>NW_006921736.1:7002898-7050398 GCF_000298275.1 Orycteropus afer afer | reverse complement strand
TTACTTTTTCCACCTGTCTCCCTCCTCCTGTCTCTCTGTTCCTCTGTTTCTAACTTTCTGTTTATCTGTTGTGGTTTAAGTCCTCTAAGTTCCTAGTACTAACCTGGAACAAGGAGGGTGAACTGGAGAGTGAGATTGAAAGCGAATGAATGGGAACAGGGTGAGTGACTGTAAACAAGGCTTAGCGAGCAGATACACAAAAGCATATTTTACAAAGTCAAAGTGATACATGGATTTGTTCCTCATTTTTCATTATTTCCTTTGCTCTCCATGCTTAAGAAGTATTGAGAGCCCGACTGCATTTTATTTATATATACACACACACAATGCATATATACATGTGTATATATTCATATATACACATATAATGTACAACGTATATTTCATACATATATATAATCTTGTGTTTGAAAATCCACTGCATACTGTTGAATGTACTTTCTGAATAGAGAAAATAAAACTTTTGTACATCGTCCTGTGAATTCCCCTTTTGAGGGATGGGGCACATTTCTAATGTGCCTTCTGTTTTCTGGTGTAACTTGATGAGCCACCATATTTGAACAATAATCCTGTTCTTGGTATAATTAATAGAAAATTAGTTTCTGAAAGTAAAAATTGGGTCAGAAATGGAAATTATTAAAATGTACAATTGCAAAAGCCTGACCCTGCAAACCCCATTTATGCAACTGAGTTCCAAAATGCTTTTGAGTGCTTGATGACTCATGTGGCTTCTTCCTCTGGCTGGTTTAGTGTAGGCAAGAGGTTAGCAGACTAGGGGAAATTAAAACAATGTTGTACATTATATTATTACCAGCCATCGAAAAGCCTATTTCGTATGCAAGACAGCAGTGTCGAGATATATGGAGAGCCCTAGGCTAAGTACAGAAGATAATTACATTTGGAATTTTACTGAGTTAAGTCATTTACAGCTTCAAATAGTTGCAGAGAAAAATCAGCCAAAACACACTTAAACTTTTTGTTGTGACTTTTCAGGATAGAAAGGATTTTTTTTAATTAGTTATCATCTTATATGACAAATTAGTTTTTTTTTTAGTAAGATTTTCTCCAAAGTTATTTTCTTTAGATAGTTAATATTTTTCTGTTCAAAATCCAGATGTGAACTTTAATTAGAGTATTAAGATATTCATAGAGATGAAGGGCACATCATACTGTCTCAAAATTTTAATATAAGTCTTTGGAAACATCTTTAAATGGAACATGTTTGTTGACAAAGGGGGGCAAAAAAGTTTTCTCCAAATTTCACATAGATTAAAGAGCATTAAAGCCTTGGAGAATTAGATTCAACAGAGCAAGTTCTATATATCTATTACTGTCTGAATTTAGATGTATAGATGTATGGGTGATGATATTTATAAAATGATACAAGTTCTTGCATTTATTTATTTATTTGATACAGTTAAATTGTTAGTAACTGCCTGGTAAGGAAATTGTTTACGAGAATCATCCTTGTTTGCCAGGTAGGCATTCCAGAACTAAAAGTTGAGTGGTGGACCATTCTTAAGTACTCCAAAAAAAAAAAAAAAAAAAAACCACACCATACTCACTGCCATGGAGTCAATTCTGACTCATAGCGACCCCTTAAACCCAAGGTGGTAAATCTTTATGGAAATAGATTGCCCTGTCTTCCTTCCGCAGGGGGGCTGGTAGGAATTTTATTGTATCAATTATTCCTCCCTGTTGGCAAAGAGATGGCAGGGGTAGGAAAGAGTTAGACCATCAATAAGACAAGTAGGTTTTTTGTTTTGTTTTATTTCTCTTAGCAACTTTGAAGAAACCTTGGCGGCGCAGTGGTTAAGCACTCACCTGCTAAAGGAATGGTTCCAACTGGCCAGCAGCTTCTCGGGAGAAAGATCTGGCTGTCTACTTGTATAAAGATAACAGCCCAGAACACCCTCCAAAGCAGTTCTACTCTGTCACATGGGGTCACTAGTAGTCAAAAATCGACTTAACGGTGCCCAGCCAAAACAGCTCTAGTGCTTGTTTTGTGGTGGGTTTGCCCTGGAGTGTAATACAAACCAGCATGAGGATTCCTTGATTATTTGTAGATTTCCTTTCATTCTTCGGCCCTATATCAGATTGAAGGCAAAGTTGATAAACTTTTGATAAAAATTACAGAAAATCATTTGGCCAGAAGTTACTATGTGACAGCTTCCTGTCATATTGCTGTTACTGTTGTTGTTTGGAAGTTTGATTTAAAGGGATTAATGCTAGTGGGGAAAAAGGGCAGGATAATTCTGAAGGGTTCCATTTTAGAGCAGGATCATCAAACTCTACAGCCTGCAGGCTAAATCCTGTGAGCTAGGAATGGTTTACACATTTCAAATGGGTGAGGAGTAAAATCCAAAGAATAGTACTTCTTGACATGTGGAAATTTTTGGAGAATCAAATGTCAGTGTTCATACATAAAAGTGTTTAGGAACACAGCCACACACATTCATTTACGTATCATGTATGGCTTTTTTTGGTTGCTAGATTGGCAAAGTTGAGTAATTGCAGCAGAGATCATATGGCCAACAAAACTGAAAATATTTACCATCTGGCTTTACAGATATTTGCCTTGGTCAAGAAGATTAGAAGAAAGAATTGGCTTCATCTTATTAGCAGCTTGGTCCCTTAGGCTTCTGGCTACTTAAAGGTTTTCTTACTCCTTACCTCTTCTTTCTTAGCTGTAGTGTTTAAGACCCATCTAATCACCACATCTCTCAGGCTTCCCCAGTAGCAGCTTAACATAACAAGTGTTTGCTGATCTTGGGGGTCGTGGAGAGCCAGCTAAGGGATATTCATTCATTCATACAATAAAAATTATCGGGAGCCTATTTCATAGCAGGAACCTTTCTAGAGCCACTAAGGAGGAGTATAACAGTGAATGAGTAAAACAGATAAGGCTGCCCTCCTGGTTCTTATGATCTAGAGAGGAAAATAGACCATAAATAGATCATTTCCAAAAGTACTGTCCATTTATTGGGCAGGGTTGGTTGCCACAAATGCGTAATTGAAAAACACCAGAAATATACTCAAAAGAAGATAGTTTAGTGGTAGATAGAGGCCCAAACAAAGCATATGTTATCAATTAGTTATTATTCAATCAGAAGAGAGGGACCATAAATGGTCAAAGGTCTTTGGCATCGAAAAAATACTTGCCCTGAGACAGAGGAAGAGAAACCCTTAGCAGGGATTACATTGACAGTCTTTAGGTTGCAGACCTGGCACATTTGGAGCTTATTGGCAAGGTACAGTTAAATTCAAAGCTAGATTTCCTTTAGGTTTCCTGTTTCTCTGAAATTCAGCATTTCCATGTTTGTGCTGTCATTTTTGCCATTTCACACACCCATGTCTGGAAATGTACTTTTTAAGATTTAATTAGTTAACATTTCATTGTCCCCATAGAATCTGAATATTAGGGAAATTTGGTACATGCAGCAGCAAGGATACTTTGAATTCTTTGTGTGTGCTCAAACAGCCTTCTTTCTCTGTTTCTCCTTGGCGTTGTTCTCCTGTTCTCCTAACAGCAGACTGTTATATCATCTCATCCTAGGAGCATGCCTGCCCTGTTTATGGCTGACCCAAGGGCTGCTTCTGTTTCCCTTAAAGCATTCCTCACCCCAGCAGATTCCTGTACCTCCAAGCATCTCAAAATAGATCACAGAGTTACCATTGTTGTTGTAGTTAGATGCCATTGAGTCGGTTTGAACACATGGCCACCCTTATGTACGATAGAATGAAACACTGCCTAGTCCTGTGCCATCCTCAGAATCGTTGCCATGCTTGAGCCCGTGGTCACAGCCACCGTGTCAGCCCATCTTGTTGAGGTTTTTCCCCTTTTCCACTGACCTTCTACTTTACGTAGCATGATATCCTTCCCAAGGGACTGCTTCCTTCTGACAACATGACCAAAGTACAAGAGATGAATTCTAGCTATTCTCGCTTCTAAGGAGCATCCCAGCTGAATTTCCTCCAAGACAGATTTTAACTTGAATTACTAAAGTGTTTGTGTCATTCAACACTGTAGGAAAGAATAATCAGGTTTGAACAAATTCCCAAAGGATGATTGCTATATTGGGATAGGAAGAAAAATCTCCTCCATTCCTCTAGCCTTAAAAGGTGTCTTTCCACAGACCAATACTTAGACCTCTGGTGTTTACATCTGGTGTGCCCCATTGTAAAAAACAAGCCCATAAGCTCATATTGGATCTTACAATATAGATCAATTGAAATTCATTATGTCCACTCTAAAGAATCATTGTAAAACAGATTTCAGAAGAGAAATAGGAGGACAACATGAATCAGCACTAGACTGGACCAAAGCTGGTTAAGGTGACTTGAGGACTGTCCCATGTATCTTTCTGGTCAACCTGCATCAAAAACCCAGAAATCTTGGCTTTGGGCCACATAGGAGGCCCTGATGTCTCTTGAGCCATGAGTTAAATCTCCCTAAAGAGTTAGATATAATTTATTTTTCTAAGTAACCAATGTTAGCCTTAGGGGATAGTAACTAGAGCGTTTCCCTTCTTAGTGCTTTCTAAACAATACTGCACTTGAATCAAACTGCAAACCCTGTAGGATTCTAATGGTGAGATTTCCAGCAGCCAAGCAGAAATAAAAATAGTGGGTTAGGGATTCTGACTTAGACCCATGTAGTCTGGCCTATGCATGCGAGCTGCCCTGTTTCTGTTTAAAGCATGACAATATACAATTCAGAGTTTTAACAAAACATCAATTACCGAAAGCAGAGTGTGTGTGTGCGTGTGTGTGTGTGTGTGTGTGTTTAAAGTTTTATTCGAAGGTGTCAAAATTTATAATGACTGCATATGTATAGTTTAATAGAAGAGAGTAGACTAATTTGGTTTGTTAGTGTGTTGCACCTGTTACTTGTCTGAGAGAGATGAGAATCAAAAAGACTTCTAAGTGTACATTCTGGGTCTTTGAAAATTTCTCACTACATTTCATTATTACAAAGACATTTGTCATTGTGTGACATTTTACCAGTGGATTAGATGGGCATTAACCCTATTACCTCGGAGCCTTACATTATAAACCCTGAGGGAGGGAAGGTGGGAGTTCCTTACAACTATCTAGGTAGGCACTTAAGATCAAGACAGATGGGCACCATGGAAATCATTTTGAGTAAAAACCAAAATAATCCTGCCATTTGAGTCAATTCTAACTTATAATGACCCTATAGGACAGAGTAGAACTGCCCCATAGGTTTTCCAAGGCTGTAAATTATTATGGAAGCAGACTGTCTCATCTTTCTTCCATGGAGCAGCTGGTGAGTTCAAACCGCCATCCTTTTGGTTAGCAGCCAAATGCTTTTGTAAAGAATATGGCTTTTTTTATGTCAGGGAATGAGACTTCAGTTATTAAATGTTCTATTTCAACAGGTTCTTCCAGAATAATATGGAGATGAGGAGATAAGCTAGAATTGGCAGGAAAAAAAAATTCCCAATATCAATGGGCATGGTCCTATGTGAGTCATCTTCACCACCACCACCACCACCACCACCCCCCCCCAAGTCAGAGGGGCAATGACAGAGGGACTAGAAATAAGATGAGATTAATGATTACACACCCAGAATGCCTTGGGCAGGTTTGTAAGGAAGTACCTGAAACTTCCTTGAGAGTTGAGTACCTACTGTCGATTAGACCTGAACCTGGAGATTTAAATTCATTTTATTCCAGTTTACCTGGGTTCACCCAGGCTAGCCATGTCTGTGAGATCTCTCAACCATTAATCTGTGGTTGAGATCATCACAAAAGGTATAACCGTGACTGAATTGTAATTCCATTTTGGGAAAAAAAGAAAACTGTTTGATTGAACATGTAACGGGAAACAAAATTTTCTCACAGGGAAACTTTTCACCTCTTGTGAAAAGTTAAGACATTAGGTACATTTCTCGTTTAATCAGTTCCATGAGCATGGGCTATGTGACATTGCTCTACTGTCTGTTGTGTGAAGATGTTTATTGAAAGAAAGAAAAGAAGAAGCCTTAGAGAGTATGGGTTATCATCCACGTTCAAAGCTCACCGTGTGTTGGAAGACAGGACTAGGACATGCTCCCTACAAACCCTTATCCTATAAACCCTTGAAAGTAAATACTGAAAGCAGCCAAGAGGAAAAGAAGTCAGGCTTACTGAGGGCAGTTGGCCTGGACAGCATTGGGGGAGGGAGTGGTCTACTTTTTCTTCCTTAATAATTTTATTCCATTCAACCACTATTTACCAGGCATCTATTCTATTCAAAGCACTTGAATAAAGATAAGGGAGGTGGCCTTTTCCTTCCTGTAATGTGCATCCCAGTGGGGAGAGTAAGTGTGGCTCGCCTTGAACTGTGCCACCAGCACAGATCATAAGACGAAGCGGAGCCCGTAGACTTCATGGAGGTAACAGAGGAAAGGGTTATCGGCAAGGACATTCTAGGCTAAAGGAGCCACCCATGAAATTTGCTTGGATTCTAGGGTATGGGGAAGGATAGTGGAAGAACATGTTGTTCTTTAATTCATTTGTCTGTTCAACAAGAAGTTGGGTGATCAGTCAGTCCAGTTTGCTTCCTAGGACTTGGGGTGTTGGCGCTTTCCATTCCATACTGGGAAAGTCCTGGCCAAACTGGAATGGGTTCATCCCCTAATGATAAATGAGTCCACTGGCTGTGGGTAGGTCTAGTGAATGTCCTAAATTATACTTAACTTCGTAAAGGAGATTGAAAGCCATTTGAATGGATATTTATTGAGCTCCTACTTTATACTAGGGAGCTCTGGTAGCATAGTGGCTAAAGCACTTGACTGCTAACCAGAAGGCTGGCGGTTCAAACCCACCAGCCACTCCTCGGAAGGAAGGTTGGGCAGTCCTACTTCTGTAGTGATACTGCCTCGGAAACCCAAGGAGGGGTCGCTATGAGTCGGGGCCGACTCAACGGCACGTAACAACAACAACAACAACAACACTTTATAATAGGTGCTTTACGTACACAATTTCTTGAATCTTTACATGCTTCACTGAGTAAATACTGCCCTGTGTCCTCGATTCTTTGTCATTTTTAAAAAGCAAAATGTAACATTTTGAGAATCAGTTGATGTCTTACAGTTGATGAGCTCATTCAGTGTAATGTTCCTCTTGTTCCTGAAAAAGATATTCCTCAATCAATGATCTTAAAATCATAGACCCCTTAACAAAAAATCCAGACTCATTGCCATCAAGTCGATTCAACTCACAGCAACCCCTCCTTGGGTTTCTGAGGCAGTATCTCTACAGAAGTAGACTGCCCAACCTTCCTTCCGAGGAGTGACTGGTGGGATTGAACCTTCAGCCTTCTGGTTAGCAGTCAAGTGCCTTAGGCACTACACCACCCAAGATCCCTCTTCGAGGCAACTAAAAAATTTTCAGTGCCCTCCCACTTACGTGCTCATCAGCAAACTGAAAGTTTAGTAGTTTGAACCCACCCAGCAGCTCTAGGGTAGAAGGATTTAGCAATCTGCTTCCATGAAGATTCCCTCCTAGAAAACTCGGATAGTTCTGCTGTTTCACTTGAGGTCGTGTGAGTTGGAATCGACCAAGTAGACAGCACCTCTTAACAACAGCCACTGACAGACAAGGAAACTGAGATTGACAAGGACTCGTACAAGGCCAATGGCTAATAAGGCCAAAACCCGGCATCCTATACTCAGCCGGTGTGCTTTGGTAGCTGCCTTAAGGCTTTTTTGTCTAAGCACTCATCATGGCCCAGTGGGGTTCCATGTGAATACTCAAGGGTTGCAGACCTCTGCTTTGAAACCTTGCCTACTGTGGGGCCGTGACCCTTTCTGCCTCACCAAGCTCTCCCCTGAGCAATCCATGGCGTTAGGGCATGGAGTTTTCTAAACTCTGGAGTTTTCTAAATCGTCTACACCAGGAACTATTAGCTCTAAGAAAATGTCAGCAGGGAGGAAAGTGCACAAAATTTCAGTAGCAGAGGGAGCTCTTAATCCTAACACAAATCAATTACTCTGTGGATTTTACATATGATTACTCTACCATAAGCAGTGCTGTTTGTAATCACATCAGCCTCCTAGACCTTCACAAATATACAGCAAGTCCCTGGGTTATGGGTTAGGAATATCCAACTTAGTGCAGCCTGAAGTTATAAACCAGCCTTATGAAGCCTATTACGTTACAAGTTTGAGGTACATACAATGGTTTATAGTAACAAATGGGCCCTACTTGGGAAGTATGTCAGACATTATTATTAGTATCATTATTGTCAAAGATGTTTTAGTGTATCTGAAAGTGTTTCTTTAATGTATTCTATGCACAGAAAGGTATGCTATATATTAAGACAAATATTTGACTGTCTGACGTTAGATATGAACCATATCTAACTGTTCTGATTTACTACATACAAATTTTACTAAAAGATGGACTTAGGAATGGAACTTGTTTGTGATCCAGGGACCGCCTGTTTTACAGTAACACCTGCAAAAACCAGAATCTATATAAGGTATAAACATTTCAGAGAAAGGAAACTCAAATGTTTTCCACTAATAGCAATAGAAAGGTGGTGAGACTGTCCACCCTGCCAAGGGCAGGAAACTTATGAGACCTGGGGAGAAGGGCATTCCTGTGGAGTTCCAGCTCTCACAGTTTGACCGTCTGCAACATATTCCTCTTCAGCCCATTCTGATATAGCCATGGTCAGGACAGCTCCTTCCAGCTGTGGCCTCACAGGGCCACAGAGCTCTCCTGAAGAGGCCCCGGGCATGCTGGAGGAAGAGGGCCTGAAAGCAGAGTGGCTTCATGGCGCTGCTGCTTTCTGACAGGGGCCAAGGAAAAGAGAGAGTCTCACGTCACGTCCTCCTTTGAAAACCAAGACACTTATTTTTCGTAATCTAAAATCCTGCTTAACTCTGGGAGCATTAGAATTCCTAGACTATGACTGAGTATTAGTGTGCGTCTGCTTTAAATGTCAAGAGAGTCTTTAATAATAACATTTAAGGAATGTTAAGATGGTGACAGAGGGAAAGTAAGAAAAGTTTTCGATTGGGGTGAAATGAGCCATATGTTGCCCGACACCTGAGTGTCGAAGAAGGTTTTAAAGAAACCCTTTCAAAGTTTTCACTGGTGTGGAGTTTTCAAGGCATGTATGAGTTACTGTGGTTTGAGTAAGAGGGCCGCATGTGACTGTTTGGTAAATACTCAGTTTGGTAGAAGAGTTTCATTGCTCCTCTTTGCCAAGTGCTGCATTTTTTCCTTCTTGTTTTTCTTTTGTTAATCATATTTTCTTGGTAAACTTGTGTCACTGGATACATTCTGCTTAAACCAGTTAACTGTTTTGATCATTCTTTTTTTGGGGGGGCGGGGATTTGGGTGAAGATTTACAGAGCAAATTCACTGTCCATACAGCAGTTCACATACACTTTGTCTCATGACATTGACCTTGGTTTACCACAATGCGACAGCTCCCTTCCCACCTCCACCCCACAGTTACCTCTTCCCAGTGTCCATCCCTCCATGGGCTCCTGCCCTCTGAGCTGTCTCCCTGTGCATAAGCAGCCCTTCTTTCTCCCATGATTGTTCTCTCCACAGAGTATATCTACTTGAGGTAAATGTTCAGCTCATATGCCTGTCTTTTGTTTGGCTGGAAACCACGGGTGTGGGTTCAGTTCCAGACCAGGGCAGCTAGGGGCCATGTTTAGATCATTCTTATATACAAACTATTGAGAAAACTAATACAGCCACTGTTTAAGACCTACTCAGTCTGTGCCAAGGACTAGTACCAATCAGACTTACCTGAGTACAAAAGTCATTTGAGGTCCTATTAAAAATTCCTACTCCTGGGTGCCTCCGTTGGAGCGTCTGCCTCAGCAAGTTTAGGTGAGATTCTTGTCAGCTACGTTGGGGGATTGTGATTGTATGGGAATACTCCAGACTTGCCTATTTGTAAGTGGGGTGTCTGATAAATATACAGATTACTATCCCTCCCACACAGGTTCTGAATCTGTATAGACGGACCCACGTGATTCTTGTGATGACAGTGTGTGAAAATCAACACAGGCTTCATAGGTCCAAATTCTAGTCTCATTTCAGCCATTTCCAAGCTCCATGTCTTTAGTTATATCCACTTCTGTAAATCTTTGTTTCCCTCAGTATAAAATACAAGAATGGGACTACCGCCACAACCACCAGTTGCCACTGAGTCGTTTCCCACTCACAGCGACCCTATGGGTGTCAGAATAGAACTGTGCTCCATATGGTTTTCAGTGACTGATTTTTCCAGCATAGATTATCAGGCCTTTCTTCGAGAGTGCCTCTGGGTGGGCTGGAACCTCTAGCCTTTTAGTTAGCAGCCATTGTGTTAATGCACCACCCATGGACTCCTGAGAATAGGACTGCTGTTGTTGTCGTTATGTGCCGTGGAGTTGGACCCGACTCATAGTGACTCCACCTTGGGTTTCCGAGGCGATACCACTACGGAAGTAGATTGCTCAACCTTCCTTCTGAGGAGTGGCTGGTGGGTTTGAACCGCCAGCCTTCTGGTTAGCAGTCAAGTGCCTTAGGCACTACACTGCCAGCACTCCCAAGAATAGGACTGTTGTTGTTGTTGTTATGTGCCGTCGAGTCAAACTCGACTCATAGCGACCCCTCCTTGGGTTTCCGAGGGAGTATCACTACAGAAGTAGGATTGCCCAACCTTCCTTCCGAGGAGTGGGACTAGTGGACTGAAAAATAGCCACAGCCCCCTTTGCTTCTGTGAAATGAAATGAACAGCCTGGCCCCTTCTTCTCTTCTGTTGCCACTAATTCTAACATTTTTACACATACAAAATCTTTCGTTCATTTCAGCAGGATTTTGTTTCTCATGAATGAGAACTGCCAAATTGGCCTTAAAATGATTAGTCTTCCTGACAACATATAAAATGATGATGTTAAATGGACCCAACACCATGTTCCCTTTTTCTCTGCTAAAAGAATGAGTTTAATCTCCTTAGTTTGTGTCTTTGAAGACGTTGAGGGAAGCTCCTTGCCTTCGGCAGTCATCAGTAAGTTAAGAGCAATGCACCGGTTCCAGTCTTTCCCAGCCGAGGCTATCTGAAACCTAATTTGAAGCCATGGGTAATAGAAGGGGGGATGACCTCTGCCAGCCAAGAAGGGAAAAGCATTTTCCTGGGATGAAGGGAAGATGCAATGAGAACCGAAGAGATAAATCCCTAAGAAATAGGCTTCATCTTTCCTATCCTTTCTGTTCCATTCTTTAAGCCATCAAAATTATTTCTCTGCCCAGTTAGACCATCTGCAGACTCCGTCGAACTCCTATTATGTTGATCCAGACTATGAACATATATTCAGCCAAAGAAGTCCAGATTAACAACACTGATCTTAGCTTTTCTTTTTTATAATAAAAAAGCAAACAAATAAACAAACAAACAAGAAGTATTTCTTGAACATTCACAAAGCACCACTAATTGCTATGCTGAGCTTAACTACAAAGGCCCATCTTATTTCCAAAACAGCCCATCAAAGCTCAGGGATTATTAGTCCATATTTTGAAGGAGAAGCTGAATAATTTTAAAAGGTTACATAATATGCCCAGGGTCAGAGAGCCTGAATGTGAACCAAGTACACTCTGTTTCTAAGGAGTCCTGGTGACACAATGGTTCTGCACTCAGCTGCTAACAGAAAGGTTGGCGGTTCAAAACCAACTCAGCAGCTCTGGGGGAGAAAGACCTAGCTGTCTGCTCCTGTAATAAAGATGACAGTTTAGAAAGCCCTATGGGGCAGTTCTCAGTCACATGTGGTCGCTATGAGCCAAAGTCAACATGGCCCCCAACAACAATAAAGTAGTGTGTTTCTGGTGCCCACCTCCTTAACCATTTTTACTCTGCCATTGGTGTAGTGCTTAAGGCATTTGACTGCTATCCAGAAAGCTGAAGGTTCAAACCTACCAGTCACTCCTTGGAAGGAAATTGGGCAGTCTACTTCAGTAGTCATGCCACCTCGGAAACCCAAGGAGGGGTCGCTATGAGTCGAATCAACTTGATGGCAGTTTTTTCATCATTCGGCAGAACTGGAGAACACACAGACTCACTAATTAGAACAAACCACAATACCCCACCCAAGCAGCTTACCCACATGTGTAGGCCTCTTGGCATTTGTTCCTTTTATACCACAGCCTTATTCTGTACCCCCAAGGAAAGCTTTCAGAGAGTAATTCTGTTATTTTGTCACAACATAACTTTTTTCTTTTCTTTTTTTTTTTTTAAGAATGACATCCAAGTTTTCAGTTATCCTTTAGGATGACTTTCTCAACCTCCTTTTTTGTTGCTTTTCATAGTATTCACAGTTTATGAGAAAATGCTGGGATATACTTGACTTCTCATAATAGTGAAGGAGCACCATGAAAATTGATGGGGATAGTGAGCTCATGGAATGATGGCATAAAAAGTAATAAAGAGCCAGCAGCTTTTTGCAAGACCAATGATTATTATAAATACAAGACAGTCATTGAAGGGGGACGATGCGGTTTTGATGGGTGTGAATGTTTGGCCTTTTTTTTTTTTTAATTGTGATGTGGGTGAAGATTTACAGAGCAAATTCACTTTGCATACAGCAGTTCACATATACTTTGTCTCATGTCATTGACCACAGTTTACCACAATGCAACAGCTCCCCTCCCACTTCCTCCCCATAGTAACCTATTCCCAGTGTCCATCCCTCCATACACTCCTGCCCCCGAGCCGTCTCCCTGTGCATAAGCATGATTGGCCTTTTTTAAAAAAAAAAAAAAAAAGACAGGGTTTGTCTTTCATTGTTTGAACAGTTTGTGTTAGAGGTATAATTGATACTAAAAGTCCTAAACTCATCTAAGAATGCAATAGTCCATGTTAGTTTGGACTTAACCTAACAGAAAAGAAAATTTGCCTTTTTGCCTTTTTCTGCCACCTTGCTCATTTTTAGGTGATAGTAAAATTGAATGTGAGGCAAAATAAGGAACCTGGATAGATTTCAACATGGATGCTGAAACTAAGTAATATCCTCATGGAAAAATAATTTGGCTTATGGTAGTTACCCCAGAGTTACGGATGTGGCTCTGTATATGTTTTGAGTATGTGTTCCTGTTGTTGTTGTTGTTGTTGTTGTTATGTGCCATCAAGTCGGCCCCGACTCATAGCGACCCCTCCTTGGGTTTCCGAGGCAGTATCACTACGGAAGTAGGATTGCCCAACCTTCCTTCCGAGGAGTGGCTGGTGGGTTTGAACCACCAGCCGTCTGGTTAGCAGGCAAGTGTCTTAGCCACTATGCTACCAGAGCTCCCTAGCATACTGTTATTACCTTTGACGTGTTAAAAAGTCGGCCTTTGGGTGAAATGTGGAGGAGATGGCTCCTTTTGATGCTGGGAATTTGGATTTTTTATCTACCAAGTTGTCTTTGTAACTGCTACATCAACAGTGTTTATCCCCAAATTAAGTCACATTTAATATTCATCAGACTTTTCAGTAAATACCACCTCTCATCCATTTATTTGTAATGTGCAGCATGGCAGAAACATCTTGTTTTTACTAAGTGGCCCCAATTCATTCTGCCCCACAGTAATTTGAAACCAAAGTTCTTTTTTTTTGTTGTTGTTGTTATTGTTTGTTTTGGTTTTTTTTTAAATACATCTTAAGTATATTTTAGTTTTAGTATGTCAAAATTTAGAAACACTTACATAGAAAACAATAACTGTAGAAAAATACCATTCCCCACATTTTAATTGTTCTGACTGAGCCACTTGGGAAAACTAGATTCCTTTAGCATTATGTGTTCAGAGAATCTTTTAGTTGGCTGTTCAATAACTTACTAAGAACTAGAGGATGAATAACATGAAGTGGTTCCTAATATGGTATCATTTTCATTTCCTGTTTGTTGAAAGAATCATGCTAACTCCATAAGGCCATTTTTTCTTTCTTTTTTAAATTTATTCCTCCCTGAACCACAAGAGAATAAAAAAATCAAATGTTATATGGCTTTAGACTGAGTCACCCACCCAGTTAGGATGAGAGAAAGGTTTTTCTCTTCTGCTTTGTGCCCTTCCTTCCTTCCGTCTCACCCTCGTCCCTGTACTCCTCTTCCCCTTCCTCTTCTCCTTAGAAAATAACTTTTTTCTGAAATGTGAGTCTGTCTTCTTTTTTATTTTGGGATAAGTATAGATTTTACAGACAATCTATTCCTTGATTTTTAAAGGATGTAAGGTTATGTGACATAGAGGGAACAAGTCCTTCCCTGATTCTGAGGCATTATTTTGAACAAATGGTCTATAAATTATTGACATGAGACAGTTCTCTCTCCCTCTTTCCTCCCTCCCTCCCTCTCTCTTTCTCTCTCACATCTCTTCTGTGTTTTCCCTTGACCACACAGCTGTTCTCTTAACAATACCTTTATCTTCTGTGGATATAGTCCACCATTTCTTTGACAGAAGTAATCATTTTCTACCTCCTGTGCCCAACTGTTTCAAGCTATCGAAAACACCATAAGGTTAAAATGATCCAAGGCGAGTTTTTTTTTTAAGTGTATTTAAAAAGTAATATTTGAGTGCCTATTGTGTACCTATATGGTTAGAAACTCCTGTACTTTTGAGAAGATAATTTTTTTACAGAATGAGGAGGTACTCAAACACTGAATAAATGAATAAGGAAGCTTATTCTGTGTTCATTTGAAAAGGGAAACCTGTCCACCCTTGTAGTCCTGCTCCCGCCCTGCTGATAGCATTTGCTGGTGCTATCATAATCTGTACCCACGTGTCCATCTAGCTAGGAGTTTCTCTACAACCACAACAGATGAGTTTATGAGTTTTAGCTCCCTATCTCATTTTCCTCTGGCTTCCTTGTGAATAAGGTTGGTTAAAAGGCATGATTTGTATTGGTCTTTCAGCTGTCTGTGTTGCATGGGACCCTTTGGTGCCAGCTGGTCTAGAACTTCCCAGCTAAAGACTCATGTATTTTGTTGAGAATTCTCATGCCAACACCTCTGGTTAGCTGGTGTTTTAGGTTTCTAGTACTGCTGTAACAGAAATACCACAAGTGATGGCTTTAGCAAACAGAATTTTATTTTCTCACAGTTTTGGAGGTTAGAAATCCAAATTCAGAGCACCAGCTCTAGGGGAGGGTTTTCTCTCTCTGTCTGGTCTGGAGGAAGGTCCTTTTCTCTCTGGCTTCTGCTTCCTGGTTCCTTGGAGATCTCTACGTGTCTTGGCATCTGTCTCACCCCTTCTCCCCTGCTGGCTTGTTTAATCTCTTTTATATCTCAAAAGAGAGTGACTCAAGATACACCTACTGTAATCCTGCTTCATTAACATAACAAAGCGACGTATTCCCACATAGGATTATAACCACAGGCATTGGGTTAAGATTTACAACACATAATTTTAGGGACACGACTGAACCTGTAACACAGTTTGGCAGTGGTCATATAGATTTAAAAACAATTAGGCAATGAAAATGATTCTGCCATGTGCTGTGCTACTATAGTTTAAGTTGGAATAGTATCCTTTCAGGTGTTAGAATAGTAATGCATTTATATTCCAAGAAGTAACAAAGCACTTTCTCCCTTCTAGCTTGCAAAAGACAAAGAGCGCCTGCAAGCTATGATGACCCACCTGCACGTGAAGTCTACAGAACCCAAAGCCGCCCCTCAGCCTGTAAGTACTGATCCCTGCCAAGTGGCCAAAAAAAAAAAGACCTTGCAGTATTTTCTTCTCTACACAAGGCAACTTTGGTAGGTTTCAGAGTTGAAGATTTAAAGTTCACTTCTGTTTCTGGTTAACTTCTATGATGAGATGGTAGGATGGTCCTTGTCATCACCAGACCTGGTCCTTGCCCATAGGCTCAACCAGCTCTTCTTTGGCTGAGAATGATTGATGCTAAACTGAAGTACTAAAATGTCTTAGGAATTCACTGAAAGAAGAAAATCTTTCAGAGTGGTGAATTCAGAGAAAGGAGCTAGACCATGAAGGCAGAAGAAAGATGCATTTCAGCCTAGCTAAGCTAAGAACTCTGGTGGCGTAGTGCCTAAGATATTTGCCTGCTAACCAAAAGGTTGATAGTTTGAACCCACCCACCACTCCGTGGAATAAAGATGAGGCACTCTGCCTCTGTAAAGATTTACAGCCTTGGAAACTCTATGGGGGGTCACCTGTGAGTCAGAATCAACTCAATGGCAGTGAGTTTGGTTTCTTGGAAGCTGAGAGATGGTGGTATTTGAGAAAAGGAGGGAGTAATCGTCAAGTATAAGTGAAACAAAGGAAGGGAATGAGAAACACACTGAAAATCCCAGTAACAAGTTGCTATCAGGTTGATTCCAACTACATGTGTAACAGAGTGGAGCTGTGTTCCATAGGGCTTTCACTGGATGGTTTTTCAGAAGTAGATTGCCAGCCTTTTTTCCTCAGGCACCTCTGGGTGGGCTCAAACTCCTGCAGCCTTTCAGTTAGCAGTCAAGTGTCTCAGCCATTTGCATCACCCATGGACACCACTGTAAGAGTAGTTAGAGTCTAAATTATTGAGAGCATCTATCTCATAGTTAGGAAGGAATTTGAAGTAAAAACTGCTCCTTCACAGTTCGAAGACCAAACATGGTACCAGTATTAGGGATAATTTTTGCAATCTCCTATTTCTTACCTTGTTCCCTTTGATTTGATTTTGACCATCCAGGCACTGGCAGTTAACATCCAAGTGGAAGGATGGTATCTAAGCCCCAAATCCTGTCTTGGGCCTCATTCCATATTATAAATCAATCTCGTAAGCAGTTGTATTTCTCATATACTTACATTTCTCAAATTCTTCTAGTAGCTTCAACTGATTATTCAAAATGGAGAGAATGCCTTGCTTCTTGATTTTAAGATTTGTAAAATTTAAAGGTACACTGCCTTTATTTGATTTTGCTTGGAGTCACTGTGTGAAAATTAATTGAGCGTTGACAATCTATAGTTAGTACCAGCAATTTTAATCAATATGCAATGATGCAGCATAATGGCAAAGTATTGGTTTATCTGTTTTGACTGATTTTTTTCTATAAATAAAGCAAACATACACCCATATATGTATGATTTATGGTGATAGAAATAAAACGGAGTCAGACTATTAACCCAGCAAATATGGTAGCCTGCCAAGATGCAGTTGGCAGACAAAATTAATGTCTGAAACAGAACACATTACTGAGATATAGGACATAAAATCATTAAACACTTCGCGCATCCATTTTTACTAGGAAAGAGTCCTTAGCTTCCACGTATTTTACAGTAAATGACTGCAGGACTAGGTGTGTGGGCTACTAAAAAGAAAGGAAAGAAAAGAACCAGGCTACTCAGTGTTGTGGAATCAGTAGTCAACTGTGCTATTTTTATCACCCTCTCCCAAAGACTGGGAAAAACACAAACTCAGCTAAGCAAATTGGTGAGACGCTGGAGGTGACTTGGCTAACTTCTCCAGTGGGTATTGCCAGTTGCAAAGGGTACCCGTCTCCTTGGAATCCTCTGAAAGTCTTCAGTTGGCTTTACTTTTCAAGGACAGTGTTTTCCCCAGGAAGATGGCTTTGAGTCTTTAGACAGAGAAAAGGAGAGAATGAGATAATCTCTTTTCTCTGTGGATAAAAGATATAATGATAAAATAACATTGGGACTTCTTACTCTAGGAATGAATGTATTTTTTCATCATGGCCTTCCTTGGGAGGAAGAAGCATAAAACTAAAGACAAGTCGTGGCAAAGCCCCATGGGGCATCTGCAAGTGATAGGGCTGACTGTCAACAAGCAGTGCCATATACATAAGCCTAGAGAAACCACAGAAGGACCATTGGGAATCTCCATGAGGACCAGTGTTAAGCAGCCAATAAACAGGGAAAAGCAGCCGAAGGGAGAAATGAATAGGCAAGGAAGGTTTGTCTTGATTAGTATTTAAAAAAAAAAAAAAAGTGTTTTACATTGTTGAAAATTATAACTTTGAAGGAGACCTCCTACTAAATTTATTTTTAACTGCTCTATTGAAAATTCTCTACCACTAGCCAACATTATCTCTTAGTAGCTCAGCACAGTGTTTCTTTATTAAAAGAAATAGGCACGAATATTTTTGACTGAAAAATTAATAGCTTTTGAATTGATACACAGCAGGTTTTCTTTTGCAAAGAAGTCCAATATCGCTGCACAGCACTTCTATAACCATTTATTTAGAGTCCAAGTCAAACCTTTGACAGCTAGAGCAGCGCTACAAGCCAATATAAAGAACTCCAAGATGTAAACCAACAATGGGCCGTCTGTGTGAGGTTTGCCATTGTCAAATACATAGATTGTTTGGATTAGTTTATGTAAATGTACTGTTGTATTACCCTTTGAAAAAAAAAAAGATCACATTTGTGTATGAAAAGTGGTTCCCTTCACAGGCAGCATTATAAATTCCTTATCCTTTAACTTACATGTAAGAAGTAAAAATTGGTGCCTGACAAGCAGATATTGTGTGACAGTCTGTTGTCGGAGTGAGCCTGCCTTCTTTTCATTTATTGGAAAATAGAAAATTTTATTATAGATATCATCTTGTAAATCAGGAATTATTAAAATACGTACAGGTGAGGCATTTGGAAATTAATTATAAAAGGTAAACGTGCAATGTTTTGCATAAATTTTTACTTCCTTACTCCCTCAAAAAAGATACATGCATACAGCAAAATTACCTCGATTCTTTCCATTTTAGGGACACGCGGGTACCTGGTGGCCAATTCTAATGTGCAAAGTAATTAACTTATCTCACCCTCAACAATAGGAAGTTTAGCATGTGTTCAAATTAGTATTCTTTTAGCTATCTTTGATTTGAAAAATGACAGTCACTGGGAATCCACATCTAACCAGAGATAGGGACTTTCAGGTTACAGCCTTGCCAATAAGTTTACAAAGTATTTTCCTTTTTTCCATTTCTGTTGAAAAGAAGCTTCATGTTTACTTTAAAATTCTTAGTCACTAAGTAGTAGGATACTTTGCTGTAAATGTTACTTTCCACTAAATGCCATTTGGGTGGTAAGCGTCATTTCTTATCTCATAGCATCAAACCTGTCCCCATTTCATCACATCAAAGAAACTGCTAAAGCACTTTTAGACTGTTCTTTCATCAGCTGAGACATATTTTCTAGACCCATTTGTGGGGCTTGTCTTTGGATTTGGATCGTTACAGGATATGTTCATCTCAGGACTGTTCGCAAGTTTTTAGATGTGAACCTGACCTCAGCCCACACTGAGAACCATATCAGTGAATTGGATTATGAGTCTGCAGTTTTCTTTTTCCTTGGACTCTTTTGTAGCATCTCTTCATGCTTGCCATGAAATCTTTTAACCCAAAAAAACCTTTCCTTTCAGAATGATACCCAAGTCTCAGATTATGGGTTTTTTTTTTTTTTTTTTGCAAAGGGTATCTCTACTTATAATTCTGCCTTGTTCTTTGCCTGTGTGATGTTTCGGTGTTGGTCAATGTGTGAGAGGGTTTTGCTGTTAGTTGCCATGGGGTCAACTCACGGAGACCCCACGAGTGCAGAGTATAACTTTTCCATAGGGCTTTCAAGGTTGTGACCTTTTGGAAGCCAATCTACAGGCTTTCCTTCCGAAGCACTTCTTAGGTGGGTATGAACCGCCAACCTTTTGGCTAGTAGCCGAGCCCTGCATTGAAAATGAAACTATTCCATTAACAAATATTTATTAAGCATGCTACATACTGAAGATAGAACAGTAAAACAAGAGAACACTATTAGGCCACTGAGGTGTTTGGAGTCTTGTGGGACAAATTGACAGGTAAATACACCCACCTCCCCCCAACGCACACACAGAAGAATGGTGGGGTGTTGAAAGATTTCTAGGGAACACAGTCTGAGAAATAAATATGAGGAACCTGGTAAAGAGTTACTCAGCTTCCAGAAACCTTCCTTGGATTAAGGGTTGGGTGTGTGTGTCTGAAGGAAAACAGCTGGGAGGAGGAGGTACATAGTAAGGATCAGTGTGGAGGAAAGGAAGGAATAGCCAACATCAGCTGAGATAAGCTTTTTATACTTCTAACAAATCTGGGCTGTGCATGTAAGAGTATGTGAAAGTCCACTAGCACAACTGTATGTTCTAACAGTTTGGTACATATGGTGGGAAAACCTTTGTTGGTGTACGTTTATCATGGCCAAAATTTGTGATTTTTTTTTTCTTTTTTAAATGTGATTTGAGTGAAAGTTTGCAGAGCAAATTCATTTTTCATACAACATTTCATACACATTTTGTCTCATGACATTGAGTGCAATTCCCCACAATGTAACAGCTCTCCTCCTGTTTCCTCCCTGTAGTTTGCTCTTGCCTGTGTCCTTCCCTCCCATGTGCTCCTACCCGTCCCCCTCCCAAGCTGTCTCCCTAAACAAACACTGCCCTTCTGCTCGCCCATGATTGATTGCTCTAAGGAGTGTATCTACCTGGTGTAAATGTTCACCCCATATGCCTGTCTGTTGTTTGGCTGGAAACCACAGGAGTGACTTCAGTTCCAGACCTGAAGGGTAACTAGGGGCCATAATTCCCATGGGTCTCACCAGGCTCTATCAGACCAGTTAACCTGGTCTTTTCTTTTTTTTTTTTTTCCCTAATGATTTAGAGTTTTGTTCCGTATTGTTCTCCCACTTTATCCAGGATCTCCTGCACTGATGTCTTCTGAGTGGTTGACAGTGGTAGCAAGGAACCATCTAGCTCTCCTGGTCTCATGGTCATATAGGCCTAGGATCACAGTGTATACCAGTCTCTTGGACTAATTGTTTCCATGTGTCTTTGGTTTTCTTCATTCTTCTTTGCTCTGGATGAAGAGAGACCCATCGTTGCATGTAGATGGCCACTTGGCAAAATTTTAAGAACCCGGTCACTACTCACCAAAGTAGGATGTAGAACAATGTTTTCATGTAGTATGCTGTGCCAATTGAGTTGGATGTCCCCTGCATCAATAGTCCCAAGTCCACAGATCCAACTATTTGCTCCGTCCAGGTAGCTGCCTGTGACCAAGAAGCTACCATAACTTTGCCCCTTGTCACCTCCCAAAATTTGTGATCTTTGGAGATTTACAAAATTCCTTCTCTTTTCCATGGAAAGAGATGCAAAAGAGAAAAATCCAACAATGGTAAGCTGCCCTAATGAAAATGATTGATACTCTTTTGTTCCAAAGTCAGTAACATTTTCGAAGTAAACACCAAAATGTGCCACATGGGAGTTCATGCCATCACGTGCACTCATGAGAGAATATGCTGAGATATTTCTTTGGAGGGGGGTGTAGCTTAGAGGACAAAACAATAACAGCAACAACAAAAAGACACATGTCTATGTTAAGACTTTATTGTTAAGGATTTTTTAAAAGCCTTTTCACTATATATCTTTATGTTAGGAAAACATTGCAAATCATATTTTATAATACTGCGTATACAAGAGGTATACTTTGCTTTAGGGTGTTCCTACACATCAGAGAACAGTCCTGATCCCAGAGAGACCACATTCTTTCAGATTTGGTGAGCAAGTAATTATAGTGTAGGTAGCATATCCTCTTTATGAAAATGTTATAAAACATTTACAGGACCGTGGATATTTGGAATGAAATGCACTGTTAGATTTTCCTTTTTACGCATTTTCTTTTCCTCTAACCATAGCAATTAAGACTGTTTTGAAATCATGTTTTTAGCCACTATAAAAACAAAGTGCCCCCCTTGTGGAAGCAAAAGGGTCTTTCGACTCTAAAGGTAATGACCAATCATTTGGGTTGAGGTGACCTTGCTTTAGAGTTGGAGAAGTAATATTAGGCAGCAATAAAAAGGGATTCTTAGACACAACACACAAAAGCTGTTTTTATATACTGTTTTCATTAAGTCCCCCTCCTCAGCTCAACTCCGATGTTTTGTTTTTATCTTTTTTTAGTATTGCTGCCAGTAACACCACTTTCTAGGCCGCCACCCTCTGCCAGCACCCGTCTCTAATTCAGTAACATGGCCAGGCCGAGGCGGTCAAGGAGGCAAAGACTCGTAACAAAAGCCTCCAGCTGCCACCCACTGTCCTACCCTCCCCACAGTCTGGTAACGTCCCTTTGGCCTCAGAAAGGCGGCCTCTGAACACGAGTGATTCATGTCTAGAAACGCCATGCAGTTTAAGCATGTCTTGAGCCTTGCTCAGGCCAGTAAAACCAACGGCAGAAAAACAAGTTTTGTGAGCCTGGAAGGTCCCTACTATGCCGTTGTGTCCCTTGGTGTTTTGGTTTCAGGTTTGCCTTTTGTTCTCAAACAGTTTTCATGTGAGGCAAGAGCACAAACAAAAACAAAAATGAGTTCTTATGGGAATACTTACAAGTCTGTTTCTGTCCGGGGTTTACATCAGCGGTTTGTTTATTTTTTAAAAATGTGAGTGACTCATCTTCTCTAAAAGGGAGAGAAGGTTACTGTTCAAAAACTACAGACTCCTTTTATTCTTTTTCTTCTTCTTTTTTTAAAATAGGACAAACCAGGATATTAGGCAGCTGATAACAGTTCTGATAGTTGGGTAAGATTTCTAGAAATATCCTTATGTGACTGAAATGGGGAAAAAGATGATACTTAAAGGCACCCCCTCCCCCCAAAAATTATTATTATTATTAATTTATTTTTTTGAACAAAATGCTATAGCAAGTTTAAGTGACGTAACAATTTAACTTTTGGCCAGAGTTTCAAAGAGATCATCTTTGCTGAAATCATCCCATGATGGAAACATGCCGTGTACAAACTATCAGTGTTACTAACTTTTCTAAACATAGCAACTTCTTTTTAAATAGAAAATGAACACAATAAGAAAAATAGGCTTTCCACCAGGAAAAGAAACCCTCCCAGTCCAATCCCTTCCTGCTCCGTGCACTGGGGAAAAAAAAAAAATTCCTGTTAAAACCTTCAGTGCAATCAGAAACATGAAGTCCATATGCTTTTGTTTCTACTTGATGATTATATTAAGATTTAATAGTTTACAATTAAGATGAATATTTCAAGATTACATTGTTGCTTATTTGCTCTTCTGTTCTAAGTCTGTAATTAATTTTTTTTTTTTTTCCCTTTTTGGTCCCCTTTTTCTCAGAGATCTTAATTAAAAGAGCAGGTTTGGTTTGAACACGGAGCTTGTTTTGAATCCTTCCCCATGTTCCCTCTTATCTCTCCCGCGTGACCTTCCCCCTCGAAGATGGTTTCTCCTTAAGATGAGCATGTGATCATCAAACAAATGTGTAAAAGTTAAGAAACTTCTATAGCAGTTGACAAGGTTGACATTTCATTAACTTGTTGGTTCAGCCTTCAGATGATTTCATGAGGCAAAGCACCCTCTGTTTGGAGTTTACAGCTTTTTGTTCTTCCTTCCCTCACAGACTACAGTCATGTTTAATTTGGAATCTGGGCTCCTTTGGCAAATTAGCAATTAGAACAATTTTGTGGGAATATGTATATGTGTCATTAGTTTCCCTGCAAATTAATAGCAAGGGCAGAGGTCAGGCAGAAATTTTCCACTTGACTGCCGCTCCTCTATTGAGACTTGGCACTTGGTTTTGGAATGGCCACAGCTGTTCTCAGCCACACTCTTCCTCTAGGAGAACTGTCTTTTAATTAGTTTACCTCATAGCCATCATTACAAATATTACTGCCTCTCCTCCTCGAAATAAAATTACTGTTTCTACAAAATATTCCAGTGACATCTTGCACCACTGCACATTGATGGTGGGGTCACTCGAATGCAGCATTTAATCATTAGATCACCTCCATACACGTCTCCTAATTAGAGTCCTTACAATACATTTTTATCTGGTAATTAGCTGAGATTGGCTGCTTCCTCTGTGGCTTATTAGAGACAGCCCAGCAGTGGGTGTGAATCACGGTGTCATTTGTCAAGCCTGGTAAGCCCCCTCTCTGCTCTCTTCTGGCTTAGTGTTTTATTTCCAGTTGCTACCTCAGAAGCCTCAGGAAATCCTACCTGGGTCTCTCTCTTCCTGGGTCATGCTAACCTGGAGGGATTTTCTTTTCACTGTAGCTTTTTTTTGCAAGAAACAGTCCAAATGCTAAAGCTTTGTAAGCTACAGTTGTTGAATTCTTTTTGCGTTTGGTGACATCGTTTTATCATGTTGTGTGGCTTGTCTGCTCTTCTTATATGAGGGCACCCAAGAAGATGGCCTCCCAGTGCTGAATGTTTACTTGCATGTTGATTGGTGGCAGTTAAATGAAAATCCGGTGGATTTGGTGATTATTCTTTTCCTTCACAAAACTGGAAATTAACATGCATATTTCTTAAGGGTACTTATGTTTATAGGAAAGCTTTCGTTTTGCTTTTTGAAGAAAGCCAAGATGTTTTGGGTAATGGGAAAAGAGAAACCTAAGAGTTGAGCTTTAGTCCACAGGATTGCTTATGGTTGGTGGGCATGCTTTCGCTGGCCACAGTTGCCATTTGATGGTAAGTGCTACAGGGCCAGCAGTTGTGAGCTTTATTCTGTTTTCCCTCCCTGCAGTGCCAAGTGCCTTATGTTTGATCAGTAGGTATTTATCATATCACAGTCATATGCAGGGGTCAAAGCTCTTCACTGAATCCTTTCAAGAAATGAGCATACAAAAAAAAAAACTATTTAGTATTTATTTTTCTGTTCACTGGGCAGAAGAAGATGATTATAAAAAGATTTTAAAATCACACAAGTGTGTATTTGATACTGGGTTCACGTTGTGAATATGGACATGTTATTTAATGTCTCCAAGCCTCAGTTTGCTCATCTGAGATATGAGGCATAACATGGTAGTTGTTAGTGGCCATATGATAATTAAATGGTTCAAAACATGATTTTTATAGATCTCACTCTTGGCTTTCCAAAGTGTTCATCTATTCTTAGCTAAGCCTCAGCATCAACCTGTGTATTTCTGAGCATTAGCCTTTTGTGTCCTGATTGTCTTGAACCTTTGCTTGGGCCAATGGTTGTATGTCCCTGACGGTGGTCAGCGATTAAGATCCAGGCAAAAAGAGCTCAGCCACCAACCTTTCTCCCTGGCCTCTCAACTCAGCTCCTTTCCGGAGCTTCCAACCAGGTGGTGGTGTTGCTTAGTTTGCAGATGTGTCTTGAAGTTGGTCTCTGCCACTGTTGAGAAAGCAGCTCATAGCATCTCTGGATGGGCTGTTTTTAAGGACCATGCCATCACCATACCTTGTTTTCAGGCATTGGTCTTTGTTGTCTGGCAAGCCAACATTTCAAGCTGAAAATAAAAAGGAAAGCAATAACTAGCAGCTATCAACCCAACATTATAATTTCCGGCACCATGTTTTCATATTTCCATTACTATTTCCCCAATAATATTGGATCTTTTTTTTCCCTTCCACATTGATTTGTTTTCTCGTGGAACTTTGCTAAATATATGAGAGATGGTTCTTCAGTACTAGAGCATGAGTGAAGGTTGAGTCTTCTCAACAAATTGGAGCTCTGTTTTAATGTCTTCTTTGATTATGATCACAAGGCAATCTCATTTTTAATAGCTTCCATAAATAATACCTTGCACTTAGGACTGGAGTAATTGTGAAATAGATTTATTGTGTTAAGTAATTTGAAATCTGGTTTGAGAAAATGTCACCGAGAACAACAACAAAACCTACTTTGGTGAAGTTTCTTGGATTTGAGGGCTGCTTTGCATATCTGAGATAGCAATTATTTGTAACCTGGAAGCAGTCGAGTTCTTCGTCACAGCCAGATATAAATAGTATTTCTGTACAACAATTTTTGAAATTGGGGATAAGCTCATTTATAAGAACAGCACTTTGAGGTGAAGGTGAAAGAAATGGAGTAGCTAGCTAGCTAGCTGGTTAGGTAGATAAAATACGTAGGCTGTACCAAACTGAACTCACTGTCATGGAGTCAATTCACCCCCCATTGGATTTCCAAGCCTGTAAATCTTTATGGAAGCAGACTGCCCCATCTTTCTTCCATGGAGTAGCTCGTGAGTTTGCACCGTTGACCTTCTGGTTATTCACCAAATACCTTAACCGCTACACCGCCAGAGCTCCTTAGGTAGGTAGGTAGATGGAGTGAAAACAATACCCATTCATTTCTTTTAAACTACTTTAAATACATAAATGTTTACTTCCTTACTTGATGCCTTAGGTTATTCTGTTATATTCCAGAGCATCAAAGATGGAAGGAAAAATCCCTACAGTTTCATCTCTCTCATATGCCATATTCTTTTTAAATTAATAAATTCCTATCCCGTATTTGAGAGAAATTAATGAAGATTACACCTGAAGCTTTTAAAGATTAGTCTCTGCCAACTGCTAGAAATAAATGAAGTCTTCCTGGATCTGTGTCCCTCTTTTTGGTATGAGCCATGGGCCAAACATATTTCCAGTAGTTCCTGTCTGTAAAGCTTCATTATGGACCTGCATAGCCTGTCTCCCTGTGCTGTCTAGTGTAGTAGCCATTTTCCACCTATGACTATTTAAATGCAGCAAAAATTAAGTAAAAACAGTTGCTCAGTTGTACTAGCAGATCAGTGTGGCCAACTCTTTTGGATGGTTCAGATGTACACCAATGTATTCCACCTGGTGTTTGCTGAAACATGAGTCTGCATTGGTGATACAAGGACTCTAGCTTCCAAGGCATATTAGGATGGTGAAGACAGAAGTTATAATTAAAGACATTTGTTTTGACCCAGTAATTTCAAACTCATTTGGCTAGGCAACCCTGTTTTGTGTCTGTTAAACAGGTGTTTACAGCCTTTGGAAAAAACCTGTCTCACCAGAAAGCAAGGAGAGTAGTGCAAGAAATAATATTCTAAATAGCAAATGACTTGTTTGTACATGGGAGTTCATCTTCTGTTTCCCTTGATCATAAACATATTAGAGTCCCTGGGTGGTGCAAGGTGTAACACTGTTGGCTGCTGACCAAAAGATTGGAGGAGCTTCAGGTCCACCCAAGGGCACCGCCAAAGAGAAGCCAGGCATCTACTTCTGAAAAGCCAGCCATCGAAAGCCCTTCATAGGGCACAGTTCTGCTGGCACCCATGGTGCTGCTGTGAGTCGACTTGGCAGCAACTTGTAATGGATAAAGTGATTTACTCCTGGATGTAAAGCTAGCCATGCAGACCTTGTGGTATTCTTGCTTTATTTTAGATTCCCTTTTGGTGGTTCTGTTTCTCTGGAAGTGGCCTTAGCTTTAATAATTATTCTTTTCATTACAGCTGAACCTGGTATCAAGTGTCACACTCTCCAAGTCTGCATCAGAGGCTTCTCCACAGAGCTTACCTCATACTCCAACGACCCCAACCACCCCCATCACTCCTGTCACCCAAGGCCCCTCCGTCATCACCACCACCAGCATGCACACGGTGGGCCCAATCCGCCGGCGGTACTCAGACAAATACAATGTGCCCATTTCTTCAGGTAGATACTTCAGTTTTGCCTTATGTAGATTTGTATTATTCAATTCTTATAGATCAGCCTCTTTATAAAAAGTGATAATTAATAGGACAATGATTCTTATTTAGCAGATATTGCGCAGAACCAAGAGTTTTATAAGAATGCAGAAGTTAGACCACCATTTACATATGCATCTTTAATTAGGCAGGTAAGTAAATTATATCCAAAGGTGTACATATACAGGGATCTGTTATATTGATGAAGTAAATTTAAAACCATTTAGTATGCAAGCATGCTCGAACCTTTTCTATAAGGTTTTTTAAAACTGCAATATATAACATAATTGCTTTTGATTAAGTATTACAATACGATGTGATTATTAGGAAATTCATTTCACACAACAGTGAAAATGAGCCTGTTTAAAGATGGCAAGTCAATTATCACAAGCTACAGTAATCTCTGATCCCTAGAATTAATCTGAGCTCTAAATAATTACTGAGCTTTAATCAGCTAGTGAAATGTTTTGCATTTCTCTTTGATTCTGCTTTGTGAATGACTAATAAATTAATATTTCTGTACAGAAACAGAAATAAAAACTCAAAACAATTAGATAATTCCATTTTGAATTCTGCTATTGAACTGTTAAATGCAACCATTAATCTTAGATCATTTTGTAAAATCTTTTTTAGGATTTAGCTCTGAATCACTGTTATTTCTTATTTTCAAGAAACTGCATAATGATGATTCTGCTGATTTGGTCATAAATTACCTTCTTGTGTTGCTTTTCACTTGACAGGCCATTCTTGAATCTCCAGAAAAGCAGCTAACACTAAACGAAATTTATAACTGGTTCACACGAATGTTTGCTTACTTCCGGCGCAATGCAGCCACGTGGAAGGTAAGTTTTTTCTGAGGCGTGTTTATTCTTGACCGTTGCCATTTATAGAGTAGAATCTTTTGTTGACAAAAAGTAAAGTAGTTGTAGTATAAGGAAGTTGTGTTATTTTGCTATACTCAACTATAGGAATGTTTGATTGAGGAGACCATTCCACTGTGGTTGAAATGCTCCCATGGAACACTTGGGATCACATGGGCCAACTGGTAAAACCATCTCGTTGCCCAGATGTTGAGGGTGTTCTGCAGCTTAACACCAAAGTCATTCTTTTAGCACAGCCAATATTTGCAGAGAGGCATTTTCTAATCATTTGGAACCTGGAGAAATGATCAGACAAACCTGATACAGCCTTTATTGGTTGGATAAAAGCCCATTAACTTTTTTTGTAGCACAGCTATACAACGCAAGAACTAGCACTGAACTAGCACTAGTATGTGGGAGTTACTGTACTTGTACTGTTGATTAAAATGATTGTTTTTAAGTTGAGAGATTGATTGTCCCTCAGAGAACCAGAAACACCCAGGAAGAAAAGTAGCTTCTGAATTATATAGCATCATTATTATATCATTTGTTATAAAACAGGTCAGATTCCATACGTCCATGTTGAATGTCCCCAGCAATGCCTAGGGTCACAGGACGTACCTCATTCCACACTTGGTTCATGACTTCTGTTACTGTTTATTCTGTTGTAGTAGAGTAAGCTCTCACAGGTATTTAGATTTCCCCTCTTTCCATTTATTTATTGTATTTTTAGTACCTGGAATTTTTGTCAACCCTCCACTCTAGGCAAAATGCAACCATTTTAGGATTATTTCAGTTGCCATTATTTTAAATAGGGATTCATTATGCCAGGAAAACTTGTTTTGCTTGAAATGAATGTTTTCCTGGTGCATTCCTTAATAAATTTATATGAGAGAAAATATTTCTAAGTTCTTGATAAGTTTTTAAAGAAGATGAAGTGACCATTGAATTAATTCCTCAACTTTTCAGAGCTATGAATCTCTATCTTTTCATTTCCATGAAGCCACCTGGGTGCTGAGGGGAACATGTTTTCAAAATCCTCAGCCTGACTTGGGAAATAAATTACAAAGTCTCTTTAGTTAAAAATGCTTTAGACAGTTTCTTGAAAATTGCCTTTTATTTAATAGTACTAATACAAATGCTCAAATTTAAAAATTTCCAAACACAGGATGAAGGTGATGTTTAAGCTCAGATCTGCAGACTTCCATGTTTCAGTTTTTCAAACTGTAGGCAAAATGTCATTAACATATATATGCAATTTAACATATATATGCAATCCTAGATGAAGTCCTTAACGACTCATAAATACGCATAGGTTTCCTTGCGTGTCCTTATGTATACTGTGATCATAGACAAAAGATGACACGCCCAGTTGGAAGTTATGACTAAGATAGAGCTTAATCATCCTTGTAGAAAGCTCTTGGTTTCTCGTTGCTTTATGCTTAGATGTATAGCCTTGGGAAGTTAAGGCGCAGGTGGATCTACAGAAATAGTTTTCTCCCAGAAGCAGCTTCTGTAGACTGCTTATACTTTTTGACACTGTGGTGAATTATTACAAAACATCAGAAAACAGTTAGGTTAGGTTGAGAAGAAATGCTGTTCTTCTCCTCGCCCCAGGCCCAAGATGTAAGATGTGTCTCCTATATGTATACATGTTCTGTCTGGATTTCTTAAGTAACTTTGGGTAGCTTTGTTTGTTTATTTTAACTTCCTTGATGGTTTTCTGGGAGACAGCTTCAGAGCCTTATGCTGTGCCTTTATGCAATAGGAAAAGCTTATTTAAAGGCCAGGCTACATGTTAAACACAAAGACATTTGTCCTACTAATTATACATTCTAGTAGATGTTTTCTTAAGAAAACCTACCAAACATTTTTGATTGTAATAGTCATCTTGGCATCTTTAGCCTACCCCAGTTATGCTGACATTGCTCAAACACTTGTCCTTGTGAGCAGTCCTCTACTCGATGCAATAAAATTTCTCACCATCTTTTAAATATTCCATATTGGAGAGCAAAGATCATCCTTCTCCAGTTTGGACCCCCACAGTGTCACCCTATACGTGTAAGAAACACCTATCAAAAAAAGTATCAAGATTGGTCACCTTTAAGGATAACGCAGTGAGGGAGTGTTAACAGGTGGTGGAAGAGAAGGGGCTATCTTATCACGATACCCAGTAAGGATTTTGGATTCTCCTGAAACCAAAAGGAAAGATGAGAGCCTCCTTTCTGAGAGCTTGCTATCAAAGGTCTCAGCCTAGGAATGACCAGAAGTGATAGTGATAACAAGAAACCATCATCTGCGGGCATAGCATCATTTTGCCAGTGACAACTGTAGCCACATGTTCCTTTGGCATTTTTACTCACTTAAGGTACTTTGCCAATAGTAAGGGCCAATTTTCAAATAGATATATTTGGGGAGGTAAGACACAGCTTGATGATGGAGATGGATATTGCACCATTTGGGCTGCTTCTCATTGACATGAGGTGATACACTCTCAATAGTAAAGTAAAAATCTACTTTATTCTTAATCAGAGAAAACCCATTGATGGTTTTACAGTCAAATACTTTCAAAAACAAAACTGTATGTAACAGTGTTACCTGAGTTGTCATCTTTCATAGTTTTTAACAACAATAACAACCAAAAATAAATAAATAAATAACAACCAAAAAAAAACCTTACCCAATTTTAATGCCCTTAGAGGGGGACAGTTTATGCTTTACCTGTTTCCTTATTTTGAAGTCCTATTAACGATAGTTTTAGATTTATGCTGTCACCTATTTCAGGCGTGTGTGCATATTAAAAAGTATTTCTTCTGGTTGGTTATGACCAGGGACTAAAGTACAATTGATAATTTTGGGTTTTTAAATTTTGCTTCTGGAAAAGACACCCTTAACCACCAGAAAGTCATCCACAGGGGTGGCAGATACAGCTTTTGGGGATGGTTTTACAAATATGGACTGATGGACTGTTAGGCTGAATTTACTGCTGTTTTTGGAGTCTTTTCTTATAGAAAATATATAATGTTTTCTCTTTTATACTTGCTGCAGAATGCAGTGCGTCATAATCTTAGCCTTCACAAGTGTTTTGTGCGAGTAGAAAACGTTAAAGGGGCAGTATGGACAGTGGATGAAGTAGAATTCCAAAAACGAAGGCCACAAAAGATCAGTGGGTACGTCCACCATGTTTGAACTTCTTAGCCTAGCTTGGATTGTGCTAACAAGTATAACGTAGAGGCTTTTGGCTGCTAGATGGTGTTAGACCAAAGAACTGGTTTCACGTTGTCTCAGTTAAGGGAAGCAAAAAAGCATTTCATCCCTCCTGTTTTGTATGCCCACCAGTCCCCCTGCCCTGCTTGCTGGTCTTTGTTGCATCACATGCTAGTAGCTTTTAGGTGGCAATGCATATTAACCCTCACAAACCATTTGCTTATGCTTATTGCATTTTATTTTCTTTTTCCTGTTCCCTGTATTGGATGTCTGTCCTGCCCCCAACCCCGTCTCCTTTTGTTGCCACTTCATCTCCTTTGCTGCTGCTCCTATCCCAGGGTGCCATTCGCACCAACCTCTCACTGCATAAGTGCTTTATCAGAGTAGAGGATGAGTTTGGGTCCTTTTGGACAGTTGATGATGAAGAGTTTAAACGTGGCCGCCATATTCAACGAGGCCGTCCTCGCAAATACTGCCCCGATGAAAACTTTGACGAGCTTGTCGCACAGTAAGAGCCTTTACTTGCTTTTGTTTTTTGTTTCTGCTGTTCCTTTGGCTTTGCATGGTTGACTCATCCCATGTAGTTTTGCATTTCACCACGTAGCAGTGCCATGGCTTTCTGCAACAGAATTCAAGTGTGTGATTTGTACGTGTAATGCTCTTGTTTGTCTTTGGAACACCAGTGCCTTTGAATAATGCTTTTTTGACATCTTCAATGCAAATATTGGTTGTATCTCAATTCAGTGGCTTATGGGGACCCAAACACTAAACACGTTCAATCAAGTGACCCATAGGAAAGGGAAATGCTTACTTAAAGTTAGAATGTGCATTTAATGAGGTAATGAGGTTAATTTCTTCTGATCTGCTCACTCAAGATAATAAGAGAAATGAAAAATTAAAATGCTTCAAACATAAAGGCCACCGCTAAGTAGAGATGGTTTCCTCCTGAAAGCCACTCCTTTCCTTCTGTGTCTCCTGTATGAGTATTTAGTGTTTTGACTCTGAGTCGTAAAACGAGTATTAATGGAGACAGCATCAAATGTTCCTCACACCCTCTCCCTCTCCATATCCCCTTAGTTGGCTCTTCTACAGGACAGATTGAAGCCCACCCTCTCCTGTGTTACTTAAGAACGCCCCTCCCCCTTATCTCAGCCCTAAATGAATGTGCCTTGGGGAAGTCTTCTTCCTCTTCCCTTCCTCTTCCAGAGCCAGCCTGCCCTTATTCGCTATTATTCTAGAGTTTGACTCATGGAGGTGCTTAAGACCAAAGATTCTTTCCACACAATCCCAGGAAACCCTGCCATCAGCTTGCTGGCCCTGCGACTCCTCAAAATGTACAAGTCACAATTTCTGTCCCCCAGCCTGTTACTACTTAGCCAGAATTTTTTTTTTTCACACTAGCTAGGTTTCTCTGTTCCCAGAAGTGTTAACACACACCAGCTCTATCTACTATCTAAATACTATCTAAAAAGCAGGGGATAGAGAGATAAAGCCTTACTAACTTTTCTTTGGTTTAGTCACTGGGGGAAATTTCTGCTTTGGAAGGATACCAGCTAAGCTTGAAAGAAAACTTAGCTGAGAACTTGGGAGTTGATTGCGTTTAACTTTGGGTTTCTATCTTTTTCTTATGCAGTAACCCTTCCCTTATTAAAAACATGCAGAGCAGCCACGCCTACTGCACACCTCTCAATGCGGCTTTACAGGTAAGATTAATGGCTGTCCCAAATATGCAACAGAGGCACATGTCTTCCCCCACTCATTTCAAAATATATTAGCCTCGCTCTAATTAGATATTAAATTTTAATTCCGTTAAACTTTTTTCTTAAGTGCACAAAGCATCGTGCTCCCTGGAGGCAAACACATCGGGCTGCTTCAGCATTAGCAGGATGCTTAGCATTTTGAATATTGTGGCAAAAAAATTAAAAGTTCACTTATTAATATTTATCAGCAGTATCATAATTTCCATCCTCTTATTTCAGAATTTCACTTGAGGCAAAAATACCACAAGTGTAATTACTCTAGCACAGCTATTAATGTGCTGGATGATAGGCCACTGTGTCACATGACCTTCTATTGTTCACAGGTTTAAAGAGAAAGCAGAGCTTTTTTTTTCTTCTTTTAAAGTCTATTTGTGCATCTAAAGTCTATTTTTGCATCGCTTGTCCAGAGAATGGATCTAGGGTTGGTTCACTTTATAAAAAGTAAAATGTTTTGTGTGAAAGAAAAAGAGGTGTTTCAGAGCAACCCTTTAGGTTTTGAGCAGATTGCTCAAGATTACATAATAAGCTAAGCCACAGAATGTTTGTTTCCTCCCAACACACACCACGCACTTGTTACATAACAAATGTACTGGGGGATGAAGACAGTGCTTTGGAGCAGGAGTGAGATTATCTCACATCTAGGGCTTAACCAGGGTAGGTCTGTCCTCCAACATGCCTCCTATTTATTCTGTTTCTCAGTTAATACAGAGAAAAGTCATCTTATCTCTTAAATCTACAAGAATGTTCTAGTATTACCTCCTTGACATCCCCCCAAAATGCATAACATAGGTAAGCAGTACCCTCCTGTAGCTCTTCTAGAAGATGAACTGAAACAGCTGCAGCAGGACCAGGGCAAGGGAATTTTGGTAACTCTTAAATGACATATTCAGGGTCTCTGGGTGGTATAAGTACTTACTAAAGGCTGGCAGTTTGTACCCACCAAGGCACTTAGGGAGCTCTGGAAGTGTATTGCGTAAGGCATTTGACTGCTAACCAAAAGTTGGTGTTTGAGGTACATCACTTCAAAAGACAGGCTAGGTGTTCTGCTTCCAAAAGGTCACAATGGCAAATGAGAGGCGGGGGAAGCTGAAAGCACTGGGTTGCTAACCAAAGGTTGGCAGTTTGAACTCACCCAATGAACAATGAGGCAGGCAGGCTGCTTCCAAAATTATTACAGCCTTAAGAAATGCTGTGAGTTGGGAATCCACTCAGTGGCAATGTGTTTATATGGTTTAGATAAGGGAGCCCTGCTTCTCTGTCTGTATTCATGAACCAAATGCTTACTGAGCATCTACCCTCTGCCGTGGTTTGCCACGGTTCAGAGACAAATTCACTGAACTTACATTTCAGTTACCATTTCAATCATCATTTAAGTTTCAGCCTGAACCGAAATTTGATCGAAGAAACAATTTTCTGTGTTTCTTTTAATTACTTGACTTGCAGAGTTTACACAGTAACTTTAGCAAACCAGATGAAAGCAAGCTTAGATGCCATCACTATAGAATACCACTCATTAGTAACTTATTTTCCCTGGAGTCTTGTGAAGTGTGAACTTAATACTGTTCCACACAGAGCAGGCTTTAAGATTACCAATACATATGAGGCAGAAAGGGAGTGATCCACCATCCTCTGGATTCTCTTAGATACGTGACTAATTTCAATTAGTGAGTGTTATCATTCCTAAACCAGTTGTACCAGTTGTTTTTGGCATTTTCTGCCCCCTTTCTCATTTCTCATTTCCTAGGCTAGCCCAAAAACTATGCGGCAGTTTTCCAAGAACATTTTAATGTCTGTAATGAAGCAAAGTGAATATATTGATGTCAGTTCCTAATTTGATGAGTGAATCGGAGTTTGGATCCTTGATCAGCAGACAATATCATATGACAACTTGCTGCTGTGCAAATTAAGATTCTACCAGCAGGCCTTTCTTCCCATGATCACCCATTTCCATTTTGCAAGACAAGTAAAAATAATAGTGGAACAATCTCTTTAAAAAAAATACTAGAGCAACATAATGGATGATATACAACATATAAAATAGGACAGCAGGATCCACTACAGAAATAAAACATGGGACTTGGGACAGATTGCATTATGCTCTGAAAAAGTGAAGTAACTAAGGGTAACGGTAAAGCTTCATATTTATAGACTGCCTTTCCCTCCAGAGGCTCTCAGAGTGGTGAACATTCAGGGGGCACTGGTACTTAACAGACTCTGCACCATTACTTAAGCTCTCTTGTTTGTTTGTTTGGCAAAAGTACCAATTTGAGTTTGATAGGATGCCTCTCATACTGTGCATACCAAAAAACAAACCAACCTCACTGCCATCAAGTTGATTCTAACTCAGATTCCAACTCATAGTGACCCCCATTCTGGATTTCTAAGATCATAAATCTTTATGGAAGCACACTGCCTGATCTTTCTTCCATGGAGCCACTCATGGATTTGAACCACTGACCTTTTGGTTAACAGCCAAGTGCCTTAATCTGTATACTACCTGAGCTGCTTCATACTGTGCATAGGACCATTTATATGATTAAGTCTATTATAAAAATTGTTCACCTGCTTCAAAGTAGAAAAAAGCCATTTTTTTAGGCAAAAGCAGTTGATGAAAATGATTCTAGCCCTAAGTGGGTTAGTTTGCTTGATCATTCAATAGAGTTTTCAAATGGCTCTATGGCTGGCATAGCCAAACTGAAGCAGTTGCCATCCAGTCAGTTATGACTCATGGCGATCCCAGGTGTACCCTATGGAGCACAGTTCTACCCTGCAACACATGGGGTTGCCATGAGTTGGGATCAACTGGAAAGCAAAAAGGACAAGCTTGTTTTTCTTTACTTACATCTTCCTGATCTGACAAGCAAGGATCAAAACACCACATTGTGACTCATTGGCAACATGGTAGTCCAGAGTAAGAACTTTCTCATAGGGTTTCCAAGACTGTAAATCTTCCTGAAGGGGAAACTCTCTCATCTTTTCCCCCATTGAGAATCTGATGGGTTCAAACCACTGACCTTTTGATTAGCAGCCAAATGCCTTAACCATTATACCACCAGAGCTCCATCTACAACCAGAAAACCAAACTTATTGCTGTCGAGTCAGTTACAACTCAGAGCAACCCCATCTATTTCAGAGTAGAACTTCTCCATGGGATTTTTTTAGCTGTAATCTTTACGGATCAATTTAAGTACGTTAGCCTGTCAGATGCATTTCACCACTGTGACTCTAGAGCATCAGGCCATATATTTATCCCTATCAGAAATGACTTTCATCAGAACACTTTGAGAACCAAACAGAACAAACAGTGATCCTGGTTTGCCTGGGACTTTCCCACTTGCAGCACTGAAAATACAATAACCCCAGAAAGTCTCAGGTAAACTGGCAAATTGGTTAACCTCCCTGTGAAACTTACCTTTCAACTGGACTTCAGTTTTGGACTCAAGAAGGGAAGGTACTAGAATACCAAGCTAGAGATGATCCCATTTTTTGCCCACAGTCTTACCGTGCAACAGGAGATTATCTTGTGATACTTCCAGTGGAAGGAAGTTTGGAGGATCAGCCTAGCAGAACGTCCATGGCTAGGAGAGGCGTGGCCACTGTGTTCTCTCACATACAGGCAGTTCAGATGCTTGTCCAGCTGCAGTTTGCAAAGAAAATACTAATTCTGCTTTTCTTCCTTGTTCTGCTGGGGGGTGGGGATTTTAAAAGTGCTTAATGCAAATTATTTAACAAACTATAGGTGAATGTTCAGAATGACTGTTTATCAAAATAAGTTCCCCACATTTAGAAATTTTTTTTTTCTGACTTTTAAAAGAAGGCAGATACACAAAATCTGAAGTGATACGAAGGAAAACCTGACTTGGAAATAGTTCATTAGCCAACACTGTGTTGGTGTGGGTAGGTCTTCCAACACGAGGCTCAGATCTAGAAGGCATTTGTGGGTTTGAGTTTTATACTATAAGGGAGACTGCAACTGCTCTAAGAGGCAGATCCTGCAGCCTAGCTCTGCAACCTTTCTGTTTTCATTTTTGGCTCTTTTTTCTTCTGAGCCAGGATTTCTGGAATGTATTTCTAGAATATTTTGGACTCTTGTATGACTGGCCAATTGAAGTCACCATGCCAGATTGTCTTGTGATTGCACTTGTTTCTCATTAGGATGGAAAAGCAGGCACAGTGTAGTCTGCAAAAGGACAGTTTTGATAAATCTTGGTCTAATTACAGCTGCCAGTTTTTGAAAGTCTGTCCTCTTTAAGAAAATGAAAAGGCACTGGGTCATAATTACTCCCCAAATGAAACAAATATGGCTACTTGCATCTAGTGTTCTATTTGACTATTGCCTGCATTTCAAAGTGGGCAGCCAGTTTATTCAAGTGCAGTAGGACAGGAAGTGAATAATGTCCCACCAGCAAGTTTACAATTTCTTTTTAACATCCCCCCCCATTTTCATACTTCTTTTGCTGACACTCATTTAGAGTGACTTTGTCACCTTTAATATGGACACACTGAAAATATCAAAAAGAAATAAGATTTAGACCTCCCCTCCCTTTTGCCAGGGATATTTTCCTTCAGTCCTAAAATTCCAGGAGATTGGTCTGAGTCTGAAAGATTGCATGGTTGCTACCTTCAACCAGTTATCTCAGACTACGCTAAACAGATTTGAAAACCATTAAAACGGAAATGAGAAGGGGGGAAGAAAGATAAAACTTGATTCCGATTCCATAATCACTTCTGTTTCTATAGGATCTAAGAGGTAACTGTTTATGGAAGTTCTCATAAGTTTGAGCTGTGCAGCCAGAATAATCTGATCTAATATCCAATAGCAGAGTCATCAAAGTGGATAAAGAAATGAAAATCCCATTATATTTCCCTGTGATCTGGAAATATTCACGTCCTCTTGAAAAAAAGGCATCGGACATTAAACTTCATATTTGATGGCCTCACCTAAGCCATGTGACTACCCAGAAGGCCCAAATTGAGTCCCCCCTCAGCTAGCTCATCGAAACCAAGCTTGGAACATGTGCCACAAGTCTCATGCTTGACACCAATTCCTGTACACTTATGCTCGCCAGCCATACTACACTGAGCTTAAATTGCAGACTACCGCATATGCCCACAAATATTTTCACTGTCTGTGCTTACCCTACGTCTTCATAAATTTTCTCTTGATTGGTGGCAGGCTTCAATGGCTGAGAACAGTATACCTCTATACACTACCGCTTCCATGGGAAATCCCACTCTGGGCAACTTAGCCAGCGCCATACGGGAAGAGCTGAACGGCGCCATGGAGCATACCAACAGCAACGAGAGTGACAGCAGTCCAGGCCGATCCCCTATGCAAGCCATGTGAGTACTGTCCCTCCAAAAGATCTTTGCCTTAGGCCCAGGCTCACTGTTTGATGGTCGCACAGGCCCTTCACTGACAGTTTTCACACCTTTTCTGCAATTTCTAACTTCCTACAGCCCAGTTAGAAGTTTGTGCTTCTGGGAATGTTTAGCTCGGTTACTGGATAAAAGGACCATTTACTAACTTTCCCATCAAAGCCATCAGCTTCATACAGCCCTACGAGTGCACACACCAGTAAAACGGGAAACACATTTGCTATCTCTCTCTTCCTTTGCAATCTCAAGGCCATTATTTAAGCCACACTCCCTTTTCCACTCCTCAAATTAGTATACATCTACTATGAAAAAGTTTGCAGTTTATTCCCCTTTCAGGCCTACTGAGCTGGCAGGGAAAAGAAGATGCTTGTTTACTTGGTTGGTGATAAGCATCACTGTGCATGGGGCGCTGAAGCATTATGACCAAGCATTAATGATGGCACAAATGAAAGGCGGCGTGATTTATAGAATGCTCTTAAAATATCAAAAGGAAAATTAATAGGAGCATTATAGCAGCAGACGGCAGGATAATGAGTGCACATATAACTGAATGAAGGGCCAGGCAATGGCTGGCCAGGCTGCATGTGACCAGCACCAGGGCTGAATAAAGTAAGAAAAGGGCTGTAACTGGGGTACCCTGCAAGGGGAGTGAGGGGAAGGAATTGGGGTGCCTATAGACAATCCCCTCCCCCACGGGAAAATTAGGAAACAGAGAAAAGAAACCACATTATCCCAAGTGATTGGATTCGCAGAGAATGCTGTAGAATGACACAGCCTCTGGTGTGTAGTGCATTTCCATGAAACTCTTGCCCTCTTGAAGGGAATAAAGCAATTCAATGTTTGTAATACTGTCAGCTCCTGGAACAGGCCCCCTTGTCTACATGTTCTTTCTGAATTACTGACCAGCATTTTATTTTAAGATAATTTGATAGGAATGGTAAATATGACCTGTAGCAATTAGAAACAGAATGAATTGTCATCTAATGATGACTATTTGTGGGGTGGAGGGGCTTTCTGCTAGCATAATTGGAGGGTTCAGGGAATCTGAAATTTGATTTCCTAGCATTTGAATTTCATGCCCAAAGTGCTTTGAAAAGGATCTTTAAAGATGGAAATAATCATTTTTAATTTATATGAACAGACTCTTAGCATTTACTTCACATTTTAAGAATGTGTTTATCTTTCACAGTGATGCTGCTGTATTTCATCCTTTCTAGAGCAACCTGGTGTTTCTGACTTTATTGTTATAAAACACTTGTATTCATCTTTAAATCATTGTGATGACAGGAGTATTTACACAGATAATTGAGGAAGTTCAGAGCAAATGTAAATTGGCATATAAGCTACTTCAATAAATACCCATTAGAGCAAAAATGTCTGAAGTTACTGAATAGAAGAGATAATATTTCTCATAATCTATAAAAACTCTGAGCTTTAGTTGATGATGTAAATTCCTATTATTTCATACAAAGACTCATGACCAAAAAAGAGATATTAGGATAAAAACCTCACAGGCAACAGTTTTAGGACAATGCTAATTCTGCTATACAAAGTAGCACCACTCTGACTTAATTTAACAACTTTGAAATAACCTCAGTATCACCAATACGTCTTACAGCAGACTTTTTAATGAAACAAACAGGTTTCTGCTGTTTTTTCTTTTTCTGAAAGCAACCCTATATGAAGATGTCAGAATTGCAGACTGTATGTTGCTCAAACCACACAAGTTTACACTATTTGCTGAATGTAATTATATGTCAACAGCAGATCCCCTATGCCTGCTATCAGTGTCCCAGATAGTTAGTCCTACTGACCCCTACTTCCATTAAGTGAATTCTGTAATACCCTAGTTTTCATTCTTATCCAATATGCATTACTGTGCTATGATGCAATTTTTTTTTTTTTTTTTTAACTGTTCCAGTCTGTTGGACTACATCAAGCCTTCAACTTTACAGCAAGGTTTAAAAGACCTTGTTGGTAAGGCAGCCCGGCTCGTATGTGCTGTTGAAACAGAACTCTTCATGCTTACCCTTTTCTTGACACTCAAATACCACTACATTTCGTTTCTTCTTTTGAAATACTAGAAAGGAGTCCCATAATTACGGCTTTGGGGCATTACACTTTCATCCTGATGGGAGCTAAAGGAGCTACAAAGCACAGTACTCCATGCTGTGCGCACCCCCAGAACACAGTGCCTTTAAACACCAGTCAGCTTTATTTAAAAACTCTCGTGTTCCCAGAGTGGCTAAACAAAGGAATTACTCAGATGTAAGGAGAAGGGAAATGTGTGGTTTTGCACAGTTATTCATTGTCATTGGTAGTGCTTGTGGAAGTAGGAGCTGGGGAGAGAGAAATGGGGGCGAGGGGATTCTCCACAAGGGGAAGACATGCAGCTCCAATGTCGCCGAGACTCGGTGGATAGACATGAAACATGAAGCATGGTACCTTCCATGGGATTTACATACATCTTACCTGACATGGATCTTGTCTGGACATCCATGCTATTATTTTATTCTCTGAAGCGCTGGATGTGTGTATTAATTACTTTTGCCATGCTGTCAGGGGAGGGGGACTGCTAGTTCCAAGAAAAGTCCTAAAGAGAAATTGGATTTCTGGAGATCTTTCTGGAGTTTTCCAAACTTAGCATGTAACCTAGTTGTATTGTGGAGTAGTCACTCACTATATCTAGTTAGGTGACATTGGTTAGGGACCCCGTTATGCACTGAGCTTGAGTCAGCAGGCATGGTAGGTCATAACTGTGTCTTTGGTGGAGATGGTGTGGGGGGGTGGGTAGTAAACTACCTTCATGAATTTCATCATCTCCAAATTTAGAGGAAAAACAAAATAGTCTCTACTGTTGTCTACTGTGTTTTTGTCAGGGCCTTACACATAGCCGATTTGCTTTTTGCCACACAAAACGTTTGCCAAAGTCTAAAAGTAAAAAGCCAAGGACTTCATTAAGACATTGCACTATCTTGTACCCCGCCATCTTAAAAATGTCATCCACCTTATGTCAGTCATCAAACTCAAGTTTATTAACCTGAACAGATTAATAAATCTGTTACATAAAATAAGGTGGAAAAATGTTGGCAAACCACATACATAATCTCAATATACAGTTTCATAATTTATCAGTCATTTATATATATTATACCTGTACCTATATATAAGGTGCTCTGGTGGCATAGTGCCTAAGGCATCTGACTACCAAGCAGAAGGTGGGCAGTTCAAACCCACCAGATGCTCCATGGAAGGAAGACAGGCAACCTACTTCTGTAAAGATTTACTGCATCAGGAACATACTGGAGAGTCTCTGAGTCAGAGATGGCAGTGAGGTTTTTTTTTTTTTTTTTTTTAAATAATACATATATATAAATTTATGAAGAAATAATTCCCAATAGTGACAACCTGACACTGAACACAGAGAAACATTCACCCTTGTCGATAATCCAAGAAATACAACTTAAGGCAACCTGAGCTTACATTACATTATACCTGTTAAGCAATAAAATACTTAAAAAAGATGATAATACTTGGTACTGATGAAGGTGCATCTCAATCAATAGTACCCCTTTGGAAATGAATACTATAATAAATCATACCCATGAAGATGTTTTGGCCTTTGTTCCAACATTTCCATTCTCAGAATTTTATCCAAAGGAAATAAATCAACAGAAGTAGAAAGAGTAATGGATACAAATGGTCACTGTATTATATAAATAGCAAAAGAGGGGGAGGAGACAACTACCACAAAATGCCCCGTATTAAGAGAATGACCCTTAGCAGGATGGACTGCCACAGTGACTGTAACAGTGGGCTCAGCCATAGCAACAATTGTGAAGATGGTGCACGACCAGGTGGTCTTTTGTTCTATTGTAGGTACAGTCACTGTGAATCAAAACCAACTGGCTGGCCCCTTACAACAGCAACTACAACATATCAACACAATAGGAATCTCATATAACCATAAAAATTATCATTATAAAGCTAGCAAAATAAGAAATAGTGACCCTATAGCACCTAACAACAACAACATTCCTTCTTCTAGAGTCAGACCTGACTCACAGCAACCCTTCCTTGGGTTTCCGAGGCGGTATCACTACGGAAGTAGATTGCCCAGCCTTCCTTCCCAGGAGTGGCTGGTGGGTTTGAACCTCCAGCCTTCTGATAAGCAGTCAAGTGCCTTAGGCACTACACTACTAGAGCTATAGTTTGTAAAAAATACAATGCCAAATGAAAAGGGATGCGTAAAACCAGAAGAACCGACTGCCATCAGGGTTTATCAGAGATTCTGGGCTTTTTTTTAATGAACTAAGCATCAGTATGCCTAATTCTTCCCAAAAGAATACATAGCTTCGTAGCTGGGCTGGCTGCACAGGCTTGCAGTGTGTGTATGTGTGCAGTTAATGCAGGGTTCCACACTCAGAAGGGCCCTACCCTTAGTTCAGTGCTCTGTGCTTACAGTCTTGAAATTTGAACTGTTGTTATGTGCCGTCGAGTCAGACCTGACTCATTAGCAACCCCTCCTTGGGTTTCTTCCATAGTATCACAATGGAAGTACATTGCCCAGCCTTCCTTCCAAGGAGTGACTGGTGGGTTTGAACCACCAGCCTTCTCCTTAGCTGTCAAGTGCTTTAGGCACTACGCTACCAGAGCTCCAGAAATTTGAACCAGGAGCCCCATGTTTTCATTTTGCTTGGGCCCCACAAATTTTATAGCCTGCCCTACCTAGCTCTTCCTACAGAAACACAGATAAATGGAACCATTAAAAACCTAAAAATAGATGGTGAACCATATGTAAAAATCTACTGTTATGAAACTTGGTTGTATTCTGTTTCGCAGATACTTTTTTTATTTTTTAAGAGTATAAGCATGATTATTTTTAAAGCTATTTATTCTGACATCTAACCCCCAGACTCTTTCTGTGCTGTGCTAATTTTAGAGTCAATAGGTTTTCTGAAGGTTCCCATCTTCCAGGGCAGTCCAAAGCACTCCTCTGTTTGTTTTTAAATGATTCAGGCGGTGGTTGGGGTTTGCATACATCATCAATTATTTAGGAAGCCAACCATCCCAAGCACCGCCTCTTATTACTAATACTTGATATTGTCCATTAAAAAAACCCTCCCTTTTGCAGCCCTGTCCCAATGATGGGACTTTTTTTTTTTTTTAAACGTGCATGGTTCTTTTACATATCAAAAGCTGTGCAACAAAAAGTAATTTGTATTTGCAAAAGATTGGTTGTAAATATGATTTACGAACAACATTTCTGAATTGTTATCAGAGAGGTTTTGTGTGATCACCCGCAGTCCCCTCTGAGTGAACCATGTGCTGATCCATAATGAGAAAGTTGGCAGCTCTCATCACGGCCACACGCAGCCGGGTGGCCGCTACCAGCCGGGCCTCATGTTTTGCCTTGTTTACAGCTGACAGCGTTATTATTCTGATTGGGGCTCTGCTTTCTTATCATACTGTTGTGTTGAGCACGCCTTTTCCTCTCCGTTTGTGTTTCCTGGCAGGGCTTTTCTTGCCTTATTGACAGTTTGTAAAAATATGCATTAATTTGGAGTTTCAAGCATGTATCATGGTGTCTCTTTGCTGTGTTTGCTTGAAGTTGATTAATGATAGAACCACGCTTGGGGTCGTCCTCTGGAGAGTTCTTTCACAGGTTCTGCATGTTAACTAGCAAAGCAGAACACACAGCAAGCCATGATTAGCCCAGCCTCCCTGCACTCACTGGTCCCCACAAACCACTGTGGCAGTACAGATTCTTATTTCATGTAATTATCTGAAGATTTAGATGCATCCACCCAAGATACCACCACAGGGCCCTTGGGTCCTCAAACCGTCCTCTTGGGACCATCAGCATCACCTGGAAGCATGTTGACAATGCAGAGTCTCAGGCCCTAGACATGCTGAATCATAGTCTGCATTTTAACAGGGTGCCCAGGCGAGTCACGCGTACACTCCATCGTGAGAGGCACCACCATGCAGCAGCGGCCTGCTTCTGCCCACAGGTTTTCTTTCTTTGGGCGTTGAGTTCTTCAGGACAGCACTGCCCAACAAAACTTTTCTGTGCTCATGGACACATTCTGTCTCTTGCACCGTGCAGTACGTTAGCCACCATTCACCAGTGGCACTGGAGCCACTGAAACGTGGCTAGTGCAACTGAGGAGTTGAATTTTAAATTTTACTTAATTTAACTTTAAATAGCCACATGGGGCAGGCAACTCTATAGCACTGCACACTGCAGTTCTAGAGAGTGGCTTCTTTGTTGCCCCAAAAGCACTCAGACTGGTGTAATGTCAGGCAGTTACATCCCTGACCTTCTCTCGTTTTTCCAGGCATCCTGTACATGTCAAAGAAGAGCCCGTGGATCCAGAGGAAGCTGAAGGGCCTCTATCCTTAGTGACAACCGCCAACCACAGTCCAGATTTTGACCACGACAGAGATTATGAAGACGAACCAGTAAATGAGGACATGGAGTGAAGGTCTGGGCGGGCTGACCCCGAGAATGAAGATTAGAAAAAAACAAAACCCGTCAAAAGTTAGCAGTGAAATCGTTCTCCATTTGTTGTACAGTCTGGAGGATTTTCACTACATTTTGACAACTCTGAAATGTGTTAACTAACTCTTAGTGCCATCAAGAATCCCATTTGGGAGTATTTTTGATTTTTCTACTTTTTGTTGAAAAAAGGAATTTGTACTCTGTGCATTGGATGGACTTGTTTGGTACTTGGGATTTTCCTCTCTTAACAGTCAACATCAGTGTTGTAAATTTGTTAAACTGATTCACTTCTAGCAGCAGACTTTGAACTGCAGTCCTGCCAATGTTGGACACTGGGACACCGACTGAGCATGTACACCTAAGCTGCAGACCAAGCCTTTGCCCAGAATTTAAGGATTCCAATGGACGACCTATTTGCACAGTACTGCATGTTGATTATCACTGCCTTTACTCCATTTTTTTTTTTTTTTTTTTTTTTTTTTGCTTCCAGTTGGGATGGGGAAGGCCTTTGTGTGTGTATTGGGGGGGAGGGGTTAAAAATAATTATCCCAAACTTTAATGTATTGCTTTTTTTTTTTGCTTCTACTATACCATTTTAAGTTCTGACCTCAGGCCTCCATTTGGGCCCATGGCCTCTTGGAGGCTTAAAGTTTTCTGTACCTTGTGATGAATGTTAATAGGTGTTTTTATTATACAAAGCTGAATGTCATTTCTCGTTTGTAGTTTTCTGTCACTCATTCCATTTTTCCTTCAGACATCACCACGTTTTCTCTAAAGTCAGAAAACATTCCGTTTTGATCTTTTTCAAAAAAAGTCCCAAATGCTGCACTCTACACATGAAGGTCCTCTCACACAGACGTGAAGTCCTGCCAGAAAGAGAATGACTGACAGAAAAAAGAGAGAAAGAAAGAGAGACACACTCTAGAAACAATGCAGATTCATTCCACAAAGCAGTATTGGGGATGGGTGGGAAGGGGTTGTTTCAGACTTTCCTTTTTGGGGGGGGGGGCAGCAACCATCATTCTTGATAAATGCCACAGCGTTTTACCAGCACAAGAAAACCTAGGCAGCACGGGGCGGGGGGCGGGGGCGGGGAGTCTCCTGATAATCAGACTGACAACATGGACATGGAAGACTCTTCCTTGTAGAACCATTGCAGTGGGCCACACGCTCCGTTTTTATAACCGACGTAGGTTGCTTTGTTTGCAAAATGGCCCAAAAGCTGGCTTCCCTGAGCAACTTTGCTGTAAGTAGTGTGGCACTGAATGTAAACATCAGTTCGTCCTGCTTGGTGGCATTAATCTGTTGGAATGCAAATTAGATTTCAGGTTGAACTTGTTACCAGAGTTAATGAGTACTGAGTTCTGCACATGCTAAAGTGTTCATTTCCAAAGTGCAAATCCTGTACTGCAGTTCATTATGTTATGCAATATTATCACACCAACCCAATATAAAAAACTAACAGTAGAAGACATCCAGTCGACTGGGCCTCACATCAGCCCCGGGCTCGTGGGGAGATGTTCGAACAGCGACAGACAGAACGTAATGGCTATAGGTCAGTCCAGCCTCAGTCCTTACATCCTCTCCACCCCTCCACCTGTGGCAAGGCTCCTGGCACTCATTTATTTATCTAGGGTTGTAAGCTTTCATTTTTGTTTTAGTTTGAAAGCCTCTAGGAGCTTAATTTATATTCTTTGTACCTTCTTTCTAAAATTACCAAAGATGTTACACAAACGTAAATTATGTTCTCTGTTTTATGCTTTATCTGATGAAGCCAAATATCCTCTTATTGTTGATATTAAAGGAGGCAAAACAATTGACAGGCAAGTGACAAGATATAGGCTATTGCTAACCTGAGAAAGAGAACTGCTCCTTCATCATAGTTGATTTAGATAACCACTTAGAATAAGGAACCAAAGTTGTTACTTTTTTTTTTTTTTCTGTTTGTTTCCTCCTGTACCTCTACATAGACCAAAACTCATTCTTGTAAAAAGAAACTTATGGGAATACTGATGATACAGATAAGGCACAGTATTAAAGGCGTTACAGAGGGAAGGGAGTCCCATCCCATCTCAGAGAAAAACGTGAATGCATACCCCTGGAAATAAGGGTATTCAGTAAAGGAGACAGTTACAGTTCAGAGAGGAAAGAAAAGCTTCCACAGTTGAACCGGACCACATAATAGTGTTTCTAGAATAACATTTTGTTAGCAAGATAGTATGCCACTTATGTTTAAGGACTAGGATGCTATGATCACTGCCTTAACTTTGGTTTATCTTGGCATATATCCTCCAGGTTTTTAGCTTTTATATACATATGTATATATATTATATATATATGTGTGTGTG
>NW_006921736.1:6982627-7002798 GCF_000298275.1 Orycteropus afer afer | reverse complement strand
CCCTTCCTTTTTTCTGATTAGGCTATACTCCACTTTTTTCATTGCAAAAAAGAAAGTAACACTCCCATCCACTCATAAGCTTGGTACAAAAACAACTTTGGTAGTTACTTTTGAAGCTTCACTCTGCTTTCTGTATAAAGGGCAGTCTGTGGTCACTCAAGACTTTTTTTCTTTCCCCAACCCCCGCCCCCCCCCGCCCCAGTTATCCAGGCAGCTTCATGACGTGCAGGCAGTAGCCAGACAGGGTCATGGGAAGGGGGCCCTGTGCTTCTAAACTGAGTGGTTGCTGGTTAGTTTGGTATTCAAAAGAGGATAAAAATCTGGTAGATTAGTTCATTCTCAGCATGTGTAGCTAGACATGAGTAAAGATAACAGCATGAGAAACTGTTAGTACGCATACCTCAGTTCAAACCTTTTGGGAATGATTAAAATTAAAAAAAAATACATTTCACTCAGTTGCACTTAGTCGTATGTCTTGCATGCTTAGTCTAAAGACTGTAGCAGAAAAAAAAATTAGATTTTCCATATCTTTGCAGGTATCATAGCCTTGCAGAAGAACCAACTGAAAAAAAAAAAAAAAAAAAAGAATTCTCAGGCTTTACAGCAAGCAAACTTCACTATGATTTTTACAATTCTGATTCTGTATCCCCTGGGGGTATTCAGTCGCTTCTTTAGGATGGGGTTTATTATGTTGTACATATATCCCAATGTGTCTGTGTGAATCTTTGTCTTTTTTGGGGGAGGGCGGAGGGTGGTTCTTTTTTTAGATATTGTTCCTAAAAAGGAATAAATGCATACACCTGTTTGTCAAAACACCTTTGCTTTTTGTGCAACTGCTTTATATTAGTGATACTTTGAAAAAAAAAAATAGCTTTTTTGGGGAAAAAAAACTACTGTATGTAATGGAATTGCAGATTATGCTGCACATGTATTTTATTTAGTTATCCTTGCTTTAAGAATATTGGGTGATATTTCCTGACATGTGAGAGGGAGAAACTCCCAACTTTTTTTTTTTTTTGGCTTTTAAATTGTAACATAGTTGAGAGGATTTTTCCTCCCTTATTCTCATTGATCGAGCATTTTGTACAGGTTTTGTGTGTGCGCCCACGTATGTGTGTATGCGTGTGTGTGTGAATGTGTATGTGTGTGAGCAGCTGTTTTTTGATACATTGCTATTCTAATTGTGTTTATCCTGTCATTGCCTTCCTGGCTATCCTAAACAGGTTCATACATTTGAAAAGAGGGAAAAAAATGTTTTCTCCTGCTGCAGTAAATATTTTGCATGATGAAATTCCAGGGTCACACTTTCAAACTTTATTAGTGGAGGAATGATTAATAAGGGGGAGTGTCAAAGCTATTGAATTTTTGTACAAAAAAATAAGAATACAAGGTGCCAAGATAGGGAATATAATTTTTTTTTTTTTTGTACTCAAGTATACATGAGGGAGGTAGTCCTGCATATCAGGCAAATGCCTTATCAGGAGTGAGGCTCCACCTCCTTTCCTGCAGAGTGTGTGTGCATAAGACAAGTGAGGAGGCTCCCTTTGGCCAGCAGTGAAATGAAATATCAAGGTTTAGGAACAGTGACTGCCAGTCCTGCCACCTTGGGACAGTTCTAACAGTATGCCCTGCATCCTGACTAACCTAGTAGAGAACACCTTGGATTCTTAACCAAAATACGATGCAAAAATCACTTTTCCCCCCTCCCCCACAAACAACAAAGTGAAGAGATCTTTCCTCTACTCTTCACATTCCAGCAAAGGTCCATTGCCAAAGAGGCACAAGGAAGAATGTGCTAAATGAGGATTTTGACTCTTTTTGGTACCTTTTGGGTAACAGCAAACCCTCCTGATAGTTTGTATGTTTTCGAAGCCACTTTTGCTTTTTTATCCTGAGAGTCAGATTCAGAATTCCAAAGGCATCCCCTGGGTCAAGTGTAGTTCACAACACCCTGCTACCCATAAGCCTTGAGGAAAATGGTACAGTCTGGACTATGAGCATGGTGCTTCGTGTGTATGTGCTACCGGTAACCAAGTTTTTTTGTTTTGTTTTGATAAGGTATCAAAGAAACTCATTCCTTGACATCACCTGTAATTCCATCATTCCATGTCTGTGGATACAGACAATAAATAAAAAGATAAATAAACTGTTGTGTAGTCAGTACTAATTACTGACATCATAGCATTCTCAAATGCAATAAAAATGCCGGTTGTTCACGTTGGTAGCATTAGTCGCCACAGCCTAAGTTTCTTTCCCCTTCTGACCTGCTGATATTGTATGTCAGGCATATGTATTAGGTTTATTACCAGCTGCTTCCAACGCAGAATTAAAATCAATCTTAACTAAAAGCTTTCATCCTGACAGAAGGCTGAGGCTCTTAGCCCCAGAATTTCAAAGTGAAAGTGTCCACTTAGAGAACTGGAAAAAAAGAGAAGCTGCCTTTTCTCTCAGGGAAGGGAAGCACACCCTTACTTTTGTCATCAGATTTTATAAAGAAAAACAAAATGTTTAATAACTAGCATTAAGAGCAAACTAAAATTTCAGAGGAAAGCAATTTCATGAATAATTCATTAAAATTTCACATCTGCAAGATTAGTCATCCAAATAAAATGCTAATGTCAAAAACATGCACTGTCTATAATATTCTCATCAAGAAATCTTTTTGCATATAATGATAAATGCTTAGATTAGAACAAATAATTTTATAAAAATATTCTATCAAACTGATGCTAGATAACTACATTCAATGATGAAAAAAGTAGAACCCCAGTAACTAACTGCTTCCATAAAAACCATTCTGATTTTCAGATTTTTATTAATTGCATGCCTTTAGGAGAATTTGCTATTGCTTTTGAGTATTATTCTATTGTATATATTCTAAGGGTTAATGAATTGGGGCATTATCTTTCAGTAAGAATTAAATTGCCAGTAGATTGAAAGCAGCACTTTCTGTGGCCAGACTGTGGTGATATTAAACTGCTGTGCATGTGATTCGGGGCACATAACGCAAACCCAGAGATGACTTTAAAATTAACCTTGTCGTCTTTATCCAGTGAAACATCCACTGACACTGAGGAACGTATAAACACTCTTTCCCAGTGCTGTTGTTTTTAAAGCTCATGTTAGGAAAGTTGAGTTGTGGTAGGTTTTTTTCTCCCCCCTCCCTTTACTACAGGTTTTGCTATGAAGTTATAAACTAGTGCCCTCTTTTCATTAACAGTGATGCCATACTGTAGAAGCCCTCTGGTCTGATAATTAAGTAAAGCATTTGAACTCTTAATTCGCATCTAGCTACTAAGAATATAATATTAGGGTTAATTGAAATTCCTTTAAATGTGAGGCTTAAACATAAATACTGCTTCCAGCGTACAGAGTTGGTCAAATTAAATACACACGCACATTTAATAAACTGAAGAACCCAAACCAAGTGTGACAATGCTTTAGTGACGATGTTGCTAGTTGATGCACAGTACAATTTTTACTCTATTTCAGGGATTGTTCTACGGCAGGAACACTCTTACAGATTTATTTCAGCTTGTCACTCACAGATAAAGGAGGCAGCAAACCAAAATATTGGCTCTTTTAAATGGGGGCCCTTATTGAAAGAGCGTAAACTTTTAAGAAGACTAACTTCATATTGACATAAATTTCATGAAAATAAAACCACCCTCCAAAGAAAAGATAAAAACAATATAACTACTCACTAGATTTTTGCCTTCTTCACTGTTATTACATATTTATGTAGAGTGTAATAATCAAAATTTATCTTTCATCTTCATTATAGTTGAGTCACATAAAAGTATTCTTCATTCAAATAAAGTTTGATCTCAAACCTTCATTCAAGGAATTGACTGAATGATGAAAGGTTTAAGACACAATACATGTTGGAGGGAAATTAAATTACGTACAAAAGCACTCATTTTAACTGTGGAACAATATTTGGGTTAGAAAATCATGACTGTAGATATAACCTACTTTTATTTATTTTAAAACAGTGTTTTATTTAAAAAAAAAAACAGCCCTATGTCTTCTTATTTTCACTCTATTGCAAAATGATATTCAATGCTTAATATTAAAAGACATATATTTCCATTTGTAACTATCAAAGACCTTTTTTTTTTTTAAGCTTATACCAAGAATATAGAAACGGGAAAAAGACAAGCTTCAAGTTATAATGTTAATTTGAAGGTAACCGGCCTTTCAAGAATTAATTTCAGCCAAAGCAATAATCATTATTTACCAGCGTGTGACATTTTTATCACTCATCATATTAGCAAATTTCCATTGAAAATGCTAAAATGGTTCGTCATAAGGCAGATAACTGCTCTAGCTGTAAAAATGACCAACACAAGTGCCGGTACTCAAACATTAAATTATACTGTAATTAATAAAGACAGTTAAACTGTCTACTAGCAACAGCAATTTAGGTAACCACATTTGATCGGCTATAAATTGTAACTACATTAAAATTCCAGAAATATTAGCAATATGGATTACTTGATGGAAGTCAGTGCCGATCACCAACTCTTCTTCTTTTCTTACAACGGAAGCACAGGTCATGTTGGCCACAAAACCGTGGGCGAAGATCAGGCCTGAGCACTTTTAATCTTGTGAAACAAGCAATTACAAATAGTTGCATCGATTTGTTAAAAAGCTTTACGTGACATAAATTGTTTCCTGTTTAGCTTATTGCTCTGATACATAAATGTCACCCAGTCTAGTATTAATTAGGGCCATAGAACAACACGGTGGCTGGCATGGCTTCCAATCAAGAATTTGTCAATCCTTTTGTGAACGTTCTCAAGGACTGCTTTCACACTGGCTCATTTCTCATTACTGACAGAGAGAGGAAAGGAGAAGTATTTTCTTACCTGAAGTCTTTATTTTAATAATACCAGTGTAATTTCTGGTTCTGGACTCAGTTGCAGGTTTGGGGGCTGGCTTGCTTGCCATCTGACATAAAACATCACATTTTTAAATTATCTTCTAAATAGGATAATATTTACTAGGCATTTTGGTCCCCAGAAAGCTAACACGTCCCTCCCTCCTCAATATTTGGTACTATACATGTTTTCTTGGGTTTCTGTTACTACACGTAAAAATACAATTTTACACGGCTTGTGCACATTATTTTCTTAGCATAAATCAAATGTATCACATATACTTTAAGTTGGCATGCCACTTAGAAAAATACGTTAGATTCTGGTGTGGGGGGGAAAGGTCTGCAGAAAATTTATTAAATAGAAGTTTTTACTGTAATAGAATATTAATGTAAGCCAACGCTCATTTGCCATCAAGCTGATCCTTTTTTAACGTGCACATGCTTTTTATTATTTTGCACTCAAGCAAAAATTCCACATTCAAAGACTTTCCATCTTGTCGGGAATGTCTCTGGCAGGAAACATGTTAAAAAATCCTAACCTCCAGAAAGAGCGGACATCATCCACCCTAAGCATTAGTCCACTAGACAAGGAGCGCAATCCCACTATTAAAACATAAGGTAAATGCTAGTCAACAGTGTGGAATTGGTAGAAACAATTATTCTTTAAATCCTTCCTCACCGCTATTCCACAGTGCACAGATGAAAATGTTTGATTTGCAACATAAAAGATTCATTAATTACCACTTGAATATTTAAAGCTATTTTGCAGTCTAACAGAGGTAGATAAAGCAGTGAATTAAAACCTCTAATAAAATTGTAAAAATATTTCAGTAAGTTTACCTGTGTTATGATTTAGGGAGAGATTCAAGCATTCTTACAGAATAGAATCTTAGCAATTTTCAATGTGTATTTGAAAGAGGGAATGAGAAGCGTTCAGGAATAATTTGTTTTTTCCTCCCAAATGTTTACTAATAATGTGTTTTCCAATCAAGTTTGTTACCTGAAGACTTGGTGGATGGGAAGGGAAAAAAAAAAAAAAAAAAAACCTACCAAGCAAGTCTGAGCATTGTGTGTCTTATCATTGAACTTAAAATACTTCCAAAAATTCTTGACTAGGTTGACAAATTTAGAAGCTATCAAATAACGGTGGTGGTTCCAGCACACAAAGTTCATCAAATCTAAAAATACTCAACTCCCAAGTCTATGGCATAGCTACCCCATTGCCTGCATGCCCTTCATCTCATTGACCTACACATGATCCATGATGGATCCATGATTCATTTCAGTGCTTGGATCCTGGGATCCAAAAAGCTAGCCCAGCCAAGCTAACGCTGTGAAGTGAAGTGCTGGACAATCGGAGCATCAGGTTACCTACCAGTCCCAGCACTCAACATAACTAACTGGGTGACTTTGGCAAGTTACTTAACATCTGTGGTCCTCAGCTTCCTCTTCAACCAATTGAAGATGTTTAACCTAAATGATGAAAAAGGGTTCCTTCTAATTTTAAACTTCTAAAATTTTAATAGCATATTCCCCCTAGGGGATTTTTCTTGATGAAATCCATGGCCTCGGCATGAACGTGTGTATGTAGCACTCCATATTTCACCAACACTGTACTATTGAGCTCTTAATGAGCCCACCCTGGCAACATGCTCCTACTGGAAGCAAGTCTCATTAATATGCATGCTTGCTTGCTTCCTTCCTTCTGTCTGTCCATCCATCCCACTCATCAATCCACAATTAAGCATTTAATACATTAAAAGGACGCTGCAGATAAAGGTGGGAGTAAGACACAACCCGTGGCCTCATTGCACCTAATTGTTCAGAGGGAGAGAGCTCTTAAACATCACATTATATTGCAGTGCAGTAAGGGCAAATGGGAGGGCCATTTAGCAAGAGTGGACAATCAGGGAGGCTTCCTGGATGTGCAACGTTCAGTCGAAACATGGAGGATGTCTAAGACTATAGATAGTAATAAAGGGGGAGGGAAGGGTTGCTCTAAGCAGAGAGGATGGCTTTGTGGCGGGTCCGGAGGGTGATAGCATGGGACTTCAGGACAGATGTCTGAGAATTTTTTACAGAAAGACACTGAATAAAGTCATCATTGAAATTACCATGTCAAACATCTGGCAAAATAATAGTTAACTCTGACTGCTTTGCAGCAACTAGCTCAGTAATTCTCCTGAACCCGTACCAGCTACTGTCAAGTTGATTCTGACTCATGGTGACCCTATGTGTCAGAGGAGAACTGTGCTCCACAGGGTTTTCAATGGCTGGTTTCTTGGAAATAGATCACCAGACCTTTCCTCTGAGATGTCTCGTGGCAGATTCCAACCTCCAAATTTCTGGTTAGCAGCAGAAAGCATAACCGTTTGCACCACTACTAAATCAGCTTACCCTCAGATTAGGAAGCTGAAGCTTTGTAAAGTCAAGACACCTGCCCTTCCCTTCCCACCCCCTTTCCAGTGGCTGTTGTGGCCTTCTTGCTCTTCCTGAGCTGACAGGTTGGACATTCAAACACCCCAAGCATGCTCTGTCTCAGGCCTTCTGAAGCTGCTTTTCCCTTTGCCGGCAATGCTTTCCCCAGTCGTCGTGTGACTCACATCCTTACTTCTGTAAGTGTTGCAGCAGAGATGTCTTTCCTAACATTCAATACAAAAAACAATCTTACTGCTCCCTCTACCCTCCCCACTCCCTCTGGCCCATCTAATTTTTTCTATTGCACTTATCAAACCCCAACATTATGTATTCATTGGCACCATTGCTTACTGCATGTCTTCCTCCTATTAGAAGGGTAAAGGCTGAGTGAGACCTTGCCTGTTTGCTCCCTGCTACATCTGCAGCATGAGGACCAGGAACTGATGCTCACATTTCTTTAGTGAACAAATAAAAATTACATTGCTAGGAAGGATAGCTAGAGGCAGGGTTTGATTCCAGAGCCTTCCCGTATAAACCATTCCACTGTATTTTACGCTCAACTGTCTCACTTCTGAGAGCTGTGGTGGCATAGTGCCTAAGGCATTTGACTGCTAACCAGAAGGCTGGTAGTTCAAACCCACCAGCCGCTCCTTGGAAGGAGGGCTAGGTAATCTACTTCTATAGAGATACCACCTCGGAAACCCAAGGAGGAGTCACTATGAGTTGGATCTAGCTCAAAGGCAGTGAGTTTGTTTTTTGTTTATTCCACTTCTAAAACTCATACCAAACCTGCAAGGTGGGAAGAGTCAGGAGCATTTTACAGATGAGGATCCTGAGGCTTTCCAAGTGATTTACACAAGGTTACATGGAGAAGAAATGTGGGCATTGGTGTTTGTTTCTAGTGTTGATTCCTGTCAAGTAGTACTGTACATCCCACCTTCCTCCAGAAAACCTCTTAACAAAATGACATGTTTCATATAAAGGTACCAAATATGCTCACATGGCAATATATTTTTAAAATAGCATCAGCAGCATTTGTTTTTAAAAGATGCTGTAAAGTTATTAAATAATGTGGAAGAACATTCACTTAACCATGAGCCCTACACAGCCCTGTCCAGTGGGTTGTACCCATTATTAAATACAATGACAGGGGAGTCATGTCTAGCCCTGGAACAAAGCTGAATCACAGGCTCTATCTGTTGAGCATCACGGTGTCTTTATAGCTGGCCTCACTCAAAGAGGACTATTTCTGCTCTGAACTGAAATGACCGTCCTGTACTTCCCTTGTGTATTTGGAATAGGTGACCAGCAGTTGCCATCAAATAAACTCTACGTGGAGGCTCCATGTGTCTCAGAGTAGAAATGTCCTCCACAGGGTGCTGAAAGGCTGGTTGTTTTGGAAATAGATCACCAAGCGTTTCTTTTGAGGTCCCTCTGGGTGTATGTACTCCAACCACCGATTTTTCAGTTAGCAATAGAGTGCATTAACTGTTAGCAATGTTGTCGTTATGTGCCATGGAGTCGGACCCGCCTCATAGTGACCCATTCTTGATTTTCTGAGGTGGTATCACTATAAAAGTAGATTGACCAACCTTCCTTGCAAGGAATGGCTGTTGGATTTGAACTTTCTGCTTAGCAGTCAAGTGCCTTAGGCACTACGCCACCAGCAATGGTAGATGAAAAACCCTATGTCCAGAATACTAATCCTTAGCTGACATGAGGTGTCCCTAGAGATGTCTTTATGAGGAACAGTGAGCTTCTTGAAGAGAAGGCTCACTCTGTGTGGTTCACCATAGAACCACCCAGAATGCTCCAGGCAGAGAATGAGAGGGACTGGGAGCAGTAACAGATAACCCTAGAACTAGAGTCAAATAAACAGGATTTCAGACTCTGTGAACTGCTTGATGATTACAGAACTTTGGGCAAGTTACTTAAACCGTTTTTTGAGCTTCAGTTCTTTCACCTGTAAAATAGTGGTAAAATTCTCCACATTCCAAGAAAGCTGTAATGGTTAAACCAGTCAGTGTATGTATACACAGAATAAGTCAAGCATAAGTTCTCAATAAACGGGAGAAAATGTTGAAAAGAAATAGACCCAGCGCCTATCCTCATGGGAGCCAGGCGTTAGTGAAAGAGCCTCACACGGAAATGTAAAATTACAAGTGTTATGAGAATGTGTAATGCATAGAGACACATGCTCTTGAGAGGAGGGGTCAGAAAATTTGTCAGGATGACAAGACTGAGTTGAGAGCTGAAAGGTGAGTAAGAGTCAGCCAGGTACACTTCTGATGACTTAGTTTACCAGCTTTCATTTCCATCTTTCTAGGAAGAACACCTGTATTGTTCTTTGGTGGGGCCACCCATTGATGTTATCTAATGCACTTTAGCTTGCTGCTTAGATGAATCCCAAGACTTTTATTAAATATGTTGAGAGAAACACTTTTCCTCCAGGGAGTGTTGCCAGGATAGGACATGAGCCTGGAGCTGTTGGTGACTATTTTTGCTATAATATGGTAAGAGTACATCTGAATGAAAGGGAAATGAGGAAAACAGAGACAAAAAAAGAGAGAATGAAAGTGGACGCCAAGAACAGGGTTGAGAGTAGAAGCCAAGACCAAGTTGGGAAGCCAATGCCAGGAGGGAAGGCAGTAGCAAACACTGAGAACAAGAAATAGAGATATAAACACACTTGTTGTGGTGGTGCAGTGGCTAAGGCTTTCAGCTGCTAACCAAAAGGTTGGCAGTTTGAACCCACCAGCCATTTTGTGGGAGAAAGATGAAGCAGTCTGTTTCCATAAAGATTTACAGCCTTGGAAACGCTATGAGGCAGTTCTACTCCCTCCGACAGGGTTGCTGTGAGTCAGAATTGACTCGGTGATAGTGAGTTTGGTTTGGAGTTTCTGGCGGGTTGAAATGTGTCCCAAAAGATATGTTGAAATCCTAACCTGCTGTGAATGGGACCTTGTTTGGAAACAGGGGCCCTGCAGATGTCATCAAGGTAAAATGAGGTCATGTGACATTAGGATGGACCTTACTCCAGTGAGACTGGTTTCTTTAAAAAAAGAAAAGATGAGACACAGACATATAGGGAGAATGTCATGTGACAATGGAAACAAAGATTGGAGTGATGCATCAGCAAGTCAAGGAACACCAAGAATTGCCCGCAACAGCAAGAAGATGGAAAAGGCGAGGACAAATCCTCCCCTAGAGCCTTCAGAGAGTGGTCTGCGGACAACTTTGACTATTAACTTTTAGCCACCAGAACTAAGAAAACAAATTTGCTGTTTTAAGCCACCCAGTTTCTGGTTATTTGTTTAGCAGCCCTAGGAACCAAATATAGACATCGAATACTGACCGTGTCATTAAAGGTCCTACATCTAGCCATAACTAAAGCTATGGATTTACTCCCGGATTTTCAATTACTGAAGTCAATAAATTCTCTTTTATATGCAAGTTTGAGTTAAGTTTCTATCTCTTCCATTCAAAAGAGTCCTAGTAAATGTACTGTGGCATGAGGGGCATTTCACAGAGGGAACATCAGAGCTCTACATAAGGGAGCATTCCAAATTCAAGGATCTGAAAGAAGGTCTGTATGTCTGGAGGTCAGAAAATTAGGGAGAACATGAGGCTAGTAGATGCTCATGACAGAGCCAGGGCTACACCACTCATTGCCATGAGCCCATGAGAAAGAATCAAGTGACGTGTCAAATATATATCCCACATTATCCTTCTGTCGTTTTGCACATAAAATCAGAACCACTAAACACACTGATACCAGGGCTAAAAATGGCACCTCTTTGGGGCTAAAACAGAGGTACAGATGTTTTGTGTTTTAGCAAAGTCCAACATAATCCAAGATGGCCAAAGTGCGGGAAAGGTGATTCAGGTCTTTGGAATGATTTGAATGGGTTTTATATAACTTCTTTCACTTCTTGATCAGATGGAATTTGGTTTTAGGCTTGATTGGATGTGGGGCTTAAATGCATAATCATAGCAAAACAGAGAAGGAGGGTCACTATGCTTCAGCATGAATCTCCAAATTTGGTGGCTTTTCAAATAATTTCTTTATAGTCTCAAGGACATCAATTAAGAATATGATTTAAAAAAAAAAAAAGATGGTAAGGAGAGAGCAAGACAGTGTGACACGTACAATATGCACCTAAAGGATGATGCATATTGTATGTGTTCCTAACTAAAATTGACTCGTTTCTTACTTTCCCTCTCTCACTCCACCTCACATACTGTCTCTCTCTGTGTATAAAGCTCATGCTCTGCTACCATAAGAAGGATTCCTCAACTGAAACTCAGCTGTCCTACATCCATACTATGATTGTTTATGCCCAGTGTCCAGTTCCAACTGATTGATGCCCATACCATGTTGTTGTTGTTGCTAGTTGCCATCAAGTCAGCTCCAATGCAGGGTGACCTTATGTATAATAGAACAAAACAGTCCTGGTTAGTAGGAGTCCATTGCTGTGGCATCTTCCAGCACTGTGATCAGAAAACGTTCTGTTGTGATGATCTATAAAGTTGCTGTTGTCTTATTTTTAGAAGTAGATTGCTAGGCCTTTCCTTCCAGTTTGTCTTAGTCTAGAAGTCCCACTGAAACTTGTCCCCCATGGATGACCCTGCTGGTATCTGAAATACCAGTGGCATAGCTTCCAGCACCATAGGAACAGGCAAGCCACCATAGTACCACAAAATGACAGATGGGTGGTAGTACTCAAGGCATAACAGATGGTAAATATTTTGAATTTTACCCCTAGTCCCCTCCTTGCAGTAAGGAAGATGATCATAGGCAATGCTTTGTCCTAAAACCCAAAGTCAGTCTTCCCTAGTCTCACCATTAGAAAAATCTAGGAACTCAAGTCACTCACTGTTCTCTCAATCAATCACAATGATCAGCAAGGGGAGGGGTGTCCTCTAACTGACCATATCTGTGGGGAATGTCTTTGTCAGACTCACCTGAATCACAGTGAATGGAGTTAAACAAGTCAACTCAAAGGAAAAAAGAAAAAAAAAAAAAAATGGCGCTGGAGAGGCCCACTATTTCCATTAATGCTAAGAACGGTGTTGTGCTCATAGCATTGAAAGATAAAGTCCCCAAACTTCAAGGTACTTACAATATTTATAATCTAGTCACACCTTACAGACAGACTATTGGTTTGACAAATATTTCTACTGAGTGCCTACTCTGTGTCAGGAATCTTGTTAAGCTCGGGAGATTCAGTAATGAACAATGCAGAAAAACCTTTGCTTCGTGAAGCTTCCTTTCCAGAAAGGGGAAACAGACAACAGTAGATTGGATGGTGATAAGTCAGAATAATAAAGCAAACGAGGGCTGTAGAGAAGATGACAAGTGAGTAAAGATCTGAAGGAGGAAAGCCAGGTAGATATACAAGAGAACATCCTAGGCAGGGAGAACAGAAAAGGCAAGTCCTCTGCGACTGAATCAAATAGAGTGAAGAGGAGAGTGGTAGGAGACACAGAGTCAGAGCACAGAGGGTGATGTTACACATTCATAGCCTCACTATGAGTACATCAGCTTTCCCTCTGGGTGCCTTTAGAGGGTTGTGAGCACAAGAATGGCATCAACTAACCTGGTTTTTAAAAGATTACTCCAGCTACTGTGTTGTAAATGTAGGGGAAAATGTGGGAGCAGGGGGGGTCTGTAACAAGAAAGATTATGGTAGCTGGGATCAAAGAAGTGGCAGCAGAGATGGTGAAAAAGGGTTATACTTTGAAAATGGCGCCAATAGGATCTGCTGCTGGATATAATGTCAAATATGAGAGATGAAAAGAGTCAGTGGTGACCCCAAGTGTTTTGTTTTGTTTTGGGCATCTTCAGCTGAAACGAGAGAGTTGCCATTTACTAAACTTGGGAAGACTGCAAGGGAAACAAGCTTAAGGAAATGACAAGAGTTTGTTTTAGACTTTTAAACTCAACAGGATGACTATCTGACTTGAGATGTTGAGTAAGCAGCTGTCTAAGGGAGTCCAGAGTTTAGAGAAAAGTTGGCAGAGGAAGCAGTGAGTACATGATATTTTGGATTCAATAATACAAAGAAAATAGAAACTCTTGGTAATATGAAAACATAAATGAATTTAGAGAAATTGTATAGTTTGGATTCAATAAAATCAAGAATTTGGAGATCCAGCTGAATCATTTTTGGCCCAATACCAGGTAATTTGTTTAATGAACTTAGAATGATGTCCTTGGGGTAAATATCTCTTATGCTAGCTTTAAAAGAAAGGAGGTTGTGGTAATTACTTAGTGTTAAGTTCATCAAACACAGAGTTCAAATTTGCAGATGAGAACTAGAGCATTATGTGCATATATGTGTGTGTGTATTGGTGTAGAAAGCATGTTGTTTATATATAAACAGCCCCTAACCTCAATTATTCATTTCCTGGGCTGGACATCTTCAGAGTTACTAGTTTAAAAATAAACATTTTCCAAAAGATCAGCTCACCCTAGGTTCATTCTCTCTCAGAAGTCCTTCCTTAATTATAAAACCTGCATAACCCATTTCCTTTGGTGTGCAAAAAGGTGTGTAATTAAACCATCAGCATAATACCTATCTCCATGTAAAACCCGCACTTATGAACTTTAACTGCTGAATAAAAACTCCTATTACATGACCATTAAGTATTATGAATAAAGCAAGTCATGGTAGGACTTGATTAATTTTTATGCACTATGGATTGTGTCTAGAAGAGATTTGATTTTGGTGGGTCTTCTCCTAGGCAACCTCACAGCCTTTAATAGGTTCACCTGAGGAAAGGTATATGCTGAGATGGTACAGAGAAAAGACATCTAACCTCAATACTGATCTCAGCTAGTCTTGGGGTAACTCTATTCCGGGAAAAATCACAGACTCCATGAGTAATGATCAACACAATGAGCACTGAAGTAAAAGGCAGTAGGGGCAAGAGGTGGCAGAAAACAAAGCTGCTTCTCCTGAGTATAATTTCCCAAAATGACATCTTTTAGGTTCATATACATCAAAAAGTATTCAAAAGTTTGGTCTCTGTATAAACGTATGTATCATACTCCCATTAACAGAACAGACATTTCTGAAAAAAAGTGCAATGGGATGAGCCTTTGTAAACATATCATGTTGGTGCCCGAGTTCAAAGAGCCACCCAGAGATGATTTTTAATTGTTGTTTTTGTTATTATTTTTGTTCTTTAAGATATTGATTCTTGTGATAGTCAGAGAAACAGACATCTCTAATTATCTAGTAAGACTCTCTAAATCCATTTGTAGCTGAATGATATTTCAATGATTTAAACCAACACATTTCTTTCCCACAATTTTCTTGCTCCCCCTTGTTGCATTAAGGGGAAAAGAGACATACCCTAGACCACAAAAGTCAAAAGAATATCTGAACAGCTTATAAACACATAGCAGACGTAATCATGTGAAAACAAGAACTTTAGGATTACAAGGGCTAGGGCTTGGAACTGGAATATTTTGTTTGACATACTAAAAAAACATCCATTTGTGCATCAGGATTTGAGACTTGGAAACTCTGGGCATAGAATTTGGTAGGGAAAGTGAAAAGTTGTGAAGGGCAACTAAAAACTCCGGCAGCTTTAAAAGAAAGGTTTATATATACACAGCCCCCCAACCTCAATTATTCATTTCCGAGGCTGGAAATTTTCAGAGTTACTAATTTTAAAATAAATATTTTCAAAAAGATCAGCTCACCCTAGGTTCATTCTCTCTCAGAAGTCCTAAGAACTCTTAAGGACACAAGATGTAAAACCAGTTGCCATCAAGTCAACTCCAACTGATGGTGATCACATGATCTTTCAGAGGAGAATTATGTTCCACAGGGTTTTTAGTGACTGATTTTTTAGAAGTAGATCACCAGGCCTTTCTTGCTTCTGGGTGGACTCAGACATCCAAGCTTTCAGGTAGAAGCCAACTCACTATTGCTCACTATTGCTCTGTGATAGATGACAGAGACACCCAAGTAAGTTCAGAAGGATTCTAAAATTGAAAGTCCCTAAGCTAGGTCTCCCATTTGCAATCCAGTGACAAAAAAATCTCATATCCAAAATGGACAAACCAGTAGATAATAATAACCAAGAGAGGTGTTTAGGCAGATGGACTGAGATAAGCCTCTTACAGGCCTGTACTTAAAAAGGTTAGAGAAACAAGCAGAGATCCATGAGTTCATAGGGGCTCAGGACAGGCCAGATTATCATACTAGGAGGTCAAACACTCATCCCATTCCCCTTCCTTAGGGCCTAGACTTTAATGTCTCCTCAAAGTCTACTTTACTGGCGAAGTTAGCTGGTGATTGCAAGGTGCATAAACTGATAAGGGAAAAGAAGACATCTCAGACTCACAATTACTACAAAAAATAGATAGCTAACATTAGACTTTTGAGAGAGCATTCCTGTTGGAAATAGTCTAGCAAGAAAGGAAAGCAAACAAATCCCAGAGAACATTATATTGGGTAAATGAGTGTAAGTTTAAGTAAATAACAAAAAAATGTTCACTTTTGTCTATGAAAGTAAGAACAAAAACAATATACATTCTTAATAATCCAGAACAAAATGATAAATAATGACAATCTTCAGGTATTGAGGTATGAGCTCAGAGATGAGAGTAAAACAAGAAGTAAAAGAGTGAAACTCAATTAGTCATCTTATTCATAGAAGATATACTGATTTTGTAAGCTCCAGTGAAATGCTTTCGGCATGGTATCACCAGAGCTCCTTAAGCAAAGTATCCACCAAACCAAACTCACTGCTGTCAAGTCGTATCCAACTCATAGCAACCCCTCCTTGGGTTTCTGAGGTGGTATCACTACGGAAGTAGATTGCCCAATCTTCCTTCTGAGGAGTGGCTGATGGGTTTGAATTGCCAGGCTTCCGATTAGCAATCAAGTGCCTTAAGCACTACACCACCAAAGCTCCTAAGAAAGGTATGTTGTTATTGTTGTTATGTGCTGTCAAGTCAGACCTGACACACAGCGACCCCTCCGTGTGTTTCCAACGTGGTATCACTAGAGCAGTAGATTGCCCAATCTTTCTTCCAAGAAGTGGCTGGTGGGTTTGAACTGCCAGCCTTCTAGTTAGCAGTCAAGTGTCTTAGGCACTATGCTACCAAGTGGATCTTAATAAAGTAGAGGCAACCATCAAGATAATTAAAAATGGTTTGTAGAAATTTCAAAATATCAGTAGAAAAAAAAATGAGGGAAATACAGTGAAAACAGGAAACAGGGACAGCAAAAAATAAGTCTTAATAAAATAGCATTACATTAAATATAAATGCATGTTAAACTCAAAAGCCAAAAGACAGAGACTTTGAGGCTGGATAAAATCAATTTTTTCTTCCCCAAGAAATACACTTAAAGTAAAGGATAAAGATTTTGAAAATAAAACAATGAATATGAAAGACTAAGGAAATATGAGCTCTCTCCCCGCCACCCCCCAAAAAAAAAAAAAAAACTGCAGTAACCATTCAACAAAAGGAAAAAATTAAGAAAGGACTTTGGGGAGAAAAATCACAAGAGATAAATAAATTACAAACCTGACAAAACAAATAAGGGCTAAAAATACATAATGATAATAAACACATACCACACATCTATCTAATAACACAGCCACAAAACATACTAAGTTACAACTAGAGCTGCGGAGAGCAAAAAAATAAATAAAATGTTCTAGTTGAAAGATTTAATATACTCCTCTGAGAATGTGTTTGATCAATCAGGAAAAAATCAGCACAAGTATGGAACACCTGAATAAAATGATTAATAGACTCAAGTTAATGGAGATAAATGTATAAGTAAAGAACTGTATATCAAACAAAAAAATCATTATTTTAGTGGCTCATGGAACATTCACAAATATGCATGTACTAATTAACAAAGCAAGCTTTACAAATGCAAAAAAATCAGTATAATGAAGTATCTTCTCTTACATCATAGTTTAGACATTCCATAAGCTTTAAAACAAAATAATATTGAGCTTAAGTGAACATCATAATAAAAACTCAAAATACTTAGAAATGAATGACACTAAAAGTAGTTCTTAGAGAAAAAACAGATAGCTTTAAAACATTTAATAGTGAATAAAGAAGTGTAAAGGAGCTCTGGTGGTGCAGTGGTTAAACACTCAGCCACTGACCAGAAGGTCAGTGGTTCAAACTCACCAGCATCTCCAGGGGAGAAAGATGTAGCAGTATGCTTCCATAAAGATTTACAGCCTTGAAACCCTGTGGGGCAACTCTACTCTGTCCTATAGGATCACCATGAATTCACCAGAATTGACTTGATGGCACACAACAACATGACAAAGAAGTATAAAAAAATTAATTCAGACTTCTGGTTCCAGCCAAGATGAAGTGAAAAAGAAATGATTTAACTTCCCACCTGAACAAACCTAAAAAAAATTGTTTTAAATTAACAACAAGAAAAATTGCAAGACACTAAAGAGCAGCTAACAAAGGACTGTGACCTCTAAGAGATGGAAAATAAGATTAGGCCCTTGACTGCCTTAAGAGAGTTTGCAGACTGCAGTCCAGTAAGGAGAAACCAAAGCAGAGTTTGGTGGACTCTTGAAATAAGGAGATAGATCTGAGAATACAGGGAGACTAAGAAGTGTAGCGTAATGCCAAAGGCACTTGACTGCTAACCAGAAGGCTGGCAGTTCAAACCCATGGGCCACTCCTCAGAAGGAAGGTTGGACAATCTACTTCCATAGTTATACCACCTTGGAAACCCAAGGAGGGGTCGCTGTGAGTCAGGGCCGACTCGACAGTACACAACAACAACAATAACAACAAGTGTAGGTGCTCAGGCCAGAATACCAGAAAAAAAGAGATTGGTACAGAAAGAGGACTTTGCAGATCTGCAGTTGGTCCCCTGCAGACTGCTCATTAGCATAACACGTATATGATGACATGGAAATAACTACATCAAAGAATTATAGGAAATAGTTTACCATGCTCACACAGGACTGGGAACAGTATCTGTTGTCACAACCAGAGAGGAAAACCTGCAGAATCATAGGGCATCGGTTAAAGTACTGGCAAGGACTTTGCCTTAGTCAGGTAGATTAATTTCTCAGACACTGTCTAATAAACCTTAGAAGCCAGATTTGGCAAAAGATAATCTTACATAGGTACTTGTGGTGCAAAATTATCCACATACATTACAGAAGTAACAGAAGACAGGGTTGAAGTAGCTTCTCAGAGACAACCAAACACCTTGAGAAAGAGAATTACTGGGCCTGTGGGCTCAGGACCATAGTCTCAAGGGACATCATGCTCAACTGACACAACATAGTACGTAAAAATCTTGCTCTACATCCTACTTCAGTGAGTAGTGACTGGGATCTTAAAAGCTTTCAAGAGGCCATCTAACATGCAACTGTTGGTCTCCTCTTGTCTGGAGCAAAGAGAAGTGAAGAAAATCAAAGTCATTTGGAAACGATTAGTCCAAAGATATGATGGACCATGACGACCTCAGCCTTTCTGATCCTGAGACCAGAACTAGATGGTACCTGGCTATATCAAACACTCAGAGGGAGATCAAAGTTGGAAATCCTGGTTAGAATGGGAGGAAAAATGTGGAACAAAGTTCAAAAACACAAAAATGACCAGAATTACTAGTTGGATAGAGACAGTTGGAACCCCTGAGACTATGGCCTTGGGTTATCTTCTGGGCCTAGAAATGGGCTCACTTCCATGGATTGGTTCTCAGCCCAACAGAAGAAAGACCTACCTACATGAAGAACACCTACGTCGAGAGATGCACCCTTTAAATCATCAGCCATGAGACATCAGAGGGGCAGCATTCACATAGAGGGAAAGCTAGACAGACAGGAATGGATAGATAAGAAGGGCACAGGGAGGAGGTAGTCACAGGGAGGAGAGGGGAGGAGAGTTTTTTATAGTTGGGATTGTAATCAGAGCCATGAAATCAAATGTGCATTAACTGTTGAATGTAAAACAAATCTGCTATGTAAATCTGCACCCAAAGAACAATTAAAAAAAAAAAAAAAAAAAAAGGCCAGAGCCCAAGGGACCAAACTATTTGCAAGTAACTTAAGTTCATCTCAGAAAACATCTCAAGAATATTTGTAGAGGAGTTCCGGCAAGATGACGGACTAGGCAGAAAGACTGCACAGACCCTCTTCAATAAAGAAAAGGAAAACCAATTAAGACAGACACAGAAGATAATCTTGGACCCCTGAGCCTTGAAGGGGAGGATATAGAAGTGGACTAAACCCCAACTAGCAGAAGAATTTGTGTGAAAATACCAAAAAAGGAGACATGCGGAGCTGCAGTCTGGCAGCGATCCTGAGCGATCCTGATGGCACAGACAGCTTGGAGATTCCTGAGTGGTGGCTGGACCTAAGAATTAACCTAAAAATCAGCCCTGCTAACTTGGGAGTACTGGTAGCGTACTGCCTAAAGCACTTGACTGCTGACCAGAAGGCTGGTGGTTCAAACCTCAGAAGGAAGATGGGGCAATCTCCTTCTGTAGTGATACTACCTTGGAAACCCAAGGAGGGGTTGCTATGAATCGGGTCCGACTCGACGGCACATAACAACAACAACAACAACTAGGGACTGCATGGAGGACTGTGCATGGTGGCTGGGGAATAAATGGAGAAGGTGAAGAGAACGGCGGGCTGAGCTGTGGACTTTTGCCGGTCCGGAGGGTGCCACCATTGTGAAGGTTTAAAAGCAGCTTGACTATTTTGGATATGTAAAGAGACAGTGTGCTCACAGATTCCTGGGGCTTAAGAACACACTCTGCTTTCCAGCAACCCCAAGGTCACTCCAGACCTGCAAGACTGAAAATGTACCACATTCCTCTTGTTACTCTTATATCTCACACCA
>NW_006921736.1:6971345-6976167 GCF_000298275.1 Orycteropus afer afer | reverse complement strand
GAATAGGCAGACAAGCTACACAGACCCTCTGGAATAAAGAAATGAAAAACCAATTGAAACCAATACAGAATGATGATCCTGGAACCTGGAGCTTTGAAGGAAAGAATAAAGAAGTGTTTTAAATATGAACTAGTACAAGAACATGAATGAAATAGTGAGTAAGGAGCCAAAACAGAGCTGTGGACTGCCAGCTGTCCTGAGGGTACAGCCATTTTGAACATTTCCTGAAAACAACCTAAGAATCAACTCTGCTCACCAAGACTGCATGGGCAATGATTGCCTTGGTGCCTGATGATCATAAGGGAGAACAACAAGGAAGGGGGCAGGTGGACTTGTGGACTGCCAGTGGCTGTCCTGAGGGCACAGCCATTTTGGATATTTGCAAGTGGCTGGCGCAGCAATTTTGAGTGTGTCAGGGTGACATTCTTGTTTGGACTGTGACCTGCCAGTGAGCTCTACCTACTGAGGACAACACAATCGTCTGTGCAGGAGACTGATGACTGGAGAGGTGCAATATTCCCCTTGTTACTCTTGTGCCCCACACTCTCTTGCTGAAAAAGGTTGAGGCCACCCCCTGCCTCCACCCATCTTCTTAACCTGTGGGGGGGTGCATCATGTTCTGTGCCCTGGCAGAGCCTGAGTGTCGTGTCCCACCCTTCACAGTTTTTTGTTTGTTTGCTTTTAAGTTATTCTTTTTATCTTCCTCTTTTCTGTCCCCCCATCCCCACTTTTTGTTTTTTCTCTTTTTTCTGTCCCTGTTTCTTGTTTTCTTTTTTTTTCCCCACTTTCCTTTTTCTGGTTCTCTTTTTTCTTTCTTTTCATTCTTACCATCCCTTGTTTTTCCTTTTGCAGTTTTTCCTATTCTTTTACTCTTGCTCTTTCTCTCATTATTCCCTCCCCAGATATTCTGTGTTTTATTTCTCTCTCTATCTCTCTTTCTCATTGTCTTTATTTTTCCCTTTTTAAATATATTTTGAAATTTTTTCTTCTTGTTTATTTTTAATGATTGTTCCTGTTTGTTTATGCAGTTTGAGTTTTCTGTTCTCTTGCTTTTGTTTTCTTGATGTTTAAATTTTCTTGTCTGAGTGGGAGACAAGAACCATTCCCATGTAACCAAATCATACTTGCACCTCCACAGCTACACCAACTGAGTGAAGACCACCACTCAGTTTTGTACCAACTGACCAATGATAGATGGCAGCCAATACCAGCTCAACTCATCCTCAACTGCTCTTTATGAACAGCTAAGAGAGATCTGTGCACACACTCTCATTTTCTATCACACCCACCAGAGACAGGTGGCAAGTGTCTAAGAGCTAAGAACTAGCAAATAGAGGAGAATGGTAGCCTGTTCACAGAGATGTATCAAAACAAAATAAAGAAAACAAAAATCTTGTGCAAATCATACAAACATACAACCAAAAATTAAACATAAATACAGTAACACCACAGCACAATGTGTTGGAGACAAGAAACCATCAAAGTCCACACAAAAAAGCAAGATAAAATAGTACCAGCAAGGGCCCACGATACAAGCCCAGAAAACATCCCTGAGAAAGCAACAGCACTGGAACTACCTAATAAGGAATTTAAAAGAATTGGGTACCTTCAATGGTTTGAGAGACAGATCAAGGAAAACACTGACAAAATTAAGGAGAACACAGACAAAGCTAGAACAATTTAGGAAAAGGATACAAGAAAAAATTCGCAAAATAAAAAATTAGAAATGATACACACACACACACACCAGAAATCCAGAAAATTTATACTAAGATTTCAGAAATAGATACCACATTGAATGGGCAAAGGAGTAGAATCAAATCAATGTAAGACAGAATTAATGAGACTGAAGACAAATACCTCAATACTATTTTGTTAAAGGATTAAACAAATGATCAAAACACAATAAAGAAAGCCTAAGATACATGTGGGATGCCATCAAGAGGAATAACTTATGTGTAATCAGAATTCCACAACAGGAAGAGACATAAAACCACAGAAAAAATTGTCAAAGATTTGTTGGAAGAGAATTTCCCTAATATGATGAAGGATGAGAAGATATCCATTCAAGAAGTTCAATGAACCCCAAACAGGATAGAGCCCAAAAGAAAATCACCAGGACATATCATCATCAAACTCACCAAAACCAAAGATAAAGAAAGAATCCTGAAGGTAGCACAGGAAAAATGAAAAGTTACCTACAAAAGGCAATCAATAAGACTAGCTCTGATTACTTAACAGAAACAATGCAGGTAGGAGTTCAATGGGATGATATATATAAAACTCTGAAAGAAAAAAATTTCCAAGAAGAATTGTATATTCAGCAAAATTGTCTATCAAATATGAGGATGAAATTAGTTGATTTCCAGATAAGCAGAAACTAAGGGAATTTGTTAAAACCAGACCATGCCTACAAGGGATACTAAAGGTAGTCCTTCTGACAGAGAACCAACAACAGTAAGCAACAACCAGTGATTAACACACATGACAACATAACCTAGAAACCAACCCAGTTATATTGTTGTTGTTGTTATGTTGTATGTTCCATTGAGTTGGACCTGACTCATAGCAGGCATGGGCAATGATTAGGTTTCTGAGGCACTATCCAAAGTAAAACAAGCTTACAAGACTGTAAACAGGGAGCCAGAGACATCATTGGTAAAAGAGGAAAACTACAAAACAAAAAGTGGGAATAAATAGTGTAGTTACAGAACTTCTAAATGGTGAAGTAGTCAAGGCAATTCCAAAATAGAACAGAATACTTTAAACTTGGGAAGAAAATAATAAATCACAGAGTAATAAATAATAATAAACCTTCAGATCAAATAAAAAAAAGCAGACAAGCACAAATACTTAGCAAAAACTAAACCAATAGCAATGAAGGAGATGGTAACTCAACTCAAACAAAATGAGCTCAGCCCAGAAAATTATATGGAACAAAGAAATCAACACCAAAAAACAGCACGTATCAAAATGACATCAGTAAATTCATACTTGTTGATAATTACACTGAACTATCCATGGATTAAATGCAACACTCAAGAGATGGAGAGTTGCAGACTAGAAAAAAAAACATGACCCATCAGTGGAGGGATGTTATGCAATAAGCAGTAAATGGCTGCTATGTGTCAGTCACCATGGTGGTTCTTGGATAAACAAGGATTAATAAAAACAAACAAACCCAGAAATATGACCCATCAAGAGACTCACCTTTTAGACACAAAGACAAAATAGACTAAAAATCAAACGTTTGAGAAAGATAAACCAAGCAAATGCAACCAAAAGAAAGCAGGAGTGGCAATATTGATTTCTGATAAAATAGACTTTAAGACAAAAATGACTGTAAGAAACTGAGAAGGACATTATATAATGATTAAAGGATCAATTGAACAAGAAGAAGTAACCATAATAAATATCTATGCACCCAATGAAAAAGCCCCAAAATACATAAAATAAACTTTAACGGAATTGAAAAGACCAATAGATGACTCCACAGTAATAGTAGGAGAGTTCAATACACCACTTTCAATAAAAGATAGAACAAATGGAAAGAAACTTGACAAAAATGCAGAAGAACTAAACTATACAATCAACCAATTTGATCTTACAGACATCTAGAGAGCACTTTACCCAAAGCACACTATATATATTCTTTTCCAGCACAAATGGAACATTCTCCAGGAGAGACCATTTGTTAGGCCACAAAGCAAACCAAATCAATTTAAACAGTGAAATGCAGCAAAGTTTCTTCTCAGATGACAATGCTATAAAATTAAAAACCAACACTAGACAGACTAATGGAAAAAGAGCAAACTCATGGAAACTAAGTATCACCCTCCTCAAAAATGACTGGGTAATAGAACAACTAAAAAATGAAATTAAAAAATTCCTTGAGACAAATGAGAATGAAAAGACAACATACCAAAATCTTTAGGACACAGGAAAAGCAGTGATCAGAGGACAACTTATAGCAATAAGTGCATACATCAAAAAAGAAAAAAGGGCCCAAATAAACACCTTTACTCAAATGTCTCCAACAATTAGAAAAAGAACAGCCAAAAAAGAAGTTGGTTCTTTGAAAAGATTAAAAAGATCAGCAAACCACTGGCAAACTTAACAAAGAAAAATAAGAAGATGCAAATAATACAGACAAGAAATGAAATGGGTGACATCACAAAAATCCAACAGGAAAAAAAAATAGTATCAAGATGCTATGAAGACCTGTAATCCAACAAATTTGGAAACTTAGAAAAAATGGATGTATTTCTAGAAACACACTACTTACCTAAATTAACACAGACTGAGGTAGAAATCTTGAACAGACCCATAACAAAAGAAGAAATTGAACAAGTTATAAAAAAATTACCAACAAAGAAAGTCCTGGCCCAGATGGTTTCATTGGTGAATTCTACTAAACATACAGAGAAAAGGTAATACCAATCCTACTCAAACTATTCCAGAACATAGAAAAGGGTGGAATCCTCCCAAATTGATTTTATAAAACAAGTTTAACCCTGATACCAAAATCAGGCAAAGACACCACTAGAAAGGAAAACTACAGATCAATGTCCCTCATGAATACAAATGCAAAAATCTTCAACAAAATCCTAGCTAATAGACTCCAACAACATATCAAAAAATCAATACATCATGACCAGGTGTAATTCATACCAGGGATGCAAGGATAGTTCATTAGAAAAACAATCAACATAATCCATCACATAAGTAAAATAAAAAGAATCAAGTGACCATATCAAGAGATACAGAAAATGCATTTGATAAAATCTAACATCCATTCCTGATTTAAAAAAAAAAAAAAAAA
>NW_006921736.1:6954568-6971000 GCF_000298275.1 Orycteropus afer afer | reverse complement strand
CAAAAATCAATTGGATTCCTCTACACCAGCAAAAAGGTCTCTGAAAAGGAAATAAGTACCATTTACAAGAGCTACCAAAAGGATATGATACTTGGGACTAAATCCTATCAGGACCACAAAGGAAACTACAAAACACTATTTCAAGAAACTATAAGAGATCCACATAAATGAAAGAACACGCAGTGCTCCTGGACAGTGAAACATTATGAAAATGTCAATACTACCCAAAGCAATGTATACATTCAATGCAATCCCAATCCAGATCCTATCAACATTCTTTAGGGATATGGGAAAACCAATCACTAATTTTATATGGAAAGGAAAGAGACCTCAGATAAGCAAAACACTAATGAAGAAGAGGAACAAAGTAGGAGGTCTCACACTCCTCGATCTCAAAACCACAGCCACAGTTACCAAAACAGCCAAATATGGGTACAATGAGAGACACATACACCAGTGGAACAGAAATGAGAACTCAGAAATTGAGCCATTGACCTATGGTCAGCTGATTTTTGACAAAAGGCCAAAATCCATTAAATGGGGAAGAGATAATCTCTTTGACAAATGGTACTGGTAAAGCTGGTTACATTTGCACAAAAATGAAACAAGATCTGTACCTCACACCATAAACAAAAAATAACTCCAGATGGATCAAAGACTTAAAGACTAGAACTATATATAAAGTTCATCAAAGAAAAAATAGGGGCAAACACAGAGGCCCTATGCGGTGTAGTAAATTACCTGGTATGGCTTTTCTAGCCATGAGTCTTTGTAAACTCCATGGTGGAATTTGCTGTGAGCAACTGAGGAGCTCCTGATTATAAAAATCATCCACCTGGGGTATTTCTGTTGAGCAGTGACACAAAGCAGTGTTCCAGGAAGTTCGCTGTCTCTTAGGTGCTTAGAATTCTGATGTTATGATTGGTTAGTTTGGCCACCCTGCCAGGTTCAAAAGAAGGCCTCCTAGAGGCAGAAGAGGTCTCTGACTACTGGCTGAGAAGGACATGCTCCTGAGAGAAGAAACACACTCCTGAGACACATTGCTGGGAGAGAGACTGTGAGAGACTTGGCTGAGAGATGGTGGGCTGAGAGAGACTGAGCATTGTTCCTGAACTTGAATTGTAGCCTGGTGCTTCCCTATTAAACCCCATAATCTGTGAGTTCCATGTGGCCACTGCAGCAAATTATCAAACCCAGTAAAAAGGTGGTGGGTGCTGCAGGAGGAACGGTTGGTGTCAGGGTTGATGAAGGGCTGGAGGGAGGCAGCATGTCTGACCTCTCAGGAATAGGCCTTGGGCTATTGGTGGTGATTCTGTCTTCCTCTTGTGCAATTAAAGGAGGTCAGAAGATGTGGCCTCCCTGACCCTTTGGCACTTGGCATCAGAAGTGGGATTTGTTGCAGTGGCTCAAGACTCATAGAAGCATGAGACTTTGTAAAAGAAGGAAGGAAGGGGCCTGGAAAGTGAAACTTTGGATTCTTAGATGGTTACTTTGTTTGGTATTACCTCTAGATAATTGATAATTGATCTAGAGGCTAGAGCTTTTGGTTATACCCAGACAAAGGCCCAAGGCCATATACATAGAATGGGAAGGTAATCAAGGTGAAGAGATGAACCTGGAATGTCTTTAAAAAGATTATGTGTTTTGGAGTACGTGTTTATCTGAATGTACTACAGCTATTGAATATTCTCTTACCTGCTTGTATATTAGAAACAATTATGGGGTGTGGATAACAGAGAGCATGTAAGTCTTCCTTCAGCCAATCAATACTTGATTACATATGTTAAAAGGGGAAATAGAATTTGCCCAGGGAAAAAAAAACCCACAAGTTTTTGTTTCAAAGCCTATGTGTAGAATATAGAGGGCTTAGGTAGAAAACCTGAGCCCCACCCAGAACTACTGGGAGAACAGAAGATTTATGTTTGAAGAAAGGACCTGAAGAAGAAGAAGAAAAAAAAAAAAAAGACTACCTTTTTGAATTTTGAGCAAGTGGATAGGCTTTGGGTGCATTGAGGCAGGAAAGTCATGGTCCATGAGAAAAACACCTTCCAGGGCTGAAAGTTAAAGGAAGCCAGTGAGTAGTAGGCTTGTATACTACTTACTTGTGATCACCTGGGTCCACTTGAGTGGAAATGGGGGAAGTGCAGCAAAGAAGAAACGAGATGAGTTTGGTACTTTTTGACCTAGGCCACGGAGCTGGGGGATGAGAAGGGCTGGCTGGTCTGAAGTGCAAGGTGTTGTAAACCTACGGCATTGAAATAGTCCCTGAGGACTGAAGATGTGAGAGAAGGTGCTGGCTGGTCTGAAGTGAAGGGAGGAGTGTGACTACCAAACTTGGCAGCTGATACCATGACCTACCTGGGATGACTAGGGCTGAGCTGACCAGAACCCGACCAAATGAAGAGGAAGATGTTTGACACTAAGCTCGTGTTAAGTTGCTGCAATTTGATGGCCTGCACTGAGCTGGACTTTGCTTGTATATGGACCAGATGCCTGAAGTTTCCAAGCAGAACAGAAGATTCTCCAGAGAGAAAGGACCATGCTTGTCTCCTCAGAGTACTCGTTTGATAGGGATGGGCAAATTACAAGTTGGCTATTTAAAACGGGGGGGAAATAAAGGCATGAAGTGGCCGGCTTACACATTTTTATGGGTGTCGTTATTCTTAAACTGATGGGGAAGGGGATGTTAATTTTTGAAGTATAAAAGGAATGGAATAATGGTTAGAAAAACCAGGGGGTGGCCTGCAATGTAGTAAATTACCTGGAATGACTTTTCTAGCCATAAGTCTTTGTAAACTCCATGGTGGAATTTGTTGTGAGCAACTGAGAAGCTCCTGATTGTAAAAGTTATCCACCTGGGGTATTTCTGTTGAGCAGTGGTACAAAGCAATATTCCAGGAAGTTCACTTTCTCTCAGCTGCTTAAAATTCTGATGTTATGATTGGTTAGTTTGGCAACTCTGCCAGACTCAAAGGGAGGCCTCCTGAAGGCATAGGAGGTCTCTCTCTGACTGCTGGCTGAGATGAACATGCTCCCGAGAGAAACATGCTCCTGAGAGACACACACTTCTGAGAGACACACACTGCTGGGAAAGAGATTGTTGGTTGAGAGATGGTGGGCTGAGAGAGACTGAGCATTGTTCTTGAACTTGAATTGTAGCCTGGTGTTTCCCTATTAAACCCCATAATCTGTGAATTCCATGTGGCTACTGCAGCAAATTACTGAACCCAGCAGAAAGGTGGTGGGTGCTGTGGGAGGAACGGTTGGTGTCAGGGTTGATGAAAGGGCTGGAGTGAGGCAGCATGTCTGGCCTCACAGGAATAGGCCTTGGGCTATTGGTGGTGATTCTGTCTTCCTCTTGTGCAGTTAGAGGAGGTCAGAAGATGTGGCCTCCCTGCCTCTTTGGCACTCTAATTTATGGTATAAATAGAATATAAAGCATAACCCAAGATGCACAGATAGCAGAAGATAAACTAGATGACTGCAAAAATCAAAACTCTTACATACATCAAAAAACTTCTCCAAAAGAATAAAAAGAGAATGTATAGAATGAGAAAAAATATTTGGAAATGACATATTGGACAAATGACTTATCTCTAAAATTTACAGAAAACACCAACACCTGCACATCAAAAAGACAAACAATCCAATTAAAACATGAACAGATGATGTGAAAAGACACTTCACTAAAGAAGATATTCAGGCAGCCAACAAACACATGAAGAAATGTTTCTGATCATTAGCCATTGTTGTTATATGCCGTCGAGTTGGCCCCGACTCATAGCGACCCCTCCTTGGGCTTCCGAAGCAGTATCACTATGGAAGTAGGATTGCCCAGCCTTCCTTCTGAGGAGTGACTGGTGGGTTTGAACCACCAGCCTTCTGGTTAGCAGTCAAGTGCCTTAGGCACTATGCTACCAGAGCTCCTCTTTAGCCATTAGAGAGATGCAAATCAAAATGACCATGGTATGCCATCTGAACCTAGCATTAACAGCAGAAAATAACAAATGCTGGAAAGGATGCTGTGAGATTAGGACTCTCATACACTGCTGGGGGACTGTAAAATGATACAACCACTGTGGAAATAGGTATGGCTGTTCCTTAGTAAGTTAGAAATAGAAAGACCATTTGATCCAGTGACCCCATTACTAGTTATATATCCGAAAGAAGTGAAAGGCAGGACATGAACAGATTTTTGCACATCCACGTTCATCCCAGCACTAATCACAATAGCAAAGAGATGAAAACAACTAAGTGCCCATCAACTGAGGAATGGATAAACAACTTGGGTACATACACACAATGGAATACTACGTAACCCTAAAGAGTAACGTAGACTCTGCATACCACCACATAATGTGGATGAACTTGGAGGACATTATGCTGAGTGAAACAAAGCAGTCACTGAAGGACAAGTACTGGATTAGTCCAGTGTTGTGAAAAGTCAAGGAAGGTTTATACCTAGAAATAATCTTTGTTGTTTACCAGAGATGGGGTGAAAGGGGAGGAATATTTCTAGATATGTTGGCAGGGGTGGGGGAAGACATATATATATGTGGACCTCTGGTGGCATACTGCCAAAGGCATTTGACTGCTAACCAGAAGGTTGGTAGTTCAAGCCCACCATCCACTATGCAGAAGGAAGACTGGGTAATCTACTTCTGTAAAGATTTACTACCTCTGAAACCCAAAGGGGGTCACTCTGAATCAGAATTGACTCGATGGCAATGAGTTTGGTTTGATTTTACACACACACACACTATATATATACACACACACATACATACACACACACACACACAAAAAGATTATTAGTGGTTACCAAGGATAGGAGAGAGGGGGAAAGGGGAAGCTTTTGTTTGTGGGGCATTGAGTTTATGTTAATATATGGTGGAATATTTTGGAAAAGGATAATAATATTGATGGCACAACATGAAAACTGTAGTCAATGACCCTGAACTGTAAATTTGGATGTTGTTATCTTGGCAAATGTCTTGTTGTGTATGCTTTCACCACAATAAAATTTTAAAAGACAAACAAGAATATTTGTAGAATACAAAACAGTATCCAAGTAGGTACAATTCAAAATGTCTGGCACTTAATCAAAAATTACCAGGCATGAAAAGAGACAAAAAAATACAACCCATATGAGGAGGGGAAAAAAAAGACCCAATAAACTGAAACTGTCCCCAAACTAAAATAGATGTTAGAATCAGTACACAGGGTATCAAAACAATTATAATAACTGTGTTTCCTATTTTTTTTTAATATTGATACATAGAAGATATAAAAAATAACCAAAGTTGAACTACTAGAAATGAAAACTAGAATGTCTGAGATGAAAATATACACTGGATAAAATTAGTGGCAGTTTAGATATTATAGGGGAGCTCTGGTAGTGCAGTGCCTAAGGCACGTGACTGCTAACCAGAAGGTTGGTGGTTCAACCACCAACCACTCCTCAGAAGGAAGATGGGGCAATCTACTTTCATAGTGATACTGCCTCAGAAACTCAAGGAAGGGTCACTATGAGTTGGGTCTGACTCGATGCACATAATAACAACAACAACAGATATTATAGAATACGTGACTAGTAAATTTGAAGGTATAAGAACATAAACTATTCAAAATGAAAAACCAAAAAAAAAACCAAACAAAAAAAAAACCAAACAAATGAAAAATAGACAATGGATATTTTGAAAGAAAGAAGGACAGAAAGACATACAGAAAGAGTGGAGGAAGCATCAACAAGCTGTGGGACAACTTCAAGCTACCTAATACACATATAACATATACATATAGACCCACATCCTAAAAGGTCAATAAACCTCAAGTACCGGAACCAGGGAAAAACACTAAAGTACATCCTAATCAAATTGGTCAAAATCAAGGATAAAAAGTAATAAAAACAGTCATAGAAAAGAGTAACATTTTGTACATAGGAACAAAGATAAAGATGATAATAGATTTATCATCAGTAGCAACACAACTAAGAAGGCAGTGAAGCCACATCTTCAAAATGCTACTGTCAACTTAGAATTCTAAATCTGGCTAAAATATCATTTAAAAACAAATGCAAAAATGTACATTTTTCCAGATAGGCAAAAACTGGAAGAATATTTTGTATCTGCACTACAAGAAATGTTAAAACAATTCCTTCAAATATAAAGAAATGGTAACAAATGAAGACACGGATCTATTTAAAGAAGTAAAAGGCACAAGAAATGGTAATTATATGAGTATATTTATAATATTTTTAAAATTTTAAATTCTTTCCAAGAAAACTGATTAAACAAAAACAATAATGCATTGTGGGGTTTATAACATATGTAAAAGATAATGTACAACAAGTACAAGAGTTGGAAAAGAAGAAACAGAATCATACTATTATATGGTCTTGTACTATATATGAAGCAGTATTGTATCACTTGAGGGTAGACTACATGAATTGTTGTTAAGTGCCATTTCCAGTTTTCCCTAATCTTTCACTCTTGCTCTTTTCTTTCAACTGTGCTCTTCACATACTGAGGCTTTTTCTTTTCTTTCTTTTTCTCATCTTTCTTTTATCCTTTTAAAATATGTTTTGAAAATTTTTCTTCTTATTTATTGCATTTCTCTTTTTCTTTTATGATTATTCCTGTTTGTTTATGCAGGGTTTTTTTGTATTATTTATTTATTTATTTATTGTCTAGCTGAGGGGGAAACAGCAACTGTTCCCATACAACCGATAAATGATAGACTGCAGCCAATACCAGCTCAACTAACCCTCAACTGCTCTTTATAAACAGCTAACAGAGATCTGTACACACATTCTCATTCTCTATCACACCCACCAGGAGACAGATGGTGAGTTCCTAAGTACTAAAAACTAGTGAATAGTAACCTACTCATGCAGATATATCAAAACAAAATAAAGGGGAAAAAAATCTTGCATGACTCACACCAACATACAACCACAAATTAAACATAAATACAATACTATGATGTCTTGGAGACAATAGGCAATCACAATCTACACATAAAAAAAACAAGATAAAGTAGTAGAAACAAGGGACCAGGATACAGACTCAGAACACATTCCAGAGGAAGAAGCAACACTGGAACTCCCTGATAAGGAATTCAAAAGAATTATATTTAGGTGCCTTCAGCAGATTGAGAGACATCAAGGAAAACACTGACAAAATTGAGGAAAACACAGACAATATCCTAAAACTATTTCAGAAGGCAATACAACAACAAAGTGACAAAACAAATGAAAAATTAGAAATGATAAAAAATCTAAGAAATCCAGAAGATTAATACTAAATTTTCAAAAATAGATAACACATTGAATGGGCAAAGGAGTAGAATTGAATCAATAGAAGACAGCATTAGTGAGATTGAAGACAAATACCTCAATACTTCTTTGGAAAGGGATCAATCAGGAAAAAGATCAAAACAAAATGAAAAAAGCCTAAGGTTCATGTGGGATGCCATCAAAAGGAATAACCTACATGTAAGTGGAATTCCAGAACAGGAAGAGAAAAATTAAACCACTGAGAAAATTGTCCAGTATTTGTTGGAAGAGAATTTCTGTGACATGATGAAAGATGAAAAAATATCCACTCAAGAAGTCCAACAAACCGCAAACAGGATAGACCCCAAAAGAAAATCATCAAGATATATCATCATCAAAATCACCAAAACCAAAGACAAAGAGAGAACCCTGAAAGCAGTGTGGGAAAAATAAAAAGTTACCTACAAGAAACAATCAATAAGACTAAGTTTCTTGGCAGAAATTATGCAGGCAAGGGGATGGTATATATAAATCCCTGAAAGAAAAAAAAATTCCCAAGAATTATATACCCAGAAAAACTGTCCCTCAAATATGATGGTGAAATTAGGACATTTCCAGAGAAGCAGAAATTAAGGGAATTTGTTAAAACCAGACCAACCTTACAGGAGATGCTAAAGGGAGTCCTTTGGAGAAAGAACACCAACAGCAAACAATAACTGAGCATTAAAACACATGACGATATAACCCAGAAACCAACACAGTTATGGAAGTATCCAGAGTAAATAAGCCTACGAGATTGTAAACAGGGAACCAGAGATATCATTTGGCAAATGAGGACAGCAATGCACCAAAAAGAGGGGAAAAAATCATGTAGTTACAGAACTTCTAAATAGTGAGGAAGTCAAGATAACTGCAAGATACAACGGACTGTTCTAAACTTGGTAAGATAATTATAAATCACAGGGTAATCTCAAAGAAAAATGATAAACCTTCACATCAAAATAAAGAAGAGGACAACCACAAATATTTGTTGTAGTTGTTGTTGTTACATGCCATCGAGATGGACCCAACTCATAGCAGCCCCTCCTTGGGTTTCCAAAGCAGTATCACTACAGAAGTAGATTGCCCAACCTTCCTTCTGAGGAGTAGATGGTGGATTTGAACTGCCAGTCTTCTGGTTAGCAGTCAAGTGCCTTAGGCACTATGCTACACTAAAACAATAGCAATGAAAGAAGTGATAACACAATTCATCAGTAAAACAAGCTCAGCACAGAAAATTATATGGAACAAAAAAATCAGCAACACCATGAAAAATCACATAACAAAATGACAGCAACAAATTCATACTTGTCAGTAATAGCACTGAATGTCAATGGATTAAACGCACCACTCAAGAGATGGAGAATTGCAGAAGGGATAAGAAAACATAACCCATCAATATGCTGTCTACAAGAGACACACCTTAGAGAGAAAGACACAAATAGATGCAAAATCAAATGTTAGAAAAAGAAGTATCAAGCAAATGGCAACCATAAAACAGCAAGAGTGGCAATAGTAATTTCTGATAAAATTGGCTTTAAGACAAAAACCACCATAGAAAACAAGGAAGGACAGTATATAATGATTAAAGATCAATTGAACAAGAGGACATAACCATAATAAATATCTATGAACCCAATAAAGAGGTTCAAAATACATAAATCAAACTTTAACATAACTGAAAAGACAAATAGATGACTCCACAGTCATAGTAGAAGACTTTAATACACAACATTCAATCACAGATAAAACAACTGGCAAGAAACTGAACAAAGAAGCAGAAGAACTAAACAATACAATCCATCAACTTAACCTTATACAGACATCTACAGAGCACTTCACCCAACAACATCACAATATACACTGTTTTCCAGTGCACATGGAACATTCTCCAGGATTGACCATAGGTTAGGGCACAAAGCAAGCCTTATTTAAAAAAAAAAAAAGAAAAATTAATACTGCAAAGCATCTTCTCAGATCACAATGTCATAAAATTAGAAATCAACAATAGGAAGATCACCAAAAAAAGAGCAAACACTTGGAAACTGAAAAACGCCCTCCTTGAAAATGACTGGGTGATAGAAGAAATAAATCGAATTAAAAAATTCCTTGAATCAAAAGAAAAGAGCCAAAATAAATAACCTTCACCCAACATCTCCAACAATTGGGGGGAAAAACAAAACAAAACAAACCAGCAAGAGAAGCTGACAGTCACCAGAAGAAAAGAAATAATAAAGATTCAGGCAGAAATCAATGAAACAGAAAACAAATAGACAATGGAAAAAAATCAACAAGACTAGAAGTTGGTTTTTTGAAAAAATTAGTAAAATTGACAAACTACTGGCAAATTTAACAAAGAAAAAGAGGCAGAAATTACAAATAACATGAATAAGAAACCAAGTGGGTGATGTCACAACAGATCCAACAGAAATTAAAAGGATAATATTGGGATATTATAAAGAACTGTACTCCAATAAATTTGAAAATCTAAAAAAATGAATGAATTTATAGAAACATACTACTTTTGAATAGACCCATAACAAAAGAAGAAATTGAACAAGTCATAAAATGTATTACCAACAAAAAAAGCCCTGACCCAGATGATTTCATTGGAGAATTCTACCAAACATTCAAAGAAGAACTGACACCTATCCTACTCAAACTATTCTAGAACATAGAAGAGAATGGAATCCTACCAAAGTCATTTTATAAAGCAAGCATAACCTGATACCAAAATCAGGCAAAGACATCACCAAAAAGGAAACTGCATACCAATATCCCTCAAGAACACAGATGCAAAAATCTTCAACAAAATCCTAGGCAACAGACTCCAACAACATATCAGAAAAATTATACATGACCAAGTGGATTCATACCAGGTATGCAAGGATGGTTCAACATTAGAACAACAATTAGAAAAACAATCAACATCATCCATCACATAAATAAAACAAAGGAAAAGAACCACATGATCATATCAATTAATGCAGAAAAGGAATTTGATAAAATCCAACACCCATTCCTGGGGCTTTAAGGCTGCTATTTTGCTTGGGTGTGGCTCTTTATTAAGGCCAGGACCTGAGATAGACAGGCAAGGGGCTTGGAGGCTGCTTTTCGCTTAGGGGTGGCTATATATTAAGGCAGGGGTCTGAGGTAGGTAGACCTGGGGCCTGGAAGCTGCCTTTTGCTTGGGTGTGGCTCTATATTAAGGCCAGGGCTTGACTTAGGTAGCTGCAGAGGGGTTAGGAACAACTAAGGGAGACAAACTTGTCTGTTCAAACTGCCAGTTTGTTGTCCTGTGGTGGCTTATGTGTTGATGTGAGGCTGGAGGCTATGCCACCATGTTGCAAAATGCCAGCAGGGTTACCCATGGTGGAGAGGTTTAAGCGGAGATTCCAAGCTTAGACAGACTCAGAAGAAGGAAGAGGCCATCAACTTCTCAAAGAATTGGCCAGTAAAAACCTTATGAACAGCAGTGAAACACTGTCTGATATATTACTGGAAAACTTTATGAACAGCCCTGAAACAATGTCCAACATAGTGCCAGAAGATGAGCCCATCAGGTTGTAAGGCACTAAAAATTTGACCGGGGAAGATCTGACTCCTCAGAGTAGAGATAACCTTAATGATATGGATAGAGTAAAGCTTTAGGGACCCCCATTGGCTGATGTGGCATGACTCAAAATGAGCAGAAACAGATGCAAACATCCATTAATGACTGGAACATGGAATATACAAAATATGACTCTAGGAGAATTGGAAGTTGTCAAAAATGCAATGGAACACATAAAGATCAATATTCTAGGCATTAGTGAGCTGAAATGGACTGGTTTTTGGCCATTTTTAATCAGACAACCATATCATCTACTATGATGGGAATGACAAATTGAAGAGGAATGGTGTGGCATTCATCATTACAAAGAGGGTTTGAAGATCTGTCCTGAAGTACAGTGCTGTCAGCAATAGGATAATATCCATTATCCTACAAGGAAAACCAATTAATACTACTATTATCCAAATTTACACACCAACCACCAAAGCCAAAGATGAGGATATTGAAGGTTTCTATCAACTTCTACAGTCTGAAATTCATCAATTGTGCAATCAAGATGTGTTGATTATCACTGGTGACTGGAATGCAAAAGTTGGAAATGAAGAAGAGATGGATAGTTGGAAAATATGGCCTTGGTGATAGAAATAACACTGGAGATTGCAGGATAGAATTTTGCAGGACCAATGACTTACTCATTGCAAATACCTTTTCTCAACAACATAAACGATGCCTATACACATGGACTTCACCAGATGGAATACACAGAAATCAGATTAACTATATCTGTGGCAAGAGGCAATGGAGAAGTTCAATATCTACAGCCAAAACAAGGCCAGGAGCTGATTGTGGAACAGACCATCAACTGCTCATATGCACATTTAAGTTGAAGTTGAAGAGAATCAAAACAAGTCCACGAGAGCCAAAATATGACCTTGATTATATCCCTCCTAAATTTAGAGACCATTTAAAGAAGAGATTTGATGCATTGAACACCAATGACTGAAAAAACAGCGGCATTGTGGGATGACATCAAGAACATCATCCAGGAAGAAAGCAAGAGGTCATTAAAAATACAAGAAAGGAAGAAAAGACCAAAATGGATGTCAGGAGAGACTCTGAAACTTTCCCCTGAATGGAGAGTAGCTAAAGCAAATGGAAGAAATGACAAGATAAAAGAGCTGAACAAATTTCAAAGAGCAGCTTAAACAGACAAAGCCAATTACTATAAAGAAATGTGCAAAGACCTAGAGTTAGAGAACCAAAAGGAGAGAACATGCTCGACATGTCTCAAGCTGAAAGAACTGAGGAAAAAATTTAAGCCACATGTTGCAATACTGAAAGATTCTATGGGCAAAATATTGAAAGATACAGGAAGCATCAAAAGAAGATGGAAGGAACACACAGAGTCACTGTACAAAAAAGAATTGGTCAATGTTCATCCATTTCAGGAGGTGGCATATGATCAAGAACCAATGCTACTGAAGGAAGAAGTCAAAGCTGCACTGAGGGAATTGGCAAAGAATAAGTCTCCAGGAATTGATGGAATACTCATTGAGATGTTTCAACAAATGGATGGCCCGCTGGAGGCACTCACTCAGTTATGCCAGGAGATTTGGAAGACAGCTACCTGGCCAACTGACTGGAAGAGATCCATATTTGTGCCTAATTCCAAAGAGAGGTGCTCCCACAGAATGTGGAAATTATTGAAAAATATCATAAGCAAGTGAAGTCTTACTGAAGATAAATAAAAAATGGTAGCAGCAGTATATTGAAAGCTTCCAGAAATGCAAACTGGATTCAGAAGAAGACATGGAATGAGGGATATCATTGCTAATGTCAGATGGATCTTAGCTGGAAGCAAAAAATACCAGAGAGATGTTTACTTATGCTTTATTGTCTATACAAAAGCATTTGATTGTGTGGATCATAACAAATTGTGGATAACATTGAGAAGAAAGGGAATTCCAGAACACTTGATTGTACTCATAAGGAACCTGTACACACACTAGGAGGCTGTCGTTCAAACAGAACAAGAGGATACTACATGGTTCAAAATCAAGAAGGTAGTAAGTCAAGGATGTATCCTTTCACCATACTTAATCAACTTGTAATGCTGAGCAAGTAATCTGAGAAGCTAGACTACATGAAGAAGAGCATGGCATCAGGATTGAAGGAAGACTCATTACAACCTGCGATATGCAAAGGACACAAGTTTGCTTGCTGACAGTGAGGTTGACTTGAAGCACTTACTGATGAAGATTGAAAACTACAGGCTGCAGTATGGATTACACCTCAATGTAAGGAAAACAAAAATCCTCACAACTGGTCCAATAAACAGCTTCATGGTAGATGGAGAAAAGATTGAAGTTGTCAAGAATTTCGTATTACTTGGCTCTACAATCAACACCAATGGACACAGTAGTCAAGACATCAGACGACATACTGCATTGGGAAAATCTGCTGCAAAGGATCTCTTTCAAGTGATGAAGAGCAAAGATGTCTCCTTGAAGACAAAGGTGCACCAACCCAAGACATAGTATTTTCAGCATGTGAGAGCTGGACAATGAATAAGGAATACCGAACAAGGGTTGATGCTTTTGAGTTGTGGTGTTGGAGAAGAATTCTAAGAGTACCGTGGTCTGCTAAAAGAACTAACAAATCTGTCCTGGAGGAAGTGCAGCCAGAATGCTCCTTGGAAGTGAGAATGTCCAGACTTTATCTCACCTGCTTTGGCCATGCTGTCAGAAGGAACCATTCCCTGAAGGAAGATATGCTGGTAAAGTGGCGGGTCAACAAATAAGGGGAAAACCCTCAACAAAATAGACACAGGGCCTGCAGCGATGGGCTCAGGTATAGTCAGGATTGTGAGGCTGGCACAAGACTGGGCAGTGTTTCATTCTGCTGTGCATAGGGTCACTATGAGTCAGAGAGGACTCAATGACACCTAACAACAACAACAACATTCCTGATAAAAACTCTCAGAAAAACAGCAATAGAAGAGAAATTCCTCAACATAATAAAGGGCGTATACAAAAAACCAACAGCCAACATTATTCTCGATGGAGAGAGACTCAAACCATTCCCCTTGCGAACAGGAACCAGACAAGGATGCCCCCTATGCCCTTGGGCATTAATTGGCAGAAGTGGAGAGACCAAAGAAGTGGGAAGCAGGGCTGCCTCAGCCTCAAGGGTAGGACCATGGCCTTTGGGGGTGGAACCACCAAAGCCCCCTAGATTTCAAAGAGCCAGATCTTCACCACCTTGTTTCTGGAATGTGGGGCTGCTCGTTCATGTGAGCCAGTGGGATGGAGTCATAGCTGCTGTCTGAGAGTCAGGGGGCAGGGCTGCCATACTCAAGAGAGAAAGGAATGGGGCCCACCAGGCCAAGGGGGTGAGGTCACACTCAGCAACTAGGGGTCTGGAGCCATCCAGTGAAGGAGATCTGTAGAGATGCCAAGTGGTAGTTAATTTTGTGTGTCAACTTGTCTGGGCCTGGTTGAGTGGTTGAGCAGCTGGTGGTAGTTATTCCCCATGATGAGACTGATAATCAGCTCCATGGTGGGATCTACCACAAGCAGCTGAGTAGCTGCTTTAGGGATGTGGTCTGCTTCCCATATATAAACAGCAGCTTTTCTCTCTAGTTTATGGCATGCATGAACCCTGCCTGTACCTATGTCGTTGTTCAGCAGCCTGCCATGCTCTGCTGACCTTGGGACTTTCAATGGACTTGAATTAATGGCCTGCCATGTGGTTTGGTAACATTGGGACTGTGCCTTTTTGCTTGTCAACCTTGGGCTCATTAGTCTCAGCAGCCAGCAGCTGTCTGCGAAAAGAAAAGCCTCTAGCTTCAGTGGACCAGGAGCAGGAGGCAGAGCTGAAGCCCAAGGTTGAGGGGCTTTTGCCCAACCCCTAGAGTCTGGCAGCTTAAACTTGGACTTAAATCCTCCAAAATTGTAAGAGAATAAACTCCTGTTTGTTCAAGCCATCACATTTGTGGTATATTCCTATCAGAGGAGCACTAGGTAACCAAACACTGCCTATGGCATTTGACTACTAATCAGAAGGCTGGTTGTTCGAACTCACCAGCCACTCGGAAGGAAGACTGGGCAATCTACAACCACTGTGGAAAGCAGTATACTGATTCCTTAGAAAGTTGGAATTAGATATACCATTTGACTCACCAATTTTATTACTAGGTATACATCCTAAAGAAGTGAGAGCCAGGACAAGAACAGATATATGCACACCCACGTTCATCACAGCACTATTTACAATAGCAACAAGTTGGAAACAACTTAGGTGCCCCTCAACAGAAGAATGGATAACCAACTATGGTACACACATACAATGGAATACTATGCAACACTAAAGAATAACGTGGAATCTGCAAAACACCACATGATGTGAATGAACTTGGAGAACATTATGCTGAGTGAAATAAGTCAGTCACAGAAAGACAAGTACTGTATTAGTTCATTATTGTAAGATGTCAAGAAAAGATTGGAAGGGAACTTTCTTTGTTGGTTATCAGGGGTGGGAGGGGAGGGGAGGGAACACTGCAAACATAAGAAAAAATAATAAATAAATAAAAATTATAAAGAAAAGAAAATAATGATAATGATCAGAGAAATATAGGGAAATACATACTTTATATAAGGAAATAGAAAACAGACTTATCCCAAGGAATAAGTCTATTTTAAAATGTATAGTCTTTATGTAGAAATTTATAAAACTCTTTTTCAAGTAAATGGAAAGGCATACTATACAGACATTAATTCTCCCCAAATTGATTTTTAGATTCAATGCAATTTCAATCCAACTTTCAACTAGTTTTTTTGGGAGGAGGAACTTGCCAATCTGATTTTAAAATTTATATGAACTAGAGTAGAGTCATAATGATATTTAATAGAAGAATGAGAAGAGGACTTTACAAATATTAACATTTCTTATGGTGCTCTAATCATGAAAATAGTGTGAGAATGCCATGTTATTGGTAGCTGCCATCTAGTCAGTCCCCCAGGCATGGCAATTCCATGTAGAACAGAATGAAACATTGCCTGGTCCTGTGCTATTCCTATGATTGTTTTAGACGCATAGGATTTGTGATTCATAGGGTTTGCATTGGCTGACTTTTGGAAGTGGATTGCCAGCCCTTTCTTCCTGGTTCATCTTAATCTGGCAGCTCTGCTGAAACCTGCGTTGAGCAACACGAGAACCCAGGTCTCGCAAGTGAAAGGTAAGAATTCTTTCACTAAATGATCACTGCCCCCGCTGCCATACCAAAACACCCACTGCCATCAAGTCAATTCTATAGGATAGAGTAGAAATGCTCCCTTAGGTTTCCACAGCTATGAATCTTTACAGAACCAGACTACTTCATTTTTCTTCTGTGAAGTGGCTGATGGGTTCCAATTGCTGCCCTTTTGCTTTAACCATTACAGCACCAGAGCTCTTTCCCATTGCCATGTTGTTGTTATGTGCCGTCGAGTCGGCCCCGACTCATAGCGACCCCTCCTTGGGTTTCCGAGGCAGTATCACTACGGAAGTAGGATTGCCCAACCTTC
>NW_006921736.1:6945195-6954468 GCF_000298275.1 Orycteropus afer afer | reverse complement strand
ACCTTCCTTCCGAGGAGTGGCTGGTGGGTTTGAACCGCCAGCCGTCTGGTTAGCAGGCAAGTGTCTTAGCCACTATGCTACCAGAGCTCCCTCTCATTGCCATAGGGACACATAAAATAAACTACTTTAAGAGAACAGTGTCCCCTTATATGTGGAAACCCAATATGTGGAAACTTGACACAACTGGCACAGCAAATAAGTGAAGAAAGGATGCGCTACCCAACCAAGGGTGCTGGAACCTTTTTTTTTCTTTTTAAATAGAACAAGTGAAGCTGCATCCTTATCTCATATTATTTATATATTTCAGATTATTTTAAGAACTTAAATGTCCCTAGAACTACTCCAAAGAAGTCAGAAATAATATCCAATAGAAAACATAGATAAAAGACGCCAATAATCATTTCACAGCAAAAAGAAAAATACTCAGAAATAAAAAACATGCTCAACCTCAATCATTATCCAAAAAAGTGCAAATTAAAGTTTCAGTGAGGTATCATTCACACCCAGGTGTTTGGCAAAAAGCAATAAGCACACAAGTACCATGCGTTGCTGAAGATGTGAGACAAGGCAAGCTTAATTCACAGGAAGTGGGAGTTTGAAATACACAGTCACTAAATACTGAGCCTGAACAAGCACATTCCCTGCAATCTAGAAATTCTGCTTACAGGAGACTAAACCAAATAAAAGACCCACTGCCATGGACTCGATTCTGAATCATAGTGACCCCATTGGGTTTCAAGGCAGCAAATCTTTATGGAATTTGGTTGCCTCATCTTCTTCCTGTGGAGCAGCTGGTGGGTTTGAACCACCAAACTTCTGGTTAGCAGACAAATGCCTTAGCCACTATAGCACCCGAGCTCCTTTCTAGATGTCTACTCTAGAGAAAATCACGCAAATGTGTGTGCAAACACCATAAAAGTAAGTTTACAGAAACACTGTTTATAATAATAGTAAAATGCTGCAAACAGTACACACAGCTAGCAATAATAGAATAGAAAAATTAACTTTTGAATATGTATTGGAAACCTATAAAGGAAGGACAGTGAAATAACCACCTACACTGGAACTGTCAGGTACATAATGTTCAACCAAGAAAGCGAGTGACTGAAGACATGTAGTATGATTCCATTTTCCCAAAATCCCCCAACAGGCAAAACTCAACAATATTTTGCTTAGGGATAAAGTAAACTAATAAAGAAAAAGCAGGTTTATGGTTTCTTCTAGGGGAAGAGAATGTGAGGAACATGATTGGGCATGGACATATACAGAGTTTCATGGTTCTGGTGATATTCTATTTATTTCACTTTGTGCTAAGTTTATGGATATAATTTTGTTGTTACTACTATCACAACCCACCACCTATCTGTCAATTTGCCATACTGTGGTGCTTTATGTGTTGCTATGATTCTAAGCTTTGCTACCAATATTTCAATTAACAGGGCCACACATGGTGGACAGGTTTCAGCAGATCTTCTAGACTAAGACAAACTAGGAAGAAAGGCCTGAGGATCTACTTCTGAACATTAGCTAATGAAAACTGTGTGTAACACAACAGGGGATTGTCTAATATAGTGGTAGAAGATAAGCCCCCTAGGTGAGAAATCATTAGAAACACAGTGGCCTCAACAAGGGACTCAAGCATATCAACAATTATGAAGATGGCGCAGGACCAGGTCACTTTTCATTTTTGTACATGGGGTCTTCATGAGTCTAGCTGATTAGATGGCAGCTAAGAAAAACAACCCCCGCCCCCCTCAAAAAACCCATTGCCCTCGGGTCGGATCCGACTCATAGCGACCCCTCCCTTTGGGTTTCTGAGGCAGTATCACTATGGAAGTAGATTGCCCAACCTTCCTTCCGAGGAGTGGCTGGTGGGTTTAAACCACCAGCCTTCTGGTTAGCAGTCAAATGCCTTAGGCACTATGCCACCAGAGCTCCCAAGAACAACAAGAGCAACTATTATTGCTCCTGGTAGTAATAATTGTTGTTCCTGTAGTAGTTCTATGAAATTATACTTTTTGTCCGATAATATTACTGCTTGTTAGTTATTTGAGTTTTTGATCCTTGGCCTAAATCCTGGCTTATAGACTGTCTTCTCAAGGATGAGCTTGTTCAAAGTAAGAGTCAACATGTATTTCAGATTTCAGTAACTTGGGAAATTACTATGAAAGCCAACCTGTGAAACTTACTAGAATGTAGAAAATTTACAGAACTCAAGCCCTTACTACTATTCTGCATTGCCAAACTCATGGCAGATATCTCTAAATGATCATGGCTACTTTTCCCACTGAGACCAAAGTGGCCCCACAACACTCAGTATCAGACCCTAAGCACCCACTCACAACCTATCAGCTCTGATAGGTGAGATATAACATGTCTGCAAGCCCAATTCACGAGTTTATATCCTCAGATACATTCATGCCAATGGGTGCAGGGCTGCCAGTCAGTCCATTCATTCATGAAAGCCTGGAAAACACACTGTGCAGATCAGGTGATCAACATCAGAGGAAAGTCTGTGGTTTTACCTGTCTCCTGACCTATCCTAACTTGAATTTATATAATGGAAACAAAACTGCTCTTGTGCTAACTATACAACTGACTTCCTTGTATAATATTTGTTTTGGGCCCGAGGATGACGTTACAGTTTAAAAGAAAAAATCAAATAAATCAGATTCCTGCTTTTTTTTTTTTTTTTCTGGCTCAGGTGAATCAGAGAGGCCTTTTTCAGTTGCTGGAGTTCTTTACATGTGACATAATCCTCTTAGCTGGTTGGAAGGATGTTTGTGTTTTAAATGATTGACACTTTATGGGGAGGGAGTGGGACTTTTGGGGGAACATAGCTTTCCCTTCCTGTCATTAGTGTGAGTCTGTAAAATGGAAACATAACCTCACCCTGAAGTATTGGGTAGAAACTGCTACCTTTATTCTGTTCCTCATTAGCTTTTCCCTATAAGAGAAAGGGTAGTTTTCCTGAGTAATGATTTAACTGGAGTTTGACATCCGTTGGTCTACAGCCCACCACTGGGCTGTGTTAATCTATTATGCTGTATATACTTGCTTGTCTTTTGGGCATTCTATCTAATCACAACTGAGAGTGAGGCAGCCACTATTTTCCTTGACTCTCTGAAGATCCAACCATCCCCAGCCATATCTCAAGTCTAACTTTAGGGGAAAGGAGTAGATAGCCCATTTGGGCCTCAGATCCATGCCAAATAATAAAATCCAGTGTCACTTGCTCTTAATCTGACTCTTTTTCTTCATTAAGGTCTGAACCTAGAAAATGAGGGTGTAATTATTTATATTCCTCAGACTTTAGTAGAGATGAGATGAGGGTTGTCCCTTGCCTCTGATTAACAGAATAGAATGGAAAATCATTCTAAATCAATAGATGCTGCTGTAGAAAATAGACGGAAGAATCCAAAAAAACAACATGCAGGTCATATTTGAGCATAATGCACTAAGGGTAACAATATCTAAAATTTATTGAGCGCTTACTATCTACCAGCTACTCTTCTAAGTGCTTTGTATAGATCGGGCTCATTTAGATGACTCACAACAGCCCTATTAAATAGGTGTATGATCATCCCCATTTTACAGATGAAAAGAAAGGCACAAAGGAGTTAAGTAGTCAGAATGGCTCCAGAATTTAAGAACACGACCATTACATTATGCTACCTCAGTAACAATGAAGAGAAATGGAACACATAAAGATCAGTATCCTAGGCATCAGTGAGTTGAAATGGACTGGTATTGGCCATTTTGAATCAGACAATCATATGGTCTACTATACTAGGAATGACAAATTGAAGAGAAAGGGCACCACTTTCATTGTCAAACAGAACATTTCAAGATCTATCCTGAACTACAAAGCTGTCAGTGATAAGATAATATCTATTTCCCCACAAGGAAGATCAGTTAATGCTACTATTATTCAAATTTACCCACAAACCACTAAAGCCAAAGATGAAGAAATTGAAGATTTTTACCAACTTCTGCAGTCTGAAATGGACTAAACATGCAATCAAGATGTACTGATTATTATGGGCAACTAGAACACAAAATGTGGAAACAAAGAAGAATCATTGGTCATTGGAATATAAGGCCTTGGTGACAGAAATGGCCTGCCGTGTGGTTTGGTAACATCGAGACTGTAACATTCTATTTGTCGACCTTGGGCTTGTTAGCCTCAGTAGCCAGTAACTGCCTGAGTGAAGAGATGCCTCTAGCTCCAGTGGGCTAGGAACAAGAGGCAGAGCTGAAGCCCAAGATCAAGGGGCTTTCACACAGCCCCTAGAGCCTGGCACTTTGAACTTGGACTTAAAGCCTCCAAACTATGAGAGAATAAACTTCTGTTTGTTCAAGCCATTCCATTTGTAGTATATTCCTATAAGAATGGCAGCAGGTAACCAGAACACAATCATTAGCCATTGTTGTTGTTGTTGTTATGTGCCGTTGAGTCGGCCCCGACTCTTAGGGACCCCTCCTTGGGTTTCCGAGGCAGTATCACTACGGAAGTAGGATTGCCCAACCTTCCTTCCGAGGAGTGGCTGGTGGGTTTGAACCGCCAGTCTTCCGGTTAGCAGTCATGTGCTTTAGCCACTATGCTACCAGAGCTCCTCATTAGCCATTAGAGAGATACAAATCAAAACAATAGTAAGATACCATCTCAATCCAGCACTAATAGCAAAGTTCAACAAGACAGAAAATAACAAATGCTGGCGAGGATATGAAGAGATGGGGACTCTCATACACTGCTGGTGGGACTGTAAAATGATACAACCACTGTAGAAATTGGTATGGCAATTCCTTAAAAAGTTGGAAATAGAAATACCATTTGATCCAGCAATCCCATTAATAGGTATATATCCTAAAGAAGTGAGAGACAGGACATGAATAAATACATGCACACCTATGTTCTTCTCAGCACTGTTCACAACAGCAAAGAGATGGAAACAACCTAAGTGCCCATCAACGGAGGAATGGATAAACAAATTGGGGTACATATGCACAATGAAACAGTATACAACCCTAAAGAATAATGTAGAATCTGCCAAACACTGCATAACATGAATGAACTTGGAAGACATTATGTTGACTGTATTATGTTAATCACAGAAGGACAGATATTGTATTAGTCCACTACTGTAAAAAGTCAAGGAAAGGTTTATATATGGTAGGAAACTTTGTTTGTTTGTTGCCATGAATGTGAGGAGAGGGGAGGGAAAATTACTTGATCGGTTGGGGGGAAAGAAGAGAAATATATGTACGTATATATGTATGTATGTATATATATATGTATGTTGTGTATGTGTGTGTATTTTATATATTATATATTATATAAAACACACGCACACACACACACCAAAGATTATATTATTGTTGTTGTTGTTATGTGCCATCAAGTCAGACCTGACTCTTAGCGACCCCTCCTTGGGTTTCCGAGGCAGTATCACTACGGAAGTAGGATTGCCCAACCTTCCTTCCGAGGAGTGGCTGGTGGGTTTGAACTGCCAGCCTTCTGGTTAGCAGTCAAGTGCCTTAGGCACTATGCTACCAGAGCTCCTAAAGATTATATATATATATGGAAGGAAGGTTGGGCAATCCTACTTCCGTAGTGATACTGCCTCGAAAAGCCAAGGAGGGGTCGCTGTGAGTCGGGTTTGACTCGACGGCACATAACAACAACAACATATATATATATAATACACGTACACACACACACACACACCCCTCAAAGATTATTAGTGGTTGCCAGCCAGGGGTAGAAGGGAGGGAGAAAGGGGAAGCTTTTGCTTGTGGGGCATTGAGTTTATGCTAATGGTGGTGGAATGTTTTGGTAGAAGGGAGGGAGAAAGGGGAAGCTTTTGCTTGTGGGGCATTGAGTTTATGCTAATGGTGGTGGAATGTTTTAGAAAAGAATAGCAATTATGGTGGCACAACATGAAAAATGTCATGAATGTCCCTGATCTGCAAATGTGGAAGTTGTCATGTTGGTGAATGTAATGTTGTGTATGTTTTCACCACAATAAAAGTGCAAACATAGAAAAAAGGAAGAAAGGTGATCCAAAAGAATTATGTAAATTATCGAACAATATAATTAATACTACACACAGGTAAAATTTTGCTGCAGATAATTCAAAAACGATTGCAACAGTATATTTACAGGGAATTTCCAGAAATTCAAGCAGGCTTCAGAAGATGACGTGGAATGAGGAATATCATTGCTGATGTCAGATGGATAGCGGCTGAAACCAAAGAATACCAGAAAGTTGTTTACATGTGTTTTATTGACTATGCAAAGGCATTCAACTGTGTGTATCATAACAAATTATACATAAGATTGCAAAGAAAAGTAATTCCAGAACACTTAATTATGCTCATGAGGAACCTGTACATAGACCAAGAGGTTGTTGTTTGAATAGAACAAGGGGATACTGCATGGTTTAAAATCAGGAAGAGTGTGTGTCAGGGTTGTATCCTTTCACCATGTCTTTCAATGTGTATGTTGAGCAAATAATCTGACAAGCTGGATTTTATGAAGAAAAACGCAGCATCAGGATTGGGGGAAGACTCATTAACGTGCAATATGAATATGACACTACATTGCTTGCTGAAAGTGAAGATAATTTGAAGCACTTACTGATGAAAATCAAAGATGACAGTTTTCAGCATGGATTATACCTCAACATAAAGAAAACAAAAATCCTCACAACTCGACCAATAAGCAACATCATGATAAGTGGAGCAAAGATTGAAATTGTCAGATTTCATTTCATTTGGATCCACAATCAGCACCCATGGAAGCAGAAGTCAAAGTATTAGACTTCTTACTGCACTGGGCACATCTGCTACAAAAGACTTCTTTAACGTGTTAAGAAGCAAAGATGTCACTTTGAAGTCTAAGTACGCCCAAGCGAAGCCATGGTATTTTCTATCACTGTGTATGTATGTGAAACCTGGACAATGAATAAGGAAGCCTGAAGAAGAGTTTATTCCTTTGAAATGTGGTATTGCTAAAGAATACTGAAAATATCATGAACTGCCAGAATAAGAAAAAAATCTATCTGGAAGAAGTGCAGCCAGAATACTCCTTGGAAGTGAGAATGCTGAGACTTTTTTTACTTGATTTGGTTATGTTGCCAGAACGGACTAGTCCGTGAGAAGGATATCATGATTGGTACAGTAGAGGGTCAGTGACAAAAGGCAAGACCCTCAAAGAGATGGAGTGACACAGTGGCTGCAATGATGGCCTCAAACATAGCAAGGACTGTGAGGTCAGTGCAGGACTAGGCTGTATTTTGTTCGGTTGTACATAGGGTCACTAAGAATCAGAGATGACTCGACCACACCTAACAGCAACACCTATATAAAAAAAACTCCTGAGAGCAAGAATCTTGTCTTCTTATTACCAAAAGTCTAATACTTTGCTCTATCTATGGAGAGAGTTCAGTCCCTAAAACAAAACAAAAACAACCCACCACCATTAAGTTGATTCCAACTCATAGGGCCTTTTTATGACACAGTAGAACTGCCCTATATGGTTCCAAGGCTAAATATTCATGAAAGACGACTGCCTCGTCTTTCTGCTGTGGAGTGGTTAGTGGCTTCTGATCACTGGCCTTTTGATTAGCAGCCAGATGTTTTAACCACTGTGCCCCAGAACTCTTCTCAGTTCCTAAGTAACAGGCAAATAACAGAGACAAAATGTTGTCAAATTTGGGAATTCTCTTTTGATTTTTTAAGTATCACATGACAGAATTAAGAGAAATTGGAAAAAGAACAAAAAACCAAATTCACTGCCATTGAGTCGATTCTGACTCATAGCAAGCCTCTTTGGGATTATGAGGCAGTAAACCTTTACAGAAGTTGATTGCCCAGTCTTCCTACTGATGAGTGGCTGGTGGGTTTGAACTGTCAACCTTCTAGTTTGCAGTCAAATGCCTGAGGCACTATGTCACCAGAGCTCCTTTTTAATTGGATAATGCAAGGCAATTCCAATTGACAGGTAGGGAAGGCCCAGGGCATGGTATTGGAAAGGATCTTGCTGTCATGGTTGAGGCCAGAAGACAATTTCCACTCGAGGTAAGCTTTATTTGTTAATCTCACACTTGGTTAGGAGTCAGCAAACATTTTCTATAAAGGACCACATAGTAAATATTTTAGGCTTTGCAGAACATCCATTGGTCCACAAAGTTGGCTATGATCTTTGTCAGAACTAACAGGTTAACAACAATCACATTTGTAGCAGGAAAGCAGCCATAAACATGTGAAGAATAATCATGACTGTGTTTCAACAAAAGTTTATTTACAAAACCAGATGGCAGCTAGATTTGGCTGTAGAGTCATCATTTGCTGACCCCTGAACCAGACCAGCTCTGGTTGTCACTAAGTAAAAAAATGATCAGTTGCTTGGGACTCTCACTCTTTCCTTATAATCCCTAAGTACAAAAGCTTATCTAGAGACTCTTGCCTTGCACAAATCCAGGAGGCAATATTCACATAGCCACAAGATCCAGCAATTTCATCCTTAGGTATTTACCATAGAGAAATTCTCACTTTTGCAAGATAAATGTACAGAAGTGTTTATGAAAGCACTGTTTGAGATAGTAATGAATTGGAAACAACCTGCAATTAAAAAAAATAAAAACTGTTGAATATTCACACAAGCGTGTATTGGTTAGCAGTCAACACAAAAGGGGAACTGGAGCTACATTTATCAACATGGATGAATCTCATACATGACATTAAGTGAAGAAAAGGAAATGGTAACAGACTATATATTTTTAAATATGTAAAAACAATGCCATGCACAACTCAGAGTACCCAGATATATTGAAATATATAAAGAAATGAAGGAATATGGGGCATTGAGGAAGAGAAAGACATAGAGAGGTACATGGGAAGTACAGACAACAAAGAGGAACCCTTTTGCACATACAGTACTGCATTGTCAGTGAAGGCAAATATGGGTATACGAGTGGATAGATGGGTTGACAGGCTTAACTAGTAGGTATGTCTATGAAGCGGGGAGTGTACCAAGAACATGTATGGGGTTGGCAGACTATGGTCCTATAAATTTATGTGTGTGATCTGAATTCCCAGGTGTATAGTAGAGCTGACAAGGGGCAAGGTTGTAGTCACTGCTTGGTCACAGCCAGCTACACAGAGGGACCTAGTAGTTGAACCTGTGGGCTCGGAACTATAGTCACAGGGGACATCAAGCTCAATTGGCATAACATACTACACAAAACATTGTTCCACCTCCTACTTTGG
>NW_006921736.1:6926277-6944565 GCF_000298275.1 Orycteropus afer afer | reverse complement strand
ATGAGACAAAGTGTATGTGAACTGCTGTATGGAAAGTGAATTTGCTCTGTAAATTTTCACCCAAATCACAATTAAAAGAAAAGAAAAGAAATGAAGGAATATGAGAAGCTCCAAATCCAGGAAGGGTGTTACCTGCTGGGGAGAGAAAAGGGGTGGGGGTTAGAGAGGGCACACAAGGAGATTTATCATGACTGCAATACTTTGTTACTTGAGTTAAGTGGCTCTTACACTGCATTATACTATGCTTTGTACCTTTTTGTATGACTTAAATATTACATGATACACTTTTAAAATTTTTTAAAGGAAAGCAAACTGGACTTTGGATTTAAAGTTGCATCTAAATTTCTTATCCTTTTCCCTATCCTTTGAGGGGAAGATAAAATTTAGAAGACAGAAAGAAAAATTGATGTCATGGATCCAACAAGCTTTCAAAAAAAAAAAAAAGAGGAAAAAATCAGTTCAACAGACTTACTTCATTACCTATTCTAACAGATTATTAGTTAAGACATGATGAATCTAGGGACTACTGGAACAATTAATAAAGATATAGACAATAGAGGCAAATACTAGTATGTGCACAATACTGCATTACCACTAATACCAGTCACCAGACTACAGATAAATGCATAGACAGGTGAGAAGATGAGATGGGGATTAGTGACCCGGAATGTACCCTAGTCCAATAAGAGATTTAGCTCAAGATAATTTTGCATAGATACTGTTGTTGTTGTTGTTGTTATTTGCCGTCGAGTGGGCCCCGACTCATAGCGACCCCTCCTTGGGTTTCCAAGGCAGTATCACTACGGAAGTAGGATTGCCCAACCTTCCTTCCGAGATACAAAGATACTAGAGATACAAAATAACCACAATCATTACAGAAGCAACAGAAGACAGAGTAGTCCCTCAGAGACAACCAAACATCTTGGGAGAGAGAACCACTGGGCCTGCCGACTCAGGACCATAGTATTGGGGGACACCAAGCTCAATTGGCACAAGCTGTTGCATAAAAATCTTCCACAACTACTTTGGTGAGTAGTGACTGGGGTCTTAAAAGCTTCCAAGTGGCAAGATGCAGCTGATGGTCTCCTGTCATCTGAAGCAAAGAAGAGTTAAGAAAATCAAGGGCATTCGGAAACAATCAGTCCTAGGACATGATGGATTTCAAGATCAGAAGAACTAGATGGTGCCTGCCTACCAATGCCAACCACATAGGAAGGGATGAAAACTGGAGATCTTGTCTTAAAAGCTTGCAAGCAGCTATCTACATGCAACAATGGGTCTCTCCTTGTCTAGAGAAAAGAAGAATGAAAAAAAACAAAAATGCATGGAAACGATTAGGCCAAGAGACCAGTACATCATGCAATCCTAAGCCTATATGACAATGAGACCAGAACTAGATGGTACCCGACTACTGCTGTCAACCACTTGGAGGGGGATCTCTGTAGGAGATCCTGGATAGAGTGGGAGGACAATGTGGAACAAAACTCAAAATCATAAAAAAGAAAAAAAAGGACCAGCTTTCCTGGTCTGATAGAGCCTAGTGGAACCCCTGAAATTATGGCCTTTAGCTGCCCTTCAGGTTTGGAATTGAACCCACTCCTGTGGCTTCCAGTCAAACAAAAGTTGGGCATATGAGCTAAACATTTACAGTAGGTAGATACACTCCTTGAAGAGATGAATCATGGGAAAACAGAAGAGTTGTGTATGTGCAAGGAGACAGCTAGGGGTGCACGGGAGGGAAGGACACAGGAAAGAGGTAACTATGGAGAGGAAGTGGGAAGAAAGCTGTTGCATTGTGGGAAATTGTAGTCAATGTCATGAGACAAAGTGTATATGAACTGCTATATGGAAAGTGAATTTGCTCTGTAAACTTTCACCCAAATCACAATAAACATCGAAAAACAAACAAACTAGAGATTCTAGATAGACTGGGAAGAAAAATGTAGAACAAAATTCAAAAACACAATAACGACAAGAATTACTGATCAGATGGAGTCTGGTGTGACCCCCCTGGGATACCATTCAGGCCTGGGATGGTACTCCCAAGGATTGGCTCTCAGCCCAACAGTAGAAAGACTTAATGCAGAACACTCAACCCAGGGTGATGCATCCACCTACTTTACAGAGATACACCCCTTGGAGCAATCTCCCATGGGGTACCAGAGGGGCAGTATTCACATGGAGGGAAAGCTGGACAGACAGGAGTGCATAGTTAAGAAGGGCACAGGGAGGGGAGGGGAGGAGAGTGGATGAGGTTTGGGGATGGTAATCAGGGCATGAAATCAAATGTACATGAACTGTTGAATGTAAAACAAATTTTGCTCTGTAAATTTGCACCCAAAGCACAAAAAAAGAAATAAATAAAGTCTCAACACCCTTTTTAATCATTCAAGTACTCATTTCATGAGAACCAATCCAAAATGACGAGGTAGCAAACAAGCACTCTTCTAGGTATTGAAATTGATGAAACGGACAAGGTTCCTGTCTTCAAGAAGTTAACATTTCACACCATTCTTCAATAATAGGAACCATGACTCCTTGGAGAAATAGCTGATTCTAGGGCTTGGGCAAGGAGAATACAAGATGAGTCCAGATAAACAAAACAGTGAGTGGCATGCCAAAAGGGCACAGGAGTCAATCTGAGTTCCCAATGGTGAAAGGTGGAATAATTTGACTAACAACAACAAAGTAACATAGTATTGGGCTGTAACCAGAAGTATAAAATGAATATGTATGAATCCATACTGATAGGAATGAATTGAGTAAATAAACAGAAAAGACAAAATTTTTAAAAAATAATTTTTAAGAGTAACTACCTAAGGCATTTGACTGCTAACCAGAAGGCTGGCAGTTCAAACCCACCAACCACTCCTTGGAAGGAAGACTGGGCAATCTGCTTCCATAGAAAAAGTGTCTCAGAAACCCAAGGAGGGGTTGCTATGGGTCAGAAACAACTCTACAGCAATGAGTTTGGTTTGTTTTGGTACTACATGTTAAAGAACTCTGGTGGCATAGTGGTTAAGGCATTTGGCTGTTAACCAAAATGTCAATGGTTCGAACCCACCAGCTGTTCTACAGAATAAAGATGGGGGGTCTGCTTCTATAAAGATTTATGGCCTTGGAAACCCAATGGGCATCACTATGAGTTGGAATTGACTCTATGGCAGTGAGTTTGGTTTTAGTTTGGTCATTACATGTTGATTGGGGCAGTGGTAGGATTCTTACCTTCCATGGGAGAGACCCAGGTTTGATTCTAGGCTAAGACATTTTATGTGTACCTACTGGCTATATGTTGGTGAAAGTTACGTGTTGCTATAATGCTGAACAGGTTTCAATGGAGCTTCCAGACTAAGAAAGACTAGGGAGAACTGCCTGAGATCTACTGCCAAAAATCAGCCAGTGAAAACCCTATGGATCACAGTGGTCCAGTCCTCAACTGATCACAGAGATGGCACCAGAACAAGGTAGTGTTTCCTTCCCCTGTCCATGGATGGGGTCATCATAAATCAGATGCTGATGTGATGCCAGCTAACAATAACTACTTTTTGAGAACAAAGGAAATTCAAGTGAAATACAAAAAATTGAAATGAAAGGGCTCTGAGTTTTCATCATTCCTTGTGGATTTTATGTGTTTTTTTTTTTTTCCCCTCTTAAAACATCCATAAAATTTTGACTTTTGAATTTACCTAACAACTCACATGCAAAAACGGCAAGGAGGCCACATGTTCTGACCTCCTCTAATCCCACAAGAGGAAGACAGGATTACCAGCAGTAACCCAAGGCCTATTACTGCAAGGCCAAACATGCTGTCTCCCTCCAGCCCTTTCACCAACCGTTCCTCCCAAAGCACCCACCACCTCTCTCCTGGGTTCGATAATTCGCTGCAGTGGCCACACAGAACTCACAGATTATAGGGTTTATTAGGGAAGCACCAGGCTACAACTCAAGTTCAGGAAGAACACTCAGTCTCTCTCCCAGCCCACCGTCCCTCAGCCAAGAGTCTCTCACAGTCTCTTTCCCAGCAGTGCTGGTCCCTCGGTGTCTCACTCAGCAATGCGTGTCTCACTCAGCAATGCGTGTCTCTTGCATCTCTCTCCCAGCAACATGTGTCTCAGGAGCCCTTGTCTCTTTCAGCAGCATGTCTTCCTCAACCAGCAGTCAGAGAGAGTTCTGCCTCCAGGAGGTCTCCTTTAGAGCCCTCAAACTAGCCAATTATAGCATCAGAACTCTAAGCACCTGAGAGAGAGTGGGCACCTCCCAGAACATTGTTTTGTGCCACTCCCAACAGAAATACTCCAGGTGGACACCTTCAGCAATCAGGAGCTCCTCAGTTGCTCATAGCAAATCCCACCTTGGAGTTTACAAAGACTTATGGATAGAAAAGCCACACAAAGTAATTTACTATACCACACCACAAAACACTTGCAATATTCCTCTCATTTATAAATCTGATAATTCAGCCCTATCAGACTTGTAAAACTGACAAACTGAAAAATGGATTAGTTGTTTATGACTTAGGAATTTCCAGGTTCATGGGCAAAGGCCCCCATGATTCAAGTTGCAGGAAACAGATGTTATTACAACAGGAGACTGTCAGTAATGAACTACTTGTCAGATTTTTCCCCACTCAGTCATCCCTTCTCATCTGCCACTAACTACCCCCAATTACCACTTCTAAATTGTCATTAATACTTTCATGGATAATCCTCATCATCCAACAGAACAAGGTAAATTGATTAAAAAGTGAAATTGTCCAACTTGTAAAAGCAGCATAATTTAATGAAATTAATTAAACTGATGTTGGAAAACTGCTCTTTTGGTGGGACAGACAGAGGGATTCAACTTTACGAGAAATACTTTTGGATCATATGTACACTGCTAAAAAGAGGATCTGGCCAAATTAGGTCAGTTAACAAGGCAAGAGGAGAAAATGAATATGGATGGGCAGTTCAGAACAGAAAGATGTGATTATCAAAGAAGCATGAGAGGAACCTGGGATAATTGGATGAAATTCTCTAACTTTTGTGAAAGCAAACCTCCTCATGATTGTGACATGAAAGTGAATTGTGGAATGAAGGATGTTGTTTGCCACTGCCATATGACAGTGCCTGGAAAAGTGTACTGTTAAAACCTAAATTTAGTTCAATGTAATCAAATAAACTACATGAATCATTTAGATGTTTTTCAAGAAAAAAATTCCAATTTTAAATTCATTTTCCCCTATTATTTACTAAAATATTGTGGCCCCTGAATTTTTACACTATCTGTTATACTTAAATTAAGAGAAACTCATCTTTAGATATAATAATGCAGATCTTGAAGTTTCATCAGGAGATTAGGATCCCCTTAGGATATGAGAGAAATTCATTCTACTTACCTGACAGGAGAGGAGATTTTCCTGGTTTTGGGAAAATAGAAATTATAAAGCCAAAATGAAGAGTTGGGTGGGAGACAGGGTGTCAGGCACCACCATGAATAGGAGGAGGGGATTCTGACTCAACACTACAGCTGCTAACTCATTGGGCTTGTTGTTGTTGTTATGTGCTGTAGAGTCAGACCTGACTCATAGCGACCCATCCTTGGGTTTCCGAGGTGTTATCACTACAGAAGTAGATTGCCCAACCTTCCTTCTGAGGAGTGGCTGGTGGGTTTGAACTGCTAGCCTTCTGGTTAGCAGTCAAGTGCCTTAGGCACTGTGCTACCAGAGCACTCATTGGGCAGAAGAAGGGAAATCCTATGTTGGATGATATGTCTCAAAATTTATATGGGAATCAGCAGGGCAATGGGGTTCATTTTGTAGGATTAAACTTTTCTAGTTAGCTTTGCTATATGTTATCAATTTAGAAGAAAAATAATGCTGCATTTCTAAGATGACAAACTTTTCCTTTTTCTTTTGGCAATTTGTTTGCCATTGTGATGTCAAATCCTGATGCAGCACTGGACACTATTATGGAATGAACTGTGTCCCCCAGAAATAAGTGTTAGAATCTTAACTGTGATACCTGTGGCTGTAATCCTGTTCGGAAATGGGGTTTTCTTTGTTATGTTCACAATGCTGTATCAATGTAGTGTGTGTCCTAAATAGAGCCAATTCTGAGGTATGAAATGAGCAGTTTAGACACAGGAGCTCACTCAGAATAAGACAAATGCCAAGTGAGGATAACCAAGGAATGCCCAAGGCTACTGACAAGGAAGGAATCAACAAGGCCATGACCTTAATTTGGACTCCTAGCCTCCAAAAGTGTGAAAAAATAAGTTTTTGTTCTTTACAATCACCCACTCACTCTTTTGGTATTCATGTTACAGCAACAGTGGAAAACTGAGACAGATCTCTTAATCGATTTCAAAATGTATCTGGGCATCTGGTTCCTCTGACATCTGCCACAAATACCTGTGGCAGCATTTCTGAAGATTTGTTCTTAGAAATATTGTTCATCTAGAGACTCCATGAAAAATGACCCTCTGTTCAAATCAGAGTGAGAGTCTTTGAGCCCTATCTCTGTGTTGGAGATTCACAGTGTATAATCGCTTTGTGAAGACTATGTTGAGTCCTATAATCAATGGAAAGCCTAATATTGTTAAACTAGCACATCCCAAGCTTTTTATCACAGAATCTTTTTCTGCAGGATGACTGGTAATTAGCATCCTATCTAACAGGTGTCCTGGGACCCCACTTTGGGAAACAGAGCTGAAATTCAAGCTTCAGCATTTCTATGCTACAACTCCCATTCCTTCTCAGCAAGCAGCTCTGGGAACTCTGTTAGACACTCTGGGTTGTTCCATAGCTGTGAAGGAATAATCAGTGACATTATAGTTGAAAGTATGTGTTGCATTAGACCTCTTCTATGCTGGTGGTAGCAGCAGCAATGAACAGAGTCACAAGACAGCTCTTTTGCAGACAGCTATTATCTTCTTGGAATAAAGAATGCCTTTGGTTGAGTGGAATGTCAGTGAACCTTTAATTTCTTCTAGCCTGTTGGCTCTGCATATTCTTATGTTCCAGAAACTACTACTGTATTTGAGTTTTCTGCTTCCTTTCCTCTGTCATAGCCGCTCTCAAAGAAGCTGACCATCTTGCCACTGAAAGGCCGACAGGCTGTTGGAGATCCACTGCATATTCATGAGGCAGTTCTTTACAACCTCCACCTAAGTAAGGAGTCATTTTCACGTTCCTAGGAGGAGTGATAATCACTCTGTCTCAGCAAGGAGGTTGGAAAAGAGAGGTGGATACAGTGAGGGGTCTCCATGCCTCTACGGCAGGTGCAAAATCCTCCTCCTCGATGGGGTAGGGTCTGAGCAGGAGGAAAAGAAAGAGGAAGAAAAAGCAGCAGGAATAGTGCCAGGTGAGGTGAGAGGTAGCTAATTCCTCTGAAGTGAAAATAGTCTTAATTTTGTCTTGGTCAAAAAGGTCACAGACAGGCTACATGATCATGTATGTCTAGGCAAAAAGCAATATACCCATGACCATTTATAAGTTTGATAAGATGATATTTCTACATATGTATTTGAATGTGCTATAAGAATGTTCATATATATAATAAAGCTAATGGATCACAGTTACAGTAACTTCTTAGCCACAGCCAAATACTCTGAGGGAATGAGTCACTGGGCCCATGGCTTAGGACCATGGTTGTAGGGAACATCAGGCTCAATTGGCATAACATGCTACACAAAAACTTTGTTCTACATCCTACTTAAAAGCTTGCAAGGGGCCATCTAGGATACAACAACTGGTTTTTCCTTGTCCGGAGAAGAGTAGGATAAAGAAAACCAAAGATACATGGAAATAATTCAAGGGACTAGTGGACCATGTGAAATTCAGCCTACGTGACCCTAAGACCAGAAGAACTAGATGATGCCTGGCTGCCACCAACAACCACTCAGAAAGGGATCAGTGCAAGAGATCCTGGATAGGGTGGGAGAACAATATGGAACAAAACTCAAAATCATAAAAAAAGACCATGCTTACTGGTCTGATAGAGACTGCTGAAACCTCTGAGACTATGGCCCCTAGTCACCCTTTGGGCCTGGAATTTAACTCAGTCTTGTGACTTCCAGCCAGACAATAGACAGGCATAAAAGGTGAATATTTACACCAGGAAGGTACACTCCTTAGAACAATCAACCATGGGAGATCAGAAGGGCAGTATTCGTACTGGGAGATAGCTCAGAGGGCAGGAAAGCATAGGAAAGAAGGACAGATGGAAAGTAACCACAGGGAGGAAGTGGGAAGAGAGCTGTTACATCATGGGGACTATAATCAATGTCATGGAACAAAATGTGTATGAACTGTTGTATGGAAAATGAATCTGCTCTCTAAACTGTCACCCAAATTGCAATAATAAAAGTGAATGGTCACAGGCAGCAGAAAATTAAAGCAATAAGGAAAATTAAAGGGTGCTCTGGTAGCATAGTGCCTAGGGCACTTGACTGCTAACCAGAAGGCTGACAGTTCAAACTCACCAGCCACTCCTTGGAAGGAAGATGGGGCAATCTACTTCCGTAGTGATACTGCCTCAGAAACCCAAGGAAGGGTCGCTATGAGTCGGGTCTGACTCGACAGCACATAACAACAACAACAAGGAAAATTAAAGACAAACGACAATCACTCAGGGACAGCCACTGTAGATATCTAGTGAGCCATATTTCTAACAATGTGATCATCATATCATAATCTTAGGTCTCAGGGTGGCACAGATGGTTGGCAATTGCCTGCAAACTGAAAGGTTGGTGCACAGTAGTGTCACAGAAGAAAGGCCTGGTGATCTGCTTCCATAAAGATTATAGCCAACAAAACCTAAGGGAACAGTTCTACTCTAACACATGGGGTTGCCATGAGTCAGAATCAACTCAGTGGCAATAGGTTTGAGTTTTGTTTTCTTGTATCATACACTTATGCAGAAAAGACCAAAATGAATGTCAGAAGAGACTCTGAAACTTGTCCTTGACCGAAGAGTAGTTAAAGCAAATGGAAGAAATGACAAGATAAAAGAGCTGAACAAAAGATTTCAAAGAGCAGCTCGAGCAGACAAAGCCAATTACTATAATGAAATGTGCAAAGAGCTGGAGTTAGAAAACCAAAAGGGAAGAACACACTTGGCATTTCTCAAGCTGAAAGAACTGAGGAAAAAATATAAGCCTCAACTTGCAATACTGAAAGATTCTACAGGCAAAATATTGAATGATGCAGGAAGCATCAAAAGAAGATGGAAGGAATACACAGAGTCACTGTACCAAAAAGAACTGGTCGATCTTCATCCATTTCAGGAGGTGGCATATGTTTAAGAACCAATGGTATTGAAGGAAGAAGATGAAGCTGCACTGAAAGAATTGCCAAAGAACAAGGCTCCAGGAATTGACGGAATACCCACTGAGATGTTTCAACAGATGGATGCCCTGCTGGACATACTCACTTGGTTATGCCAAGAGATTTGGAAGACAGCTACCTGGCCAATTGACTATAAGAGATCCATATTTTGTACCCATTCCAAAGAAAGGTGATCCCGCAGAATGTGGAAATTATTGACCAATATTAATATCACATGCAAGTAAAATCTCAAGACAAACCTTCCTCTTCTGAGACTCTGTCCTCCTAAACATCAACAAGGGCTGAGAATCCTTACTGAACTACCAATAGTGTGGAGTTGTCATCCTAACTGTCCATGCTATTTATAATCTGTCCTTTTTGTCTTTTGCTTTTGTATACTTTCATCCATGAATGTGTGCAACTAATGTTGCACCTATTACATGTCAGGCATTAAGCTAGATGATGAGAAGATAGTGATTGGCCTGGAGGCCTATTGTTCCTACCCTTGTTGTACTTATGGTCTAATGGTGGATATACAGGCATTATTCAAAAATCACACTATAAATAATTAAGAAATATGAGGAGTGCTATAAAGGAGAGGAATAAAAAACTGTGGGAGCTTATGGAAGAGTTTAACCCAGTGCTGGAGAGCAGAGAATACTATGTTTTATATTTATACTTATATTATTTATATCTCTATCTATCTACACATCTATTTATACATTTCCATTTTTGTATTTATACTCTATCGTTTTATAAGACTGTATTATATATTATTCTATGGACAGATTGTTATCAATCTAATTACCCCCCCCCCCAGTTTTATAAACAATGCTATGGTGATATCTCTGCATTCTTTTAGTTAATTTAATATACCAGGCCATTCCATGGCTCCAAATCTTTCTCATGCTGTTTTTATACCCTTATCCTTTGCATGTGACAACTTTCTTCAAGATCCAAAGTAAGTGTCCTTTTCTCAACCCTTACTAGCCCACACAGCATGCTCCTCCTAGGAAGTTTTACTGAATAACTTCTCTGAGTACTTGATCATAGGTGTCTTTGGTTTATAACTTTCATCTGTATGTCTTGTCCCAGTTAGACTAGATCTTTTGCGTAGTGGGAATAGATTGCAAAGCTATTACCTTTGCATTTCCCTTCTACATGTATAATGATAATAACCATAGTAACTACTCTGTGAAAGTACCATGACTAGTGCGGTATTTGCATCATTCACCAGTAGATCCTCCTTATGAGGTCGGCTCTGAGATCTTCATTTTATAGACTAGGATATAGTCTTTCTAAGAAGTTAACTATGTGGCCCTAGGTTACTTGACTAGCTACACTCTGGAGTCAAATTAACCTAGGTTTATATCCCAGCTCTGCCACTTACCAGCCATTGTGGAATGATTCCTTAAATTCTCTAGACCTCAGGTTCGTTATCTCTAAAGAGAAGTTAGTAATGATGATGCCTATTTCATGGAGTTGATGTGAGGATTAAATAAGAGAGCACAGGCAAAGAGGAGTCCTATGTGCTTGGCAAAAAGAAAGAAGTAATTTAGTAGTGTGGGCTTTCCTGCTCTCTGTTCCAGGCAATAAGGGTTTGCCCAAGAGTGAGCAAGAAGTGCAGAAAAAGTCTGCTGTTGCCACAGTCAGATTCTCTTCCAGGCACCTCTCATGCTTGACCGTGCTGCCAAAGCAAGTGTGATTCTGATGTAAAGGGTTGATATTCTCTGTACGTTAGATTCCTAAAACATTCCATTTCTTTGATATGCATTCATGAAAGAAGCAGTGATGTATTCCAACACGGAGAAAAACTGGCCACCTTAAGCCAGAGAGAGAGAGAATGGTAGCATACATGGAAACCAAAAAACCAAACACACTGCTGTCGAGTCAGATCTGACTCATAGTGACCCCTCCTTGGGTTTCCAAGGTGGTATCACTATGGAAGTAGATTGCCCAATCTTCTTTCCGAGGAGTGGCTGGTGGGTTTCAACTGCCAGCCTTCTGGTTAGCAGTCAAATGTCTTAGCCACTATGCCACCAGAGCTCCCAGAAGTAGGATAGTTGAGCATAAAATACAGTGGAATGGTTTATATGTGAAGGCTCTGCAATCAAACCCTGCCTCTATCTATCCTTCCCAGCAATGTAATTTTTGTTTGTTCACTCAAGAAATGTGAGCATCAATTCCTGGTCCTCATGCTGCAGATGCAGCAGGGAGCAAACAAGCAAGCCTCCACTGGAGATGCAACAAATTCCTAAGGATCTGAAATGTTGATTTTGACCATAGTCAACTGTTGCCTAATGAACCATCTTTAATACCAAATAGTCATATAAGATATAATTCCTCTAAAGATTAAATGGTGGAGTTGGGATTACACTATGCAATGTGCTGAGATCTGAGCAAAACTTCATGGATTTGTTTAAAAAGAAACTCAGGCTTGGGATGAGGAGAATAAAACAGGTATTCCCTTACTGGCATGGTCTACCTCTTATGCAAAGATTTAATTATAGAGATTGTCAAAGACACAGTTCTGTTTTACACTTAGAATGAAATCTCACCTCCACAGCCAGATTTTCATGGACATGCATAACATGGTCTCAATCTATCTACAGCTTTTCCATTCTATCCTGACTCTGCACATTGCAGGGTTGATTAATAACTCACTGGCCCACCCTCATCCCTCAACACAGTTTCTACTTCCTCACTATTCACCATTTCCTCATACTTATTCATCCCCTTAAAATGAAGGCTCTACTCGTCTTTACAAAGCTTGATGCTACCCATGCTGTAAAACCCAGTTCAGATTATACGACTTGTGTGAATTTTTTCACAAAAATTCCACAGCTACAGGAATCTCTTCTTATAATCCCATTTAGAATGACCATTTTCCAACTTGGGGTGGCATGATTGGCTTTTTCCATCACTTGCTTGGCCCCAAGTACCAGAATTCCTCAAGGGAAAGGAACACATACTATTTTTCATTTGTTCATTTATTTTTATTTATATATTATTATTTTTTGCTTTGTTCCGAACATGCTGTAAGCAGGAGACGGAATTTTGTCTTCTGTATACTTCCAGCCCTGCTGCTTCTCTCACTGCCACTTCTAGGCAGCTCTGTTATAAGATTCCAGAATTAATTGGTGGTTGAATGGTTGATTTTACACATTTTCATTAAAAAAAAAAATTTATGTAGTTTTTGTGGCTGAAAATTTCATGGAGGTTTGGCATTCAGTGAGTAATACCATAGGCTAGTAAAGTTGGCTAGTTTTGAGCATTAAAATTATATTTGAACATTTGCAACTTCTGTTCAAGTACTCTCCTTCTGGAGAAGTGGTAGACATTACGTTGGTGTGCTTTTATTGTCTGAGATTCCTTCCTGACACCCTTTAGATAGGCCTGGAATCTTGGATGTCCAAGAATGGCAGGTGTGGGGTGCTTCAGGGCAGGATCTCTCTCACTCTGAGATGAGGAAGCCCCCTTACATCTGGAGAATAAATATTTTAATCTTAGAACTACTACGTTCTAGCTGAAAGTTATGGAGCACCTGTGGGCTGGAGAATAATTTGTTGTTGTTGTTGTTACGTGCCGTCGAGTCGGATAATAATTTATGAAATACTTATTCTGTGCCTGGTATCCCACTTAAGTTTTAAAGTTTAATCTCCACAAGAACTCTTCAAGGTAAGTGGTGTCATCCCCATTTTACAGATAGGAAAATAGATTCTTAGGAAGTTTCAGTCCCTTGCAAGACCACACAGCTCTAAATGGCCAAATTAGCAAGAGAATTTCATTCTTATCTTAAATACCTTGGGCCTTAAATGTGGTTTACATAGCATGTAACTCTTTGGAAAAGGCTCTCTTAATGTGCCAAGGTGGAGTATCAGACCTTTATAATAAATAGTTTCCTTTTTATTGACTTGAAAGAAAATGCAACTATGAATACTGTACATTAATAGGTTTTATGTGTAACTAATGGTTTGATGGGCACTATGATGTCTAGTATTACAGCAAATGATCATTAGTTTGCAAGAAGGGGAAAATATGCTTTATTGCTAGAAAATGGAATCTTTCCTAAAAGGTAAAGGTAGATACAGAAGATTGATTTGAAAGGTCAGGGTTAACAAGCTCATTAATGGCTGGGTGAAAATCCAGCTCAATCCTTCCTTTCTTCAGACAAGTAAATCAGTTAGCTAAGTGATACCCTATATTGATAGCCTAAGGGTTTTCATCTAGCCAAGACAGAGATCTGATGAAGTCTGATGGCGCAGACATCAGTGGCTGAGAGCAAGGCTATGGAGCCGGAGGTCAAATCCTAGCTCTTTTCTTAACTACTGAGTCACTGAGTAGTGCACGTCAAGAGGTTAAGCCCTGGACTCCTAATCAAAAAATTGGTGGTTTGAACCTACTCAGAGGCATCTCAGAAGAAAGGTCTGGCAATCTGCTTCCATAAGATCACAGCCTTGAAAACCCTATGGAATATAATTCTACTGTGTACACATAGGATCGCCAAGAATCAGAAGTGACTTTATGGTAATTGAGGGGTTTTGTTTGTTTTTTTCTTCACTGGCTGGGTAACCATGACTGTATAATATAACCACTTGGTACCAGTTTTCTTAACTCAAAAAAATTAAGATAAAACATACCTCACAGAACTGCTAGGAGAATTACACAAGGTAATTCAGGTACCACACTTGCGGCAATGCTGAGTATATAATAAGCTCTTTAAAAATATTAGCTATTATCATCTTCTAAACTAGAGGTCTGCAACCTTTTTCTGCAAAGAGACAGTAAATTGTTCAGACTTTGCAAGCCATACAGACTTTGTTACAACTATTCAAATCTGCCCTTAATGCACAAAAACAATGATACAGAATACAGAGATGAATGGGCATGACAGTATTAATTAAACTTTACTGACAACAGATTTGACCTATGGATCATAAGTTGTTGACCCCTGATCTAATCACGCTATGTAGGAATAAACATTCTAACCTCACCATAGATCTCTTGAGGATGGAAAATAATTGAAAGGAGAGTAGATGCTTATGAAGCAGGACTAATCCCCATCCTGCACTGAGTAAAAGAACAGAGTTGTTCACAGTTAAACCAAAATTCACTGCCAATGTGTCGATTCCAACTCATAGCGACCCCACTGAGTTTCCAATATTGTAAATCTTTACGGAAGCAGATCATTTAATCTTTTTTCCGTGGAGTGGCTGGTGGGTTCGAACCACTGACCTTTAGGTTAACAGCCAAAAATGCCTTAACTGCTACACCCCGAGAGCTCCTCTGTACACAGTTAAGTGGTTCTCAAATCAGGATCATCAATCATGGTAACTTTTGACAATACAAATTCCAAGACCCCAATCAGAACTACCAAATCAGCATATCAGGTGATATGGCTGAAGAATCTGTATTTTCTTGGGCAATCTGAGTTATAGAATCTTGCTTTGAATATTTAGGGACTGAGTATTACAGCCACCTGAGGAAGAATGGTGAATGGGACATATTTACCACATTTTTCAAACTAATATTTCTATTAGAAAGCTTTGCTGTCTCTCTTGAGGGTATATCTACTATGAGGAATCTCTAAAACCCTGATGTAACTAATGAAAATGTCAAATCTTTCCTTTTAGCAGATCCATATTCATATCAGAGGTAAAGTGAACTGTAACTCACCTGAGATCATGAGCCCCAAAAAGAAATCTCAACATGGGTAAGATATATATTAATTATGGAAGTAGAAACACCAACAATGCAAACTCCTCATTAAAAAATCTAACAAAATGAAATTTTGAGCATGTTTCCATGGTCCCCTGAAAAGTTTTGATTAGTTTTGACAACGTGCCAAAAGCAAAGTGGTCCTGGAATTTATCCTCACTCAATATTCTTTTTTTTTTTTTTCCTGCGATTTCTTACCTGAGTCTTGGTGTGAACTATCCTTTGTACTGCCTTTACATCCACCATTGATCTGTCAGTTTCTCATACTGTGATGGCTGGCTTGTTGCTGACATGCTGGAAACAATGCCACTGGCATTTAAATACTAGCAGGATCACCTGTGGTAGACAGGTTTCAGTAGAGCTTCCAGACTAAGCCAGATTAGGAAGAAAGGCCTGGCTATATACCTCTGAAAATTAGCTAATAAAAATCTTATGGATCAAAACAGGATATTAGCTGACATAGTGTGAGAAGATGAGCCCCCTACATTGGAAGACACTACACAATATTCACTACAATGGACTCAAACATATCACAATAATGAAGATGGTACAAGACCAGGCAACGTTTTTTCCTCATATATGTAAGGTTGATATGAGACTGAGCTAAGTTCATGGCAACTAATAATAACATGTCTTTTCACATTCTGTCACCTTTATTTGTAATGTTAATATAAATAATATAACAGGAATCTCTCCCTGTTTATTACTTTATATATATTGGATTTTAAATAAATGTTTGCTTAATATTCAAAGTAATTAATCAGCATGTGACTTTGCTACTGAGGACAGTTAGAGTCAAGACTAAAGTGCTACTCAAAATAAAATGTGTTAGGCCTTGCCTACCTTCTTGAAGTTGAGGCAACATTACCTTCATTTCAGATTCGTTTTGATCAGGCAAAGCAAGATGATTTTCTCATCTATGTGTGAGGCCTGTAGAAGTCAGGGGATTACTTGGGTCCTCCTTTCTATTGCTGTGGAATTGTAGAATAATCCATGGAAGTACAAATAAGATTTATTTTGTAATTTACAGAAATTTAAAAAATTAACTATTTTAAAATCTCTTAGATCAAAAGAAGTCTTGTTGCTCTTTGAGGACTAAAGTGGCATTGTTGTTGTTAGGTGCTGTTGAGTTGGTTTCATCTCATAACAACCCTATGTACAGCAGAACTAAACCTGCTGGGTGGGTCCTGAACCATCCTCACAATCGTTTCTGTGCTTGAGTCCAGTGTTGCAGCCACTGTGTCAATCCATCTCATTGAGGTTCGTCCCCTTTTTGTGCTAACCCTCCACTTTACTAAGGATGATATTCTTCTCCAGGGACTGGTCCCTCCTGATAACATGACCAAAGTGAGAGAGATGATCTCTGGCCATTCTTACTTCTAAGGAGCATTACGGCTGCACTTCCTCCAAGACAGATTTGTTCATTCTTTTGGCAGTTCATTGCATATATTCAATCTTCTTCACCAAGACCATAATTCAAAGGCATCAATTCTTCTCCAGTCTTCCTTATTCATTGACCAGCTTTTACATGCATACGTAGTAATTGAAAATACCATGGTTTGGGTCAGGTGTACCTTAGTCCTTAAAGTGATGTCTTTGCTTTTTAACACTTTAGTGACATTACCCAACCACAAATTGCTTACCTTTATGATTTTAATGGAACAAAGAAAATTGATTTATTAATAAAGTGCACTGTTGAAAGAAAATCTTTGTGGAACTACAGACTATGTAATGCACCCATTTTTATTGGCTTCACTTTGTTATGCTTTCAGAGCTATTTATAATGTTATTTCACTGAAAATTCCTTTCCATATTGTAATTTGTCTTCCATCTCCAGAAAATTTCCCATCCAAATTAAAGGGGGGGGGGGAGTTGGTCTTTCTTCTACACCTCCTCAAAATCAATTGAAAATGGCATCTCCTGGGAATGGGTCCATCTCTTATCCATGTCTGAAGTTTATCCTGCTCTTAGCAGAGGAAGAAATGGGACATTCTCTCAAAGAGACAGACGTTAGGCAAATGCTCCCACTCCTTTATTACTCAGAAGTGATCAGCTTCAACATTCTTCTAGCAAACATAATGTGAGAATCAGAGCCATCTTCTTGGATGTGTAATCTTTTCAGTTTCACAAGTGTCCATGTTTAGAAGGTTGCCACACTTGCTCTAATACTTTGCTGTCACCATCTTTAAATTCTTAATCATTTTTGAATGAGAGGCTTTATAGCTGGTCCTGGAGATAAACAACATATGAGAGCACTGCATATTTTTCTCCAAATCATTTATTTTCTTATGGAAAGGAAGAGAAACAACAAAATGTCAAAAAGAAAAGAAAAATCCCCGAGTTCTTACTATGAGTGGAGTTCTCTGCTAAGCATTATTTTTCATTATGTTTCATTTCTAATGAACCTTGTAGAGACTATTATTATCTCCATTTTACAGATGAGGAAACTGAGCTTTAAAGAGAGTTAATGTATTCCAGGACACAGAAATATTGAGGGGCAAAGCTGGTTTTTAATTTAGTTCTGCTTTCAAAGACTGTTACACTATATTATAGTTCATTGTCAGTTCTCACTTTGCAATCAATGGTTCAGGCATCTAACTAAACTGAAATTCAACCACTTTCTCCAGCCAGATGATCTAGAAGTTTTGGGAACACTGCATTTAGGGGACAAAGTAGATAGATACTCCCTTTCAACATTGATCTCCCACGTGCACCTCATTCTGGAAGACTGTTTATTAAGCTTTCACAAAATTACTTAAAATCTACTTTTTCTCTGTATTTACGATGTCACAGAAAGACCATTAAAAATTACATATTTGATATGTTTTCTTTCTCTCTGCCCAGCATACATTCCCTTTTCCTTTTATGACACAGTCTCTAGATTTTCTTTGGACAATCACTCCCTTTCACTCTTTGTCTTTAATCTTCTAGTGGGATTGCCCTACACCACTCCCAGACAATCAAATTCTTCCATGCCTTCAATACCACCAGCCAAAATGATTTGTATGGTTGATTAACTGATTCAGAGATGGGAACTTTTGTGGGAATCATTGGCAAAGAGAAGTTTGTCTGTTTTTCTGTTGAACTAAAAAACATAAGCCAGGAATGCTGTGGGCCTCTAGAACCACTTAGAGCCAAGAGATGGATGAAGAAATTTTCTTGATATCCTTGAGCCTCTTTATCTGTCCAGATTCAATCTTTGGGCACTAAATCTTTTATTTTATTTTTTCCCCTTCCAAGGCAGACTTTTTATTTATTTATTT
>NW_006921736.1:6894030-6920502 GCF_000298275.1 Orycteropus afer afer | reverse complement strand
ATCTTCTGTGTCTGTGTTAATTGGTTTCCCTTTTCTTTGTTGAAGAGGGTCTGTGCAATCCTTCTGCCTAGTCCGCCATCTTGCCCCGCCTCTCAGACTTTTTATTTTTATTATTTTTTTTAAATTGAGCTAGACTTTTGTTTAGTTTAAAGATTACTTCATGGAATAGTTTTGGTTCAAGGTTTAAAAGCTGTTTCCAACCAATGGATTCGGGACTTCCTCCAGGCTCAATGTGTACAGTAATACGGTTTTCAATAACAATTCGAAGTTCTTTTTAAAAAATTTCCTTCTTTTGATCAAGATTTATCTACTGGGTCCCTGATGAAATCAGGCTACTGGTAATGGTTGTTGGGCACCTTCTGGTTTCATGGTAAGGGAGGTTAGACAATTTGATTTTATGACCAAAGAAAATCTTTTTTTTTTTTTTGCCTAAGTCATTTTGCGATGGGTTTCTGTCACTTACAGCTAAATGTGTCTGGCTAACATAGATATCAACTGCATTTGTTAAAGAAAAATAATGTTTTCTCAATGTTAATATGAAGATCTAGCTAATCTAAACATTCACATTCTCTCAACTTGTGTTTCTCCTTTGAGTAGATAGGAATTGTCTAGAGTTAAGAGGCTGATATAACAAGAACTAAAAATATCTCAAACTCATATCATGTGCTAAACAATCTCAATAATTTTTCTTCCTGTTTTTTTCTTTCTTTAGTACAACATCTGTTATTATTATTATTATTATTTTCAGTTATAGTGCAGAATTTGCAAGTTTTCAAGGAAAGTTATCCACATACTCCATAAAGGTAGAGTTAAAAGTGCTATGAGCCACTGTATTTCCCCAGTACCTGGCATAGTCTACAGCATATTGTACACAATTAAAAAAAAAAAAAAAAGCCTAATGAATGAGAGGCCTATCAGAATGTCCCTTTATTATATTATTATTATACTATTATTATACTGGAAGCTCTGGTAGCATAGTGCCTAGGGCACTTGACTGCTAATCAGAAGGCTGGCGGTTCAAACTCACCAGCCACTCCTCGGAAGGAAGGTTGGGCAATCTACTTCCGTAGTGATACCACCTCGGAAACGCAAGGAGGGGTGGCTATGAGTCAGGGCCAACTAGACAGCACACAACAACAACATTATTATACTATAAATTATATAATTTTTTATTATACCAAAAGTATAATAATTGTCATTTATGCACTGAGCCAGTCCCTTCATTAAATATCAGCCTTCATTTCGACTAAGCAAAGGATGGCCTCCTTAAGTCAACAAGACCCCATTTCCTCTGGCCTGTCTGCCTCAACTCCATGAGTGGACACTCAGGAATTCAAAGTGCTAAAGGCATGTGAGTATCCCTGGGTAGTACGGCCAACACTCTCACTGCCAACTGAAAGGTTGGTTACTCCAGTCCACACAGAGGTGTCTTGGAAGAAAGGCCTAGCTACTTCTACTTCTGAAAAACCAGCCACTGAAAACCCTAGGGAGCACAGCTTTACTCTGACACATGTGGGGTCACCATGATTTGTAACTGACTTAACGACAGTGGTGTTTGTGTGGGTTACCCTGCCACCCCAGCTTTTAGGAGAATTTATAATAAAATTATGAGAGTTTTTCTGCATTCCATATCTATTAGAAGAGACTTTGCTCTACGTACTTCATTTTTCAACCTCTGTAAAACACAAAGATGCTATTCTCAAAATAAATACGGAAAAATCTATAAAAAGCACCTGGCTTTGACAGTGCTGCAAGTGAACAAACTTTTGTGCCTGTGTCATTTTGGTGACTACACATATTTTCATACAGGTCACATGGCTAACTTTGTCAGCCCCAGGAATGAAAGAAGGGGAACTTTACTCTTTTTCTCTCTAAGTGCAGTGCTGGCAGCCATCCAGTGAATCCAGCGTGTGCAGACCATCAACCAGGATTGTTTTTTTCTTTGGGGTACTACACAATCACGGTCTATATGTTTAAGCTGGCTGAATGACAGCACATCCTTCAAAGTACTATGTTCAATGTACTACCTTGTCATCAAGTCAGCTCTGACTCATGGTAATCTCATGTACAATAGAATGACATGCTGTCTGGTCTTGTACCATCTTGACATTGCTGCAACCACTATGCATTTTGAATGCCTTCCAACCAAGAGGGATCATGTTCCAGCACTATATTGAACAATATTTTGTTATGATCCATAAGGTTTTCATTGGCTTGTTTTCAGAAGGAGATCAGACTTTTCTTCCTAGTTTGTGCGAGTGTAGTTGCTCCGCTGAAATCTATCTACCATGGGTGATCCTGCTGGATTTTAAAGACTGATAGCATAGCTTTCAGCATCACAGCAACACACGAACCACCACAGTACAACAAATTGACAGATGAGTAGTAGAATTTACTGTGTAGACCTGAGTTATTTAAAGAAGAAGTGTACCCTCCTAAATATGCCCAGGAAACAGTGAATCATCTTATTATGCTTCAAAAATCCTTCCCAGAAAAACTGCCCCCAAGAAGATGATCTAAAGTGATAGGTGAAGGCCCAGAGAGTAAATCTCAATTTGCAACTACAACTCCATTACATCTCATCTATTGGGCGCTTACCTAGTAACTTAATGTCACTGACTTTCAATTTTCCCTTCTGTAAAACCAAGATAATAACACCAATCATGTGGAACTGTTGTATAGAATACATAATACACAGTATTTAACATGATTTTAGACTCATAAGAGTTGATCAATACACTCGCTTATGTCAATTTCCTTATATATCCACTGACCACTTGACCCTCACTTCTTTTGAAGCCTCCAGCTGCTTGTTTGGAGCCAGTGGAAGAGCCTGGGTGTGGCAGTCAAAAAATGTGGATTTGAGTTGCAGTAATACCCTTCTTTGACAAAGTGCTTTTTAGATTTAGCAAATGAAAATATAGGGGGGCTCCTGTATTTTATCTGGAAGCCCTACTCATAGATTGTGTGACCTTGAGCAAGTCATCCAACAGCTTCAATTTTATCATCTGTAAGAATATTATTATTATTATCGCCTTTAGGACCATTTATTATATACTACAGATTTAAATCATTTTATCCTCACAGAAACTTTATAAGCTAATTCTATTACTCCTCTTTTGAGATGATAAAACTAAACCACAGAGAAGGTATGTTACTAACCCATGTTCACACAGCTAGTAAGTATTTGAACAAGGTTTTGAACCACATGTAACTAGAGATGTCATTGAGTCGATTCTGACTCATGGTGACCCCATATGTGTTAGAGTAGAATTGTGCTTCACAGAGTTTTCATTGGCTGGTTTTTTGGAAGTAGATCATCAGGCCTTTCTCCCAAAACATCTCTAGGTGGATGTGAACTTTCAACCTTCCGAGGTTACTACCGTTGGTTAGTAACCAAGTGCTTAACCATTTTCACCACCCAAGGACTCCCACTGTGTTGTACTGCCTTTTTTATATGTAGTTATACTTTCATCAAATATTGAATCCATGTGAGAAAAGCAGATAATATAGTCTTCCTGTTGTTGTTGTCATGTGCCGTCAAGTCGGACCCAACTCACAGCGACCACTCCTTGGGTTTCCGAGGCAGTATCACTATGTAAGTAGATTGCTCCATCTTCCTTCCAAGAAGAGGCTGGTGGGTTTGAACTGCCAGGTTTCTGGTTAGTAATCAAGTGCCTTAGCCACTATGCTACCAGAGCTCCCAATATAGTCTTAGTATAATCCTAATAAATCTCTTTTTCCCATAAAGCTCAGACTAATGGAATCAAATTTAAAGAAGCACAGTTAAACTACCAAAAAGAATTAAAAAGACCCAATCAAATCCACATCTCCTGCAGCTCCACCCACTGAGTAAGGACCACCACTTGCTTCTGCACCAATTGACCAACAATAGATGGCAACCAACAGCAGCCCAACTAACCCTGTGTACACACTCTTATTCTCTATCACACCCACCAGAAGACAGGTGGTGAGTGCCTAAGTGCTGCCAACTAGTAAATAAAGGAGCACAGTACCCTGCTCATTCAGATATAGCAAAAGAAAAGAAAACAAAAAAGAATCTTGGGTGAACCACACCAAGAAACAATCACAAATTAAATATAAATACAATGACATCACAATGTCTTGGAGACAACTGAACAGCCTGGTCCACACAAAGAAGCAAGATAAAGGAGTACAAACAAGGGACCAGGATACAGACCAAGAAACCCCCCCTCCCCTCCGAGGAAGAAGCAGCACTGGAACTGTCTGATAAGGACTTCAAAAGAATCATATTTAGATACCATCAACAGATTGAGAGATAGATTAAGGAAAACCCAGGTAAACTCTAGAATAACTTAGGAAAACAACACAAAAACAAACTGACAAAATAAACAAAAAAATTAGAAATGATACAAAACAATAGAAATCCAGAAGTTTAATACTAAAATTTGAGAAATGGATAACACATTGAATGGGCAAAAGAATAGAATTGAATTAATGGAAGACAGAATTAGTGAGATTGAGGACAAATACCTTGATACTACTTTGTTAAGGGATCATTCAGACAAAAGATCAAAACTAAATGAAGAAAACCTAAGATTCATGTGGCATAGCATCAAGAGGAATAACTCACGTGTATATGAAATTCCCAAACAGGAAGAGACAAATAAAACCACAGAGAAAATTGTCAAAGATTCATTGGAAAAGAATTTCCCTAATATTATGAAAGATGAGAAGATAATCCATTCAACAAGTTCAAGAACCCCAAACAGGATAGACCTTGACAGAAAATCACCAAGACCAGACAAAGAAAGAAACCTAAACACAGCACAGGAAAAATGAAAAGTTATATACAAAATGTAACAATAAGACTAACCTCTGATTTCTCAGCAGAAACATTCAGGTGAGAAGGCAATGGGATGATATATGTATAAAATCCTGAAAGAAAACAAAAATCCAACCAAGAATTATATACCCAGCAAAACTGTCCCTCAAATATAATGGTGCAATTAGGACACTTCCAGATAAACGGAAATTAAGTGAATCTGTTAAAACTAGAGCAAACTTATAAGAGATGCTAAAGGGAGAGGGAGAGAGAACAGTAGACAACTGATGATTAACACACATGATGACATAACCCAGAAACCAACCTAGTTATAGAAGTATCTAAAGTAAAATAAGTTTACAAGGCTGTAAACAGGGAACCAAAGACATTAATTGGTAACTGAGGATGACCACAAACCAAAAAGAGGGAATAAATCGTGTAAGAACAGAACATCAAATAGTGAGGACGTCAAGACAACTGCAAGATAGAGCAGACTATTCTAAACTTGGGAAGAAAATTATAAATCATAGGGTAATCTGAAAGAAAAATAATAAACCTTCACATCAAAATAAATGTGATGTACTCCATCACATAAGTAAAATAAAGGAAAAGAAACACATGATCATATCAATAGATGCAGAAAAGACATTTGATAAAATCCAACACCTGCTCCTGATAAAGCTCTCAGAAGAACAGAAATAGAAGGGAAATTCCTCAATATAATAAAGGACATATATACAAACCAACAGACAACATTATTCTCAGTGGAAAGAGACTGGAATCTTCTTGTGAATGGGAACCAGAAAAGGATGCCCTCTATTACCACTTCTATTCAACACTGTATTGGAAGTCCTAGACAGGGCAATAAGGCAAGAAAGGGAAATCAAACGTATCCAAATTGGTAGGGAAAAAGTTAAACTATCCCTATTTGCTGATGATATGATCCTATACATAGAAAACCCAGGAGACTCAGCAAGAAAACAATGGAAACTTATTGAAAGATTTACACAGTGGCAGGATTGAAGATCAACATAAAAAATCAGTTGGATTCCTCTACACCAGCAAAAATATCTCTGAAAAGGAAATAAAGAAACCAATACCATTTAAGAAAGCTACAAAAAAGAGAAAATACTTGGAAATAAATCTTACCAGGGACACAAAACACCTATACAAAGAAAACTATAAAACACTACTTCAAGAAACTGGAAGAGATCTACATAAATGGAAGAACATACTATACTCATGGATAGGAAGACTGAACATTGTGAAAATGTCCATACTACCCAAAGTAATCCATACATTCAATGCAATCTTGATCCAGATCCCATCAACATTCTTTAAGGACATTGAAAAATCAATCACTAATTTTATATGGAAAGGAAAGAGATCTCAGATAAGCAAAGCACTATTGAATAAGACAAAGTAAGAGATCTCACATTCCTAGATCTCAAAATCTACTTTATAGCCACTGTAGTCAAAACAGGATGTTATTGGTACAACGACAGACCCATAGACTAAGGCAACAAAATTGAGAACGCGGAAATAGAGCCATCCACCTATGGTCAGCTGATCTTTGACAAAGGGCCAAAATCCATTCAATGTGGAAGAGATAGCCTCTTCAACAAATTGTGTTCACAAAACTGGATATCCATGTGCAGAAAAATGATACAAGATGCATACCTCACATCATTCACAAAACTAACTCAAGATGGATCAAAGATTTACATGTGAAATCTAAAACTATAAAGTTCCTCAAGGAAAAAATAGGGGCAAATTTAGGGGCCCTGATTTATAGCATAAATAGACTGTTGAGTATAACCCAAGATGCACAGACTGCAAAAGATAAACTAGATGATTGTTGTTGCTGTCGTTGTTAAGTGCCGTCGAGTCATTTCCGACTCATAGTGACCCCAGGCACAGCAGAACGAAACACTGCCTGGCTTTTTATCCCCTTTCTCCTGCTCTTCCAGCCTGCTTCTCTGGGCGGGCCTGAGTTGCCTCTCCTCACCTAATCCCTTCGGCTGACTGCTCTTCTCTCTGGCTTCCTGGCTTTTAATCCCCTTTCTCCTGCTCTTCCCGCTTGCTACTTTGGGCATCCCTGAGTTGTCTCTCCTCACCTGTAACACCTGTAACCATTTCCTTTTTGACAACTTCCAATTTTCCACTTCTCAAAGAATTGGCCAGGGAAAACCTTATGAATAGCAAAGAAATACTGTTTGGTACATTACATCTACAAACTAGATGATTGCAACCTTCTAAAAGTTAAATTTTTACGTGCATCAAAAGAGCTCGCCAAAAGGACTAAATGGAGAGCTTACAGACTGGGAAAAAACATTTTGCAATGACATATCTGACAAGGGATTTATTTCTAAAATTTATAGAAAACTTTAACACCTCAACATCAAAAAGACAAACAACCCAATTTAAAAAATAGGCAGAACACATGAATAGACACTTCACCAAAGAAGATATTCAGGCCAACAAACACGTGAAGTTATGTTCGTGATCATTAGCATTAGAGAGATACAAATCAAAATAACAATGAGATACAATCTCAACCCAGCACTAATAGCTAAGTTCAACAAGATAGAAAATAGCAAATGCTGGTGAGGATATGGAGAGATTGAGACTCTCATACACTTCTGGTGGGACTGTGAAATGATCCAACCACTGTGGAAATGAGTATAGCAATTCATCAAAAAGTTGGAAATAGAAATACCATTTGATCCAGCAATCCCATTCCTGAAAAAGTAAGAGCCAGGACAGGAATAGATATAGGCACACCCATGTTTATCATGGCACTATTCACAACAGCAAAGAGATGGAAACCTAAGCACCCATTAATGGAGGAATGGATAACCAAACCATGGTACATACACACAATGTAATATTATGCAATGATACAGAATAATGTAGAATCTGAGAAACACCACATAAGATGGATGAAATTGAAGGACATTATGCTGAATGCAATAATCACAGAAGGACAAATATTGTATTAGTCCACTATTGTAAAGAGTCAAGGAAAGGTTTATACATAGAAGGAAACTTTCCTTAGTGGTTACCAGGGATGGGAGGGAAAAGGAGGGAAAATTGCTAGATAGGTAAGAGACAAGTATTGATTTGGGTGAAGGGAAAGGCAATGTACCAAAACAAGTGACCAACACAGTAACACTAAGGAAAAGACACAGAAAGGTACACAAGAGGTACAGACAACAAAGATAAACACTTTTCACATATACAGCACTGCATTATCAGTAATAACCAAAATTAAACATAGGTAGATAGGCTGAATGGTCCTATACATCTAGGCAGAAGGGAATATTCCCAGGACCACTTATAAGGTTAGCAGATGATATTTCTACCTACATATTTGCATGTGCTGTAAGAATGTGCATATAAATAGAAGTAACATGGGGAAAAGTTATGATAGTTTCTTAGCCACAGCCAACGACCCTGAGGGAGCAAGTAGTTATACCTGCAGGCTCGGGACCATGGTTGCAGGGGACGTCAAGCTCAATTGGAATAGCATATTACACAAAAACGTTGTTCTATATTCTACTTTGGTGAGTAGCGACTGGGGTCTTAAAAGCTTGCAAGCAGCCATCTAGATGTAACAATTTGTCTCTTCTTGTCCGAGCAAAGATGAATGAAGAAAACCAAAGACTCATGGAAACAATTACTCCAAGGGACTACTGGACCATGTGAACCTCAGCCTACATGACAATGAGACCAGAAGAACTAGATGGTGCCCAGCTACTACTGTCAACTACATGGAATGTGATCAATGCCAGAGATCCTGGGTGGAGTGAGAGAAAAATGTGGAATGAAACACAAAATCATAAAAAAGACCAGGCTTACTCGTCTTGATAGAGACTGGAGAAACTCTGGAGACTATGGCCTCTAGTCACCATTCAGACCTGGAATTGAATTTACCTCCAAGGCTTCTGGCCAAACAAGAGGCTGGCATATAAGGTGAACATTTACACTAGGTAGTTACACTCCTTAGAACAACCAATCATGGGAGATCAGAAAGGCAGTAATTGCACAAGGAGATAGCTCAGGGGGCAAGTAAGCATAGGAAAGAAGCACACAGGGAAGAGGTAACTACAGGGAAGAAGTGGGAAGGGAGCTGTTACATTATGGGGATTGCAGTCAATGTCATGAAACAAAATGTGTATGACTGTTGTGTGGAAAATGAATTTACTGTGTAAACTTTCACTCAAATCACCGACACACACACACACACACACACACACAAAGAATTAAAAAAAAGAAAAGTGATTAAAGAGAGCCCAAATATCTCATCTATAGAACATTTATCAAAATTATTTTCCTTTCCAGCCCCTTTCTTAGACCCAACTTCTTCTCAGGGGCTTCTCTCCTCAACAATTCCTGGAAAACAATTTTCCTCTTCACCCCTAGAATGTGAATTGTTTGTCCTATTCTTCCCTCATCTTTGTTTGCCCATGCCATTGTTATGTAGATTCGCTTGGCCTCTCTCCTAGAACAAAGAGTCAATATTTTTCAGAAGAAAAGAAAAGGAAAATTAGGCTGGCAGTTTCAAAATTTGGCAGGCTGAGTGAGTTGTTCAAGTTTATGTATATTCCTATGTTAATGAATTTTGTCTTTTTACAATAGATACTCATTAAAAGTTAATTTTCTTGTGTCTTTTCTTATATTTGTCCATATTTTGCCTACTGTTATAGAGTCCCTAGCCACCTCATGGCTCCACCTCAGTATTTAATGTATGGCTTGACAGGTACTTGAGGTGCTTGGAAAGAGGAACTTTGAGGTCCATGGTTATTGAACTGACATTTCTGGGTTAGACTGAGAAGAGTGAGAATAGGACAGCCCGGAGAATAAACAAGAAAAGATGTTTCCAGGGAATGAAGGGGCAACAGAGAGACAAAATATAATACAAGAAAATGTCCTCCTCAAGTAGGAAGGCTTTGGAAGTCCAAATCTGTCTGTATCTTTGGCTTCTAAAGGCCGATGAGTTCTGTGTGATACCAGCTATAATCAAGTTGATTCCAACTCATGGCAACCCCATGTTTGTCAGGGCATGTGCTCCACAGGGTTTTCAATGACTGATTTTTCAGAAGTAGATCACCAGCCCTTCCTTCTGAGGTACCCCAACCTTTCAGTTAGCAGCTGAGAGTGCTAAGTATTTGCACCACGTAGGGGGTCTTCTAAATGGTAACAGAATGGATATCCAAGGAATCTGTTTGTGGCCAGCAGGCCAAAACTGTCTTCCTGACTTCTGTTCAATAACAAGATCAACACTTGAAAGTGTACATCTGGGGTTAATATGTGCTTTATTGGCTGTTCATTCTATAGCACTTGTGAAACACACATTTTTTCCACCTTGGTCCTTAGCAAAAACCAAATTCACTGTCATCAAGTTGGATCCGACTCAAAGCGACCCCTCCTTGGTTTCTGAGGTGGTATCTCTACAGACATAAATTGCCCAATCTTCCTTCTGAGGAGTGGCTGCTGGGTTTGAACTGCCAGACTTCTGGTTAGCAGTCAAATGCCTTAGGCACCCAATCCCCTAAAAACAAGACATTTCAAATTCAGGTCTTGAATGTCATAAGCATACACACACACACACACACCCACACACACATTTTTTAGTGAGTTCTACAGTAAATTCTTGTCTTACTTTTCTTTGATCACTTCTGAAAGCTCATAGATAAATCCTTGTATCATTTCATTATATTGTTTTTCTTAGTTTCCTTTTGATGTGTGGATGCCACAGTCAACAAATCTCCTTAGCAAATGGGAAACAATAATAGACCTCAGGTATTTTATAGCGACATTACCAATTTTTATTCTCAAACTAATTTCAAAGTTGGTCTTTTTTTTTTTTTTTTCCCTAATTGTGCTTTGGGTGCAAATGTACAAAGCAGATTTCTCTTACATTCAAAAGTTCAAGTACATTTGATATCACAGCCCGATTACAACCCCCAACCATAAAATCTCTCCTCCCCTCTCTTCTCCCTGTGACTACCCCCTCCCTGTGTCCTTCTTATCTATGCATTCCTGTATGTCTACCTCTATGTGAATGCTACCCCTCTAATATCTCATGGTTGATTGATCTAAGGGGTGCATCTCTCTAGGGTAGGTGAGTACATCTGTCTGGGATAGGTGATCTGCATCTAGGTCTTTCTGTGGTTGGGCTGAGAGAAAATCCATGGAAGTGAGTCCATTTCTAGACCTGAAGGATAAGCTGGGGCCATAGTCTCAGTGTTTCCACCAATCTCTATCCAACTAGTAATTCTGGTCATTTTTGTGTTTTTTTAATTTTGTTCCACATTTTTCCTCCCACTCTATCCAGGATCTCCAATTTTGATCCATATCTGAGTGGTTGGCATTGGTAGCCAGGTACCATCTAGTTCTTCTGGTGTCAGGGTTGTGAAGGCTGAGGTCCTTGTGGTCCATCACATCTTTAGACTAATTGTTTCCAAATGATTTTTATTTTCTTCACCCTTCTTTGCTCCAGATGAGAGGAGACCAATAGTTACACCTTGGACAACTGCTCAAAAGCTTTTAAGACCCCAGTTACTACTCACCAAAGTAGGATGTACAATAAGATTTTTATGTATTATGTTGTAATGCCCATTGAGCATAAGGTGCCCCAAGGCTATGGTCCTGAGCCCACAGGCCTGGTGATTTTCTCTCTCAAAGTGTTTGGTTATCTCTGAGAAGCTACTCCAACCCTGTCCTCTGTTACTTCTGTAAGGTATGTGGTAATTTTGTAGCACAACTGCATATGTAAGATTATCTTCAACCAAATCTATCCTTGGTTTTGGGTTTATTCCTGTTTGCCTACCCCTACCTGATCTTCTCACCTGTCTACGCATTTACTCATAGCTCAGTATTTGGTGCTAGTGGTAATGCAGTATTATGCATGTGACAGTATTTGTTTCAGTTGTCTATATTTTTTGTGTGCACGTTTCTGTTTCCTCCTTTTCCCCAGTGCTACCATGTTACCCAGTGTTACCACAGAGTCTTTCCATATTGCCCCTCCCCTCACCCAAATCAATATGTGACCCCCAACTAGTCCAAAATGTCCTCTCCACATTCTTCCCAGCCCTGGTAACCCAAAAAAGTAAATTTCGTTCCCTGAGTAATCCTTTCCTTGACTTTTTACAATAATAGACTCATACAATATTTGTCCTTCTGCAGTTGACGTACTTCACTCAGCATAATGTTCCACAAATTCATCTACTTTGTGAGATGATTCGTATATTCTTCATTATTCTTTAATGTTGCATAGTATTCCATTGTGTGAATGTACACCATGGTTTGGTTATCTATTAATCTGTTAATGGGCATTGAGGTTGTTTCCATCTCTTTGCTATTGTGAATTGTGCTGTGATAAACATGGGTGTGCATATGTCTATTTGTGTCTTGGCTCTCACCTCTTTAGGGTATAGTCCTAGGAATGGAATTGCTAGATCAAATGGTATTTCTATTTTCACTTTTTTTAAGGAAACACCATACCTTTTTCCACAGTGGCGGTACCATTTTGCAGTCCCACCAGCAGTGTATGAAAGTTCCAATCTCTCCGTACCCTTGCCAGTATTTGTTATTTTCTGTCTTGTTGAACTTTGCTATTATTGTTGGGGTGAGAAGATACCTCATCATTGTTTTGATTTGCATTTCTCTAATAGCTAGTGATTGTGAGCGTTTCCCAATGTGTTTTTTGGCCTCCTTCTTTATCTTTAGTGAACTGTCTGTTCATGTCCTTTGCCCATTTTTGAACTGTATTGTTTGTCTTTTTGGTGTTGAGGTGTTGAAGTTTTCTGTAAATTTTGGAGATAAGTCCACTGTCAGATGTGTCATAGCCAAACATTTTTACCCAATCTGTAGATTTTTTTTTTTTTAAACCTTTCAGGAGTCTTTGAATGCACATAAGAATTTAATTCTTAAAAGGTCCCACTCATCTAGTTTCTATTCCACTGCTTGTGCATTTGGGGTTATGCTAGACTGTCATCTATTTACACCATAAATTAGGGCCCCTAGATTTGCCCATTTTATCTTTGATGAACTTTATAGTATTGGGTTTTACATTTAAGTCTTTGATCCAACTTGAGTTCATTTTTGTGTATGTGGTGAGATATGGGTCTTGTTTCATTTTTTTGCAAGTGAATATCCACTTCTTCCAGCACCATTTATTAAAGAGGCTATCTCTCCCACATTTAATGGATTTTGGCTCTTTGTCAAAGATCAGCTGTCCATAAATGGGTGGGCTTATTTATGAGTTTTCAATTCTGTTTAATTGGTCTATTTGTCTATCATTGTACCAATACCATGCTGTTTTGACTACTGTGGCTGTATAATAGGTTTTGAGATCAGGGAGTGTGAGACCTCCTAGTTTGTTTTCCTTCTTCAGTAGTGCTTTGTTTATCTGAGATTTCTTTTCTTTCTGTATGAAATTAGTGATTGCTTTTTCCATGTCCTTAAAGAACGTTGATGGAATCTCAATCAGGATTGCATTGAATGTATAGATTGCTCTGGGTAGTATTGACATTTTCACAATATTCAGTCTTCCTATCCATGACCCACCCACCAGCCACTCCTCAGAAGGAAGGTTGGGCAATCTACTTTCGTAGTGTTATCACCTCGGAAACCCAAGGAGGGGTTGCCATGTGTCAGGTCCGACTTGACAGCACATAACAACAACAACAGTCCATGACCATGGTATGTTCTTCCATTTATATAGATCTCTTGTAGTTTCTTGTAGTAGTGTTTTGTAGTTTTCTTTGTATAGGTCTTTTGTGTCCCTGGTTAAATTTATTCCTAAGTATTTTATCTTTTTGGTAGGTATTGTAAATGGTATTGTTTTCTTTATTTCCTTTTCAGAGGTCTATTTTTTGATGTGGAGAAATTCAACTGATTTTGTATGTTGACATTGCATCCTGCCAGTTTGCTGAACCTTTGTATTAGTTCCAGTAATTTCTTTGCTGAGTCTCTTGGGTTTTCTATGTAACAGATCATGTCATCTGTGAATAGAGATAGCTTTATTTCTTCTTTGCCAATCTGGATGCCTTTTATTTCTCTTTCTTGTCTTATTGCCCTTCCTTATAGGACCTTCCAATACAATGTAAAATAGAAGTGTTGATAGAGGGTATCCATATCTGGTTCCTGTTTGCAAGGGGAATGCTTTGAGTCTTTTTTCCACTGAGAATAATGTTGGCTATTGGTTTTGCATATATGCCCTTTATTATGTTGAGGATCTTCCCTTCTATCCCAATTTTACTTAGAGTTTTGTATAGGAATGAGTGTTGCATTTTATCAAATGCCTTCTCTGCATCAATTGATATGATTTCATTGTTCTTTTGTTTTATGTGATGTATTACATTGATTATTTTTCTAATGTTAAACCATCCTTGACTAACTGGTTTGAATTCCAGTTGACGATGATGTGTTATTTTTTTGATGTGTTGTTGGATTCTGTTAGCTAGGATTTTGTTGAAAATATCTGAGTTTATATTCATGAGGGATATTGGTTTGTAGTTTTCCTTTTTAGTAGTGTCTTTACATGGTTTTGGTATCAGTGTTATGCTTGCTTCATAGAATGAATTTAGGAGTATTCCATCATTTTCTATGTTCTTGAATAGTTTGAGTAGGATTGGTGTCATCTCTTCCCTGAACGTTTGATAGATTCTCCAGTGAAGCCATCTAGGCCAGGGCTTTTTTTTTTTGTGGCTAGTTTTTTTATGACCTGCTCGATTTCTTCTTTTGTTATGGGTCTGTTCAAGTATTCTATCTCAGTCTGGGTTAATTTAGGTATGGCTTGTGTTTCTGGAAATTTGTCCATCTCTTCTAAGTTCTTGAATCTGTTAGAGTACAGTTTTTCATAAGATTCAGTTATTATCTTTTTTCAGTTAGTTCTGTTGTGATCTCACCCTTTTCATTTATTATTCATGTTATTTGCATCTTCTCTTTTTTCTTTGTTAAATTTGCCAGTGGTTTGTTAATTTTGTTAATCTGTTTGAAGAACCACTGTGGTAGTTCAGATTGTGTGTCAACTTGGCTGGGGCTGGCTTAGTGGCTGGGCAGCTGGATTTAGTATTCCCCATGATGAGATTGGTAATCAACACCATGGTGGAATCTACTGAGAGCAGCTGAGTAGCTGCTTTAGGGAATGTGGTCTGCTTATTGTACATAATCAGAAGCCTTGGGAAATGGTCTCCAGCTTATGGCATGCTTGGACCCTGCATGTAGCTGTGTCATTGTTCAGCAGCCTGCCATGTTCTGCCGACCTTGGGACTTACAATGGACTTGAATTAATGGCCTGCCATGTGGTTTGGTAACATTGGGATTGTGCCTTTTTATTTGTCAACCTTGGGCTTGTTAGCCTCAGCAGCCAGCAGCTGACTGAGTGAAGAAAACCCTCTAGCTCCAGTGGGCCGAGAGCAGGAGGCAGAGCTTAAGCCTAAGGTGGAGGGGCTTTCACACAGCCCCTACAGCCTGGCACTTTGAACTTGGACTTAAAGCCTCCAAATTGTAAGAATAAACTCCTGTTTGTTAAGGCCATACCATTTGTGGTATATTCTTGTCAGAGCGGCACTAGGTAACCAGAACAACCACCTTTCTTGTCTTGTTAATTTTCTCTACTTTTTTTCTTTTGCTTCATTTATTTCTGTTCTTTATTTTTTTCTTACTTTTGGACACTGTAGGCTTCTTTTGTTGCTCTTTTTCTAATTGTTGAAGTTATTGAGTTAAAGTGTTGATTTTGATTCTTTCTTCTTTTGATGTGTGTATTTACTGCTATAAAATGACCTGTGAGTGCTGCTGTGGTTGTGTCTCTAAGGTTTTGGTAACTTGTTTCTCATTTGTTTCTAGGATTTTTTTTTTTTTTTTAAATTTCACACTTCTTTTGTCACCTGGTAGTTTTTGAGCAGTATATTATTCAGTTTCCACATATTTGATTTTTTCCCTTGGTCTATCATTGATTTCTAATAGTATAGCATTGTGATATGAGAAAATGGCTTGTAGTATTTCAATGTTTTTAAATTTATTGAGACATGTTTTGTGGCCTAACATATGATCTATTCTGGAGAATGATCCGCGTGCACTGGAGAAGAATGTGTACTGTGATTTTTTTGGGTGAAGTGCTCTTTATGTCAATGAGGTCAAGTTGGTTGAGTGTGTTTTTGAGTTCTTCTGTATCTTTGATTTTTTTTTCTAGTTGTTCTGTCATTCCTTGAAAGTAGGGTGTTAAAGTCTACTAATATTGTAAAGTTGTCTATTTTTCCTTTCAATTCAGTTAATAGTTGCTTTATGTATTTTGAAGCTCCTTCATTGTGTGCATAAATATAGTAATGTTCTCTTAGTCAATTGACACTTTTAACATCATATAGTGCCTTTCTTTGTCATTTATGGTGGTTTTTACCTTGAAGTCTATTTTATCAGAAATTAATATTGCCACTCCTGCTCTTTTTTGGTTACCATTAGCTTGCTGTCTTTTTTTTCCCCATCCCTTGACTTTTAATTTATTTTTATCTTTGTGGTAAAGTGGGTCTCTTGGAGGCAGCATATTGATGGGTCTTCCTTCCTTATCCAATTTGACACTCTCTTTCTCTTGACTGGTACATTTAGTCTATTCACCTTCAGTGTAATTAAAGATAAGCATGAATTTACTGCTGTCATTCTATTGTGTTTTTGTTGTGTTCTTGGTGATTTCTTTGTTCCAAATACTTTTCTATGGTGAGTTCATTTTGTCAGCAAGTGTTTTTTCTCTTTTCTTCATTATTGTTAGTTTTGTGCTTACTAAGCCCCTGTGATTGTTGTCTTCTTTATTTGGGTAGAAGGATTGTTAATTTTCTTTGTGGTTACTCTGAATTAAATTCTTATCTCCCTAAGTTTGGACCAGTCTGTTCTATAAAGACATTGTCTTTTCTTACTCTCCATTTAGGAGCTCTGGTAGCATAATGCCTAAGGCACTTGACTGCTAACCAGAAGCCTGGCAGTTCAACTCCACCAGCCATTCCTTCGAAGGAAAGTTGGACAATCTACTTCCATAGTGATACCACCTTGGAAACCCAAGGAGGGGTTGCTATGAGTCAGGTCCAATTCAATGGCACATAACAACAACAACTCGCCATTTGGAAGTTTTGTAATTAAAACTTTTATTCCCTCTACTTGCTTTGTTGCTGGTGTCGTCTGCAGATTGACTCTCCTATTTCTCTAGGTACATTTTTTTGTGAGCTTATTTTGAGAATTTTCTTCTGATTTTGTTTCTAGGTGGTGGCGTCAAGTGTCTTGATTTTAATTTGTTTTTGTCTGTTGTGGGTTCTCTATTGGAAGTACGCTTTTTAGAATTTCTTGTAGGATTGGTCTGGTTTTCACAAATTTCCTTAGTTTGTTTGGGAATGTATTGATTTCACTCTCATATTTGAGGGACAACAACAATCTACCTATCTATCAATTGATATAATATATCCACATAGAGATTATGGAATCATATACAACACTAGGTATATAATTCTTGGTTGGTAATTCTTTCCCTTCAAGGTTTTGTATATGCCATCCCATTGCCTTCTTGCCTGCATGATTTCTGCTGAGAAATCAGAGCTTGGTCTTATTTGTTGTCTGTTATAGGTGACATTTCATTTTTCCTGAGCTGCTCTCAAGATTCTTTGTCATTTGTTTTAGAAAGTTTGATTAGGTATGTCTTGGTGACTTTCTCTTGGAATCTATCCTTTATGGTTTTGTTGAGCTTCTTGGAAGGATGTACTTTCTTCTTTTATGATATGAGAAAATTTTCTGTTGGCAAGTTTTCTACAATTTTTCTTGTTTTTTTTTTTTTTTTTGTCTGTGTGTTTTTCCTCCTCTTGTCTGGTATTCCATTCAGATGTATGTTGTTTCTTTTCATGTCAGCCTGTATTTGTTTTAAATCTTTCTTTTGATTTTTCTTCATAAAGGCTAGTGTCAAGGGATTTGTCTTCTAGCTGGGAAATGCATTCTTTAGCCAGTTCTACTCTACTCTTTTGTTCTTACACTGTGTTATCTATCTCTGTAATTTTAGTGTTTATCTTCTGGACTTCTAATTGCTGTTTTTGTATGAGTTCTAATTGTGTATTAATCTTGTTATTTTGTTCTTGAATGATTTTCCTGAATTCTTCCAGGGTACTGTCTGCCTTCTTGTTGCTTCTGTTTATGGTTTTCTTAAGCTCTTGGAGAATATATATATATAATTACTTATCAGATAGTTCTATTTCTTTTTCTTCCTTGGGGAGATATCCTAATTCTTTAGCCTGAGCATTTGTTTCTACTATCTTCCCTGTTTTTTTTTTTTTTTTGCTTGATTTGAGGTTGTCTGTTCAGAAACCCAGGGAGGGGTCACTATGGCTCACAACTGACTCCATGGCAATGAGTTTAGCTTCATTTGGTTGTTACCTAGACATTTGGAAGTTGTCTTTGTTAGTTATGTACTGATTTGTTTCACACTGATTTTATGTTTTACTATATCTGCAAGCATGGAACAGGTGTACTTTTTGGTTATAAACTTGGCTGTAATGGGTTTTATCCAATTTTCTCTGTGTTAGTGGAATCACTGGTGGGGATGTGGGTGCAAGTGTCTGTTTGTCGTGAAGAGAATTTGGAGTGGGATGAGCAGGTGTTGTCCAGTGTCTGTTGTAGATCCTGTGGTACAGAAGCTATTGGTGTTACCTGTCTGTTGGATGAGGTGTTCAGTGTAGTAGGTATGGCTGACTAGTAGAGAGTTAATGTGCTCCTTCTATTGGATGAAGGAGGGGAGAAAAGGAAGGGGAAAAAAAGTGCCAGAAGCAAATCCCTTGATAGAAAGGCAGAGGCTGTTTTCTGTGCTTAGCATGAGATAATTCAGTCACTGATGCAGGCACAGGAAGGACAGCATCCTTGGTCCCTGGCTCCCTCTGGGGCTGTCTGCCAATGATGACACCCAGCTGTCAATGAAAGCCCTGCAGTTCAGACCTGACAGCTAACCTAAAGGACAAAGGGCTACCCTCTTCTGTGTAGATCCACAAGTCATGAAATCCCAGGTCCCAGATCCATTCTGTGCTAAAAAGGGTTGCTAAGACCTGGACCTGAGCCCACTGCCATGTATCTGCTCTGAGATTCTGTTTATTTGGAGAGAGTTTCCCTTCCTTTTCCCCCACTCCTTCCAGACTCTGTGCAATTTAAGCTAAGGGGGTCCTGTTCCATTTCCCAGTACAGTTTTGGTCCTCCCCACTCAAAGACCCAGCTCACCTTGAAAAACTCTCAGTGTGGCTATTCTGAGATTCTAAGTTTTGATGCCTATTGGTTCAGTGATGTGATTTCTTTTCGCCCTGCTCTTCAACTTTTTTTGTATTTCTAATGACTCCTCTTTGGCTTCACTGGCTGGGCACGTTACTTTATTTTTCCCAGTTGCTTAACCTGCTCCCTTGCACTGTCTTCACTGGATCTAATACTTTATCTTCTCATTAGCTGCTCATAACTCGAGTATCATTATTTTCATCTGCTTTACACAGTTTCTCAACTTCTCTCGATAGAGGGACTAAGTGTGCAGACTGTCAGTATGACACCATCTTCTTAGTTTCAAGGTTGTTTTATTCTTGTCATTTCACAGTTGAGGAATAGGTGACAAGTCAAATAACTTGTGCAAAGTCACACAGCTAAAAAGCTATACAACTGGAATTTGAACCCATAGCTTTCTGGCTCCAAAGCCTGTGTTCTTTCCATGATGGATCAAAACATATGAAAGCTGAGCAATTCCAAATCATGCTTTTCAGAAAGCACAGTTCTTCAGTTCAAAAAGCTAACTCTTAGCTCAGGACTGTGCCTTTTCACATGCCACTCAGGTGATTCTGATGCATGCATCCATGGACAGAAATGTAAGACACACTACTGTACCAACAACAACCCTCTCTGGGGTATTTTCTGAGGAACTAAGCACTTAACATGCATTTTCTCATTTAAACTCCCACAAAGTGTGTTTGAGGTTGACCAACCTCACCATAGAGAAAATTGAAGGATGTGAAGTTGAGAAACTACCCAACATTTCAGAAATAGAAATTGGTAGATCTGGACTCAGGCCCTCTGACTTCAGGGTCTGCTCTCATAAGCACTTCTGTGATTAGCCTGATGATCCATAGGTAAACCTGACAAGTTTACTAGCACACCTTCTGGTGCACAAAATGAAAGATACAAGCTTCTGGTAAGTTGAGAAAAAGAATTTTTATAAGTATTGTTGTAGATCAATAGTTCTAAAATGGAGTGGTTACTTCCCCCAAGGGACATTTGGCAATGCCCAAAGATATTCTTGGTTGTCACAACTAGGGGGAGGGTGTCACTTGCATGCAGTGGGTAGAAGCCAGGGATGCTGCTAAATATCCTGCAATAGTACACAGAATAACCCAACACAACAATTAATTATCCAACCCAAAATTTCAATAGCACTGCTATTAAAAAACCACAGTATGGATTATGTAGCTAGACTTTAATAGAATTTCTCTTAAATTCCTTTTGGTTGTTGAATTGTGCTCAAACTTCACTTTTTGAAACTGGAGTTGAGCTAGCCCCAGATGATTTAAACTTGAACTTGAGAAAATGTTCCTATTACCCTTAAAGGTCACTGAGTTTTCGTCAGCAAAGTACCATCTAATCAAAACAGGCTGCTGCACACATTTCTTCTTCAGCCAGTTGTTTTTCTAGGATATTCACCCAGCGATCACACATGAGCTGGACAAAAACATCAAGTGATAACTTTTCCAAACTAATATGTAAAAGCCTAGAGCTCAGCAACATTGCATATATCATGAGGTCTTCAAAATATGCTACTTCCTTTGACTTTGCATATTTCTTCTCTAGATTTCAATTTACTTTTAGAGGTTTATTTCAACCTAATGTTGATTTACAACATTTGTGACACATAACAGCTTGTGTATTCATGTGTTCACCTTCCCCTCCAAGGGGCTGTTGGGTCTAGTGTAGACTGTAACTTTCCATCACTAAAACTGAGCTCAATTCCTTCCAAATAGAGATTTCCATGCTTCCTATGTAAAGCCAGGAGATTTACTAGTTATTGATCTGCAACAATAATCTGAGCTCTTCCTGGAGAGAGTATCAAAACTCTTCTCGTGAAGTTGAACCATAGACTGGGAGGAATTATTTAGCAGCCCAAGTCTACTCATCTTGGTCAGCAATAACTCCAATCAATCTTAACATCATGAGTAGTGGGACAACCAGAAACTATATCTTTCTTGAATGTAAGAGGAAAACACACTGTCCACCCATTAAAGCTTCTACCCCAAATAAAATTTAACCTGGATTTAACCAAGTTTCTAAATCTAAATACGAGCTTCCAAGGAAATTAGAGGGCTAGAAGGACAAGTAAAATGACATGAGAAAACAACAAGATTCAGAATGTGAGGAAGCCACCAGATGCAAAGGACCTTGTCTGGACTCAGAAATGCACAAACCAAGTACAAAGACACAGTTGAGATAAAGAGGAAAATTTGGACATGGACAAAGTGTTAGAGGATATTAAGGAATTGTTAATTTATTCAGCTATCTATTCAGCCCTGATATTGTGTTGTAGTTATATATAAAATAAGTTAAGCACCCTCACTGCCAGTAACAATGTTTCTCTAGACATTAGATTCCACTACATTATATCACATGCTCAAGATCAACAGTTTTTAAAACTGAGATAAAACAAGTTTTCTCATTTGCTCTTGGCAGTAACATTTAACAATGGGTTATCTTTCAGTTATGAACTGCAGAGTGGATAATGATGGTCCAACCCAGAGATGACAGAAGGATTTAAATGTTCACAGTATAAGGCACCTTGATAGCAGCAAAAGCAGTATTTCAGCACATTAACTGAATTTAAAATAGCAAGATGCAAAACTCAGGTGGGGTATGATGAAGAGAGAGCAAGAGCCAAAATGTTGTTGGGGCACATGATGAAATTGCTTTAGACAAATCATCTTAATGGGCATGGAGAATCTTGGAGATGTGCTAAAGAAGCATCTCATTGACTTGGGTTTCTATCAAGACATTTTAGTTGGGGAAAATGGCACATTTTGCTTACGGATCTTTCAGGCAGTACAACATGACAGAGAGGAATGCAACCAACCAATAAGCCCATCAGTATGTAATGATTTTCAGTTTAACAACTCTCCATGTAGTTACATAATGGCTTAAGTAATGCTTTTTTTTAATTTTATTTAAAATTTTATTTTTCCTTTCTTTTTAAACACATTCTTCTTTGGTTGGATATATGCTCATATTGCTTAAAAAGTATCCTCTTTAGGGCTAAAACTACAAGCTGAAGCTCTTCAGGCTACATTTTGGCTTGGCCTCAAACATTTGACCTCTTTCCAAGCCATTGATCTAAAAGCATCAAGAGAGGAATAGAAACTTAGGCAGATGGTGAACTTTATAACTTGGAGGATTTGAGGTCCTAACTTCAGAATATTAACACACCTGTTCAAAGGGAGGGAAAAACACTGAATCACATGGATTATTTAGCTTCAGTACAAGACCATGTCCACTTTTCCTACTTAATCGAAAGCTCTTTGGAGTGAATTAACTTGTGGTTTCATGTCAAACAGACAAAATGGTAGCATGTCTCTTCTTAAGTCTGTCTGCACCAGTTTTCCTAACTGGGTGATTCCTAAATCCACACCTGTCAGAAGTGTGGTATACAAGGAAGAGTAGTAAATGGCTGGAAAGGAAAGCTAAGTTCCCATTTTGGCTAAGCAAAACACCCAGCTGAATTCTCTTGGCTGCATTTTCTGGATATGGTAAAGAGTGACAGCTAGAAGGCCAGGCATGGGTTCAAAGTGGTTTTCAGCCTTTTTTCTCTACTCTAGCAGAGCTAGTGGATATGACAACTTCTCATCAGTGATGGAGGCACTCACTTCCACAGTGCAATGGGAAGGTCTCAGCCACTGAGGTAACCTGTATTATTGCCCACTAATACCTGCTGCCTCTCCCTGGAGAAGATTATCCTTCTCTCCTCATACTGTGACTTCCTCTGGCAAGTAAAATGTGATTGGAGAGATATATCACTTCTGACTAGACACATAAGAGCCAGTATGTGGTTTGTCATGCTGTCTTTTCCTTCTCTCATCAAGTGGGTAGTGTTTCAGATAGAGAATTATCCTTTAGCTTGGGTCCCAGGATAAAGATGCCAACCCATGATGAACAGGTAATATTAGTGAATGATAGATCATTGTTGTTGTGCATCACTGATATTTGAGGTGTTTTTTGTTCTCATTTTTTATTTTGCTTTATGTTATTACATAACCAATCTTATTATAATGACTATACACTTCCTAATCGGCAAAGCAGATATAAGGTGAGGTGGTTGGAGAAAGTAGGTATCATTAAAAAAAAAAAAAAAAAAAGAAAAATCTATCTATCTATCTATCTATCTATCTATCTATCTATCTATTTCAGATGATTCTCATGTGCCCTTCTCCTTCCATCCAAATAAAGACTGTTTCATTGAGGCCATGCTCTTTTCCATAAACTCCTAGGTTCACAATGTTAAACTTGTTTAGTGGTTTGACAATACTGTTTAGCTGCTTATTTGCTTATTTACTTTATAAGCTAGAATTCCACCTTCCAATATATTTAGCACATGAATGTTTTTGATCAGTGAACCTGGCTCTTGAGTTGTTGCTTCAATTTATTCCTTCTTTTACACTTCTTTTGTGACACAGTTTAACTGCCTCTTCAAGCTTATGCTTATTATTAAGTTTTATGATCTTCTAACCTGGCTGAACAGCTTAGTTAAGAAAACAACACAAGGGAGGAAAACAGTATAACTTGAGTTCCTATTAAGTTCCAGACCCCTATACTTGATGCTGTAGCATATTAGCAGATTTTGCTTTCACTTCACAAGAGAGGAAATTGAGACTCAAAAATGGCAAGCACCTTGCCTAAAGCCTGATAGTAAAAAGCAGAAAAGTGGGAACACAAGAAGGCCAATTTTAACTACCCATCACCCCAAACCGCCATCCAACACAGTAGTTTAACTCCATGTACATATACATCCTTTCAAATTCTTTAATTCAAAGGATTCCTCTGTAGGCATATATTTTTCATTCACTTGAATTATATTTCTTAACTTCGTACGTATTCAAATCTAGCTCTATAATCTGCTAGGCTTTGCTACAGTAATAAAAATTCCCCAAATAGTACAAAAGTTTATAGTTCATTCATGCTATATGTCCAACACAGGTCTGTAGGATTTCTGCTCCTTCTAGTCACCCTGAGAATCTGGTTGACAAAATATCTATATTCAATTACAATTCAAATATACATTTTCTTCACATGTATATTTCAATGACATTAAATATGTTCATTGTGTTGTTCAATCATCACTCTTAACTGTTCCCAAAATTTCCCATCACTCTTAACAGAAGCTTAGTTGCCCTAAACATGGCTTCCTTATCTCCTCCGTCCCTACCACTCTTGCTAACCACTGGTAAACTTTGGTCTCTATACATTTGCCTATTCTAGATAGTTCATATGAGCGACGTCATACAATATTTGTCAATTTTGTGGCTGATTTATTTCACTCAGCAAAACATTTTCAATGTTCATTCATGTTAGAGGATGCATCTTGCTTCATGATCCCATGATGGGTAATTTTGGAAAAAGGGAACATAGTGAATTGTGCAGAGATTTTTAGGTAAGGATATATGCTATTCCTACTTACATTTAATTGGTCAAACAAGACATATGGCTGTACCTATTTTGCAGGGTATGGGGAAACACAATAATCCTGTCATTTGTCTGAAGGAGGGGAGAATTAGAATATTTATTAGTAGACATAGAATGACACAGATCCATTTATTATAATCCTTCCATCATACAGCTTCAGAAATGTTTCTTTTGTTAAATATCTGCTTTTGCAGATGGTGTGTGTGCTTTTCAGAATTGGGTTTCTAAAGTTTTGGAAATTATGGAAAGAAGAACTTTTTTTTTTTTTTTACAAGTTTGTTGCTGTGATCCATATCAAACTATGTTTCATGACAATGTAAATAAAACACCTTTTTGTGAAAAAAAATATACATCTACTGATAATCATGGCTTGTGATCTGTCAGGTAACAATAAACATCCAGTTCACTCTGCAGTGTGTATTTGAGCACAGCTCAGGTTTTTTTTTTTTTTTAAATTAATATTTCCAACTTCAAAACCAGTTGCTTTTGAGTCAATTGGACTCATGGTGATCCCATATGTATCAGACCAGAACTGTGCTCCATATAGCATTTTTAATGGCTGACTTTTGAGAAGTAGATCTGGAGCCTTTTTTCTGAGGTAACTTTGGGTGGACTTGAACTTCCAACTGAATGTGTTAACTGTTTACACCACCCAGGAGCTCATCTCTTCTATTTACAAAATGTGAGATCAGAAACTCACTTCTACCCAGTCTAAAAAGTATTATTTGATAGGCAGAAATTTCTGCCTTGTGCTATGTAATAAGCCCTCATTTCAAGACCTTGGCCTTGAACCACATCATGGCCTGAAATCACCATGTTCGTAAACAGGGTCACAGCATGGCCAATGCAGATAAATGAGGGGAAAAGGTACTTATAATTAATTATCTCATTAAAAATTAAAGCGAGGGGAGAGTTCTGGCAAGATGGAGGAATAGGTAGGCAAGCTAAATAGACCCTCTGCAACAAAACAATGAGAAACCAATTACAACAGATATGGAAGATGATCCTGGAACCCTGAGTTTTGAAGGTAAGGATAAAGAAGTAGATTAAATACCAACTAGTAAAACCTGAGTGAAACCATGAATGAGGAGACAAACGGAGTGACAGAATTCCATCTGTCCTGAGGGAACAGCCATTTACAATATTTCCCAATAGAAACCTAAGAATCAACTCTGTTCATCAAGGCTGCATGGACAAGGACTGCCTTGGTGCCTGACAACCAGAAAGGAGAACAGCAAGGAAGGGACCAGGTGGCCCTGTGGGCTGCCGGTGGCTGTCCTCAGGGCACAGCCATTTTGGATGTTTCAAGCAGTGGGCATGGCTGTTTTGAATGTGTGCAGGTGGTGTTCTTACCTGGACAGTGACCTAGGAGTGGGCTTTCCTTGCTGAGGACAACACTGGCCACCTCACTGGAAGCTGACAACTGGCAAGGTGCGATATTCCCATTGTTACTCTTGTGCCCCACATCCTCTTGGTAAACAGGGGTCTGGCCATCCCCTGCCTCTATCCACCTTGTTGACAGGCAAAGGTTCCATCCCAGTCTGTGCCCTGGTGGACTCTGGGTGCTGTGCCCCGCCCCCTGGTTTTGTTTTTGTTTTTAAATTATTCTTTTAACCTTCTTCCTTTCTTCTTATTCTTCTTTTGTTTTCTCTTCCCTTTTCCTGATTATCTTCTTTTTTCTTCCTTTTGATTCTTCCCATACCTTGTTTTCCCTTTTGCAGTTTTTCTATTTTTTTCTTTATTATTCTTTGACTCTTGTTCTTTTCTCTCATTCTTCCCCACCCAGACACTGTGGCATTTTTTCTTCCTCTTTTTCTCATTATCTTTTTTATCCTTTAACATATTTAGAAAATTTTTCTTCTCATTTATTGCATTTCTTTTTCTCTTTTTGTGATTGTTCCTGTTTGTTTATGCAGTTTGAGTTTTTGCTCTCTTGTTTCTATTTTTTT
>NW_006921736.1:6883946-6892871 GCF_000298275.1 Orycteropus afer afer | reverse complement strand
AAAAAAAAAAAAAAAAAAAAAAATCCAATGAAGAATTATATACTCAGAAAAATTGTCCCTCAAATGTGATGATGAAATTAGGACATTTTCAGAGAAGCAGTAATTAGGGAAAATTGTTTAAAACAGACCAATTCATAAAAAATGCTAAAGAGAGTCCTTCGGACAGAGAACTAACAACAGCAGACAACAACCGGTGATTAGCACACATGATGACATAACCCAGAAACCAACCAAGTTATAGAAGCTTCCAAAGTAAAATAAGCTTACAAGACTAAACAGGGAACCAGAGAATCAATTGGTAAATGACGACAACCACAAACCAAAGAGAGGGAATAAAGAGTGTGGTTTCTAAAATTCTAAACATTGAGGAAGTCAAGACAGTCTGTTCTATTGGAAGATAGAACAGACTGTTCTAAACTTGGGAAGAGAAACAAAACTACAGGGTAACCTCAAAGAAAAATAATAAACTTTCACATCAAAATAAAAAAAAGGACAAACACAAATGTTTAGCAAATACTAAAACAATAGCAATGAAGGAAATAATATAATTCATAAGCACAATTAGCTCAGCACTGAAAATTATATGGAGTAAAGAAATTAACAACACCACAAAAAACACACATCAAAATGACATCAATTAATTCATATTTGCTGATAATTACACTGAATGCTAATGGATTATACGCACCACTCAAGAGATGGAGAGGTCCAGACTGGATAAGAAAACATGACCCATCAATATGCTGTCTACAAGAGACTCACATAGAGACAAAGACAAAAATAGACTAAAAATCAAAGGCTGGAAAAAATATATATCTATCAAATGGCAATCAAAAACAGAGCAGGAGTAGCAATAATAATTTTTGATAAATTAGACTTTAAGACAAAAACTACCATAAGAGACAAGGAAGGACATTATATAATGATCAAAGGATCAATGGAACCAGAGAACATAACCATAATAAACATCTACACTCCCAATGAAAGAGCCGCAAAACACATAAATCAGACTTTAATAGAATTAGACCAATAGATGACTTTATAGTAATAGTTGTTGTTGTTATGTGCCACTGAGTCAGACCCGACTCTTGGCGACCCCTTCTTGGGTTTCCGAGGCAGTATCACCACGGAAGTAGATTGCCCAACCTTCCTTCCGAGAAGTGGCTGGTGGGTTTGAACCACCAGCCTTCTGGTTAGCAGTCAAGTGCCTTAGGCACTACTCTACCAGAGCTCCCACAGTAATAGTAGGTGACTTTAATACACCACTTTCAGTGAAAGATACAACAACTAAAGAAGAAACTCAACAAAGATGTAGAAGAACTGAGCAACACAAGAAACCAACTTGATCTTATGGACATCTATAGAGAACTTCACCCCACAACAACAAAATACACATTCTTTTCCAGCACACATGGAACATTCTCCAGGAGAGACCATTTATTAGGCCACAAAGCAAGCCTCAATAAATTTAAAAACACTGAAATACTGCATAGTATCTTCTCAGATCACAATGCTATAAAATTAGAATCAACACTAGGAAGATCAGCAGAAAATGAGCAAACACATAGAAACTGAATAACACCCTCCTCAAAAATGACTGGGTAATAGAAGAAAGAGAAAAGGACATTAAAAAATTCTGTCCATTAAATGAGAATAAAAACACAATATACCAAAATCTTCGGGACACAGCAAAAGCAGTGAGCAGAGGACAATTTATAACAATAGATCCACATTTCAAAAAAAGAAGAGCAAGCCAAAATCAACACCTTAACCAAACATCTCTAACAATTAGAAAAGGAAAAGGGGGAAAAAAAAGCCTATCGTCACTGGAAGAAAAGAAATAATAAAGATTTGAGGAAAAATAAATGAAACAGAAAATGGAAAGGCAGAAAAAAATTAACGAGACTATAAGTTGGTTCTTTGAAAAGATTAATAAAATTTACAAGCCATTGGCAAACTTAACAAAGGAAAGAAGAAGATGCAAATAACACAAATCAGAAATGAAAGGGGTGATGTCACAATAGAACCAACAGAAATAAAAATAATAACAGGATACTTTGAAGAACTGTACTCCAACAAATTGGAAAACCTAGAAGAAATGAAAGACTTCTAGAGACACACCCCTTAGCGAAACTAACACAGACTGAGGTGGAAAAGTTGAACAGATTCATAACAAAAGAAAACATTGAACAGGTAATAAAAAAATTACCAACAAAAGAGAGTCCTGGCCCAGATGGGTTCAATCACTCAGGGAAGAGCTGACACCAGTCCTACTCAAACTATTCCAGAACATAGAAAAGGATGGAATGCTCCCAAATTCATTTTATGAAGCAAGCATAACCCTGATACCAAAACCAGGCAAACACGCCACTAAAAAGGAAAACTACAGACCAATATCTCTCAGAATATAGACACAAAAATCTTCTACCAAATCCTAGCCAATACCATCCAAAAACATATATATAAAAAAAATAATACATCATGACCAAGTGGGATTCATACCAGGTATGCAAGAATGGTTCAACATTAAGGAAAAAAAAAAAAAAATCAACATCATCCATCACATAAGTAAAATAAAGGAAAAGAATTACATGATCATATCAACTGATCCAGAAAAGCATTTGATAAAATCCAATATGTATTCCTGACAAATACTCTCAGAAAAATAGGAATAAAAGGGAAATTATTCAACATAATAAAGGGCATATATACAAAACCAATAGCCAACATTATTCTCAATGGATAGAGACTGAAACCATTCCCCCTGTGAACAGGAACCAGACAAGGTTGCTCTCTATCACCACTTCTATTCAACATCATATTGGAAGTCCTAGCCAGGACAATAAGGCAAGAAAGGGAAATCAAAGTCATCCAAGTTAGAAAGGAGAACAACTATTCCTATTTACAGGTGATCTGATCCCATACAAGTAGTTCTGATGGCGTAGTGCCTAAGGTATTTGACTGCTAACCAGAAGGTTGGTGGTTGAAACCCAACAGCTGCTTTGTGAAGATGGGGCAATCTACTTTTGTAAAGTTTTACTACCTTGGAAATGCAGTGGGGGTTGCTATGAGTTGAAATTGGCTCAATGGCAGTAATTGGTGTGTGTGTGTGTGTGTGTGTGTGTTATGATCCTATTATACATAGAAAATCCAAGAGACTCAGCAAGAAAACTACTGGAACTTATTGATAGATTTAGCACAGTAACAGGATACAAGAGCAACATACAAAAATCAGTTGGATTCCTCTATACCAGCAAATAGGTCTCTGAAAAGCCAATAAGGCAATCAATACCATTTACAATAGCTACTAAAAAGATAAGATACTTGGGAATAAATGTTGCCAGGAACACAAAAGACATATACAAAGAAAACTGCAAAGCACTACTTCAAGAAACTGTAAGAGATCTATGTAAATGCAAGAAAAATTTGTGCTCATGGATAGGAAGATTGGACACTGTGAAAATGTCAATACTACCCAAAGCAATCTATAGATTCAATGTAATCCAGATCCAGATTTCATCAACATTCCTTAAAGACATGGAAAAATCAATCACTAATTTTATATGGAAAGCAGAGACCTTGGATAAGCAAAGCACTACTGAAGAGCAACAACAAAGTAGGAGATCTCACACGCCCAGATCTCAAAACCTACTATACGGCCACAGTTGTCACAACAGCCTGGTATTTGTACAATGACAGAAACACAAACCAGTAGAACAGAATTGAGAACCCAGAAATAGATCCACAGACCTATGGTCAGCTGATCTTTGACAAAGGGCCAAAATCCATTAAATATGAAAGAGATAGTCTCTTTCACAAATGGTGTTGGAGAAACTGGATATCCATCTGCAGAAAAATGAATCAAGATCCATACTTCACACCATACACAAAAACAAAGTCCAGATGGATCAAAAACTTCAATGTGAAACCTAAAACTATAAAGTTCATTAAAGAAAAAATAGGGGCAAACTTGTTGTTGTTGTTGTTATGTGTCGGCAAGTTGGACCCGACTCATAGTGACCCCTCCTTGGGTTTCCAAAGCAGTATCACAACAGAAGTAGATTGCCCCATCTTCCTTCCGAGGAGTGGCTGGTGGGTTTGAGCCTCCAGTCTTCTGGTTAGCAGTCTAGTGCCTTGGGCACTATGTCGTATCCGACTCTATGGTGGTGAAGTTTTGTTTTGAATTTGTATAGATGCTGACAAGGGGCAGAAACAATCAATGGCAAGTTTTCGGTGTTTTTGTAGCTAAGATATCTCACAACTTCAGAGAGTGCCACTCCCAAGTCGGGCAGCTCAGCCCAATATATTGTTGTTACGTGCGGTGGAGTTGGACCCGACTTGTAGTGATCCCTCCTTGGGTTTCCAAGGCGGTATTGCTATGGAAGTAGATTGCCCAACATTCCTTCCAAGGAATGGCTGGTGGGTTTGAACTGCTAGCCTTCTGGTTAGCAGTCAAGTGCCTTAGGCACTATGCTACCAGAGCTCCTAGCCCAATATGGAAGGGCTACTTAATAAACTCTAAAGTACGCTGAACTTTGAAGTCTCAATCCTCAGGTGCAACATGCATATACTGCTCTAGTTTGAAGAGGGACTTTGGGATATGGCCCTGCCCACCCCTCAAGCTCCACCCCTTGTCAGTATCTTCTTTCAACTTTAGGTACAAACTCTACTGAGCAATGTCCTTCCTACATGTTCTGAGGGTAGTAATCCATTCTTCCCTCATCACAGCACCATGACACTGTTCCCTAGTGCCTCTTGACTTGTCCTTAATTGCATCAAATTCCAAGCTCTTTGGGGCGGTAACTATCTTATTGTCCATCTTGTTTTCAGTGCCTAGCACCATACCCAGCACAGCAGGTACTTAATAATTATTTCTGGAATTAATGAATTCCTTCCAGCATTCCCTTCATGCTGCAGGAAGGGGCGGGGGAAGGAAAATGCATGGCCACCTAATACATTTGTATATTCATTTTCTTTAAGATGCAAGCAAGGATTAGATAATCCTTATGTCTTTCAAACTTTGACTCAAATTTCTCTGTGTCAAGGAGTGTTCTTTGACCAACCAACCTTAAATTACAATGCCCACTCTTTTCTTAGTTCACGTTTTCCCTTAGCTTTGTCACTAATAAATCAATTCTATATTTTGCTTATTTTTTCACTCTCTGTCTTCCCCATCAATTTAGAGATTTTTTGCCTGGTCTACTGCATTATCTCCAGTGCCTAACTATGTGCCTGACATATAGTAGATGCTCAATAACTACTTATTGGACAGATAAGTGAACAAGTGAATTTTTTTAAAAATTGTGATCTGGGTGCAAATTTACATAGCAGATTTGTTTTACTCTCAACAGTTGATGCACATTGGGTTTCATGGCCTTGATTACAATCCCAACAATAAGAAGCCCTCTTCTCTTCTCCTCCCAGTGACTACCCCTTCCCTGTCCCCTTCTTACCTATGCATTCCTGTTTGTCCAGCTTTCCCTCTGTGCAAATGCTGCCCTTCTGATGTCTCATAGTTGATTTATCCCAAGAATGTGCCTCCCTAGGGTAGGTGGGTGCATCTCCCTGGCGTAGTTATTCTACTGGTAGCCCTTTCTACTATTTGGTTGAGCACTAATCCACAGAAGTGAGTCTAGTTCCAGGCTCGAAGGATAACCAGGGCCATAGTCTTGGGGGTTCTACCAGTCTCTATCCAACAAGCAATTCTGGTCATTTTTGTGTTTTTGAATTTTGTTCCACATTTTTGCTCCCACTCTACCCAGAATCCACAATTTTGATTCCTTTCTGAGTGGTTGGCATTAGTAGTGGGCACCATCTACTTCTGATCTCAGGATTGTGACAGCTGAGGTCCATAGTGGTTCCGTGGTACATCCTAACCTTGGACTAATTGTTTCCCTATGACTTTGTTTTTCTTCATTCATCTTTGCTCCAGTGAAGAGGAGACCAATAATTGCATTTTAGATGGCTGCTGGAAAGCTTTAAGATCCCAGTCACTATTCACCAAGGTAGGATGTAGAACAAGATTTTTATGCACTATGTTGTACCAATTGAGCCTAATGTCCCCCAAGACCATGGTCCTGAGCACACAGGCCTGGTGACTCTCTAAGTGAGTGAATTTCTAAAATGTCACATAAACAGGCTGTGTCACAAACAATTGTTCTGTCTGTTCACCCAACTCTATCTCCAGCACCTAGAATTCTGCTTGACACAAGCTAAGCTCTCAGTAAATATCATTTAACCAAGGAATCTGAGAAAAAAAGACATTGTATAGGTTAATTGAGATAGTAGACAGGAAGACAGTAAGCCTGACACCAACACATAGTGTGTGTGTACTGCAGGTCAGTGGCGTGTGTTACATTTTACTAACTACATCAACATCACTGAGTAGCTTTCTGTGCCCTGTCAGTCATGTTTACACACATGCTCAGGCAATGCTAGAACACTTTCCTCCTGCCTTGTCCTTGGGTTGACTAATTCCAGCTTTTATTCAGGCTTCAGCTTAGATGTCATTTTCTCCCACTCATGCAAATTCACATACACACACACAAAATATTTGCTGAAAGTATTAATTAAATCATCAGGTTATTCAGGCCAATAATCTGGTAGCTATCCTTATGATCAGTCATCCTCTCACACCCTACATTAGATTCACTGACAAACTGTGTCACCTTAAAACATACTGAGAACCTGAAGCCATCTTCTAACCTCACATCCACCATTTTTTTCTTGCCAGGGCTATTGCAATGATTTCCTAATTGGACTACTTCTTCAACCACTGTCTCCTACAGTGTGTGCTTAATTCAACAAAACCAAAATGAGTTTTTGAGAAGATAAGTTGGATCATGTCTTTCTTCTACTCAGTACCCACACCAGTGACTTCCCAACTTGGAGTCAATGGCAATGCTCTTACCTATGAGGTCTTAGGTACTTGATATGCCCCACTTCCTCTATGACCTTGTCTAATTCTTCCCTCCTTGCTTACTCAACTTAAGTCACACAAGCCTCCTTACAATTCATCTACCCCACCAAACACAATCCCACTTGGATGACTTTTGCACTGGCTGTTCCTACTCCCTGAAAATGTTTTTCTTCTTTTATTTTAATGCATGTTATTGAAATATAATTCATGTACAGTAAAATACACAAAACTAAAATGACATGGGTCAATGCATTTTTTTTTTTTTTTGCAGTGTTCCCTCCCTTCCCCTCCCACCCCTGGCAACCAACAAAGAAAGTTCCCCTCTATATATAAACCTTTCCTTGACCCTCCACAACAATGAACTAATACTATATTTGTCCTTCTGTGATTGACTTATTTCACTCAGTATAATGTCCTCCAAGTTCATCCATATTATGCGGTGTTTTGCAGACTCTATATTATTCTTCAGTGCTGCGTAACATTCCAGTATGTGCATGTACCATAGTTTGGTCATCCACTCTTCTGCTGATAGGTACATAGGTTGTTTCTATCTTTTTGCTATTGTAAATAGTGCTGTGATGAACATGAGCATGCATGTATCTGTTCCTATCCTGGCTCTCACCTCTCTAGGATATATACCTAGTAAGGGGATTGCTGGGTCAAATGGTATCTCCAGTTCCAACTTTCTAAGGAATCACCATATTGCTTTCCACAGTGGTTGTGTCACTTCACTGTCACACAAGCAGTGTATGAGAGTCCCAATCTCTCTACATCCCCGCGAGCACTTGTTGTTTTCTGTCTCATTGAACCTTGCCATCAGTGCCGGGGTGAGACGGTATATTTCATTGTTGTCTTGATTTACATCTCTCTGATGGCCAATGATTGTGAGCATCTTTTCATGTATTAGCTGACCACCTGAATATCCTCACTGGTGAAGTGTCTATTCATGTCTTCTGCCCATTTTTCAATTGGATTGTTAATTCCTTTGGTGTTGAGGTGTTGGAGTTTTCCATCAATCTTAGAAATAAGTCCCTTGCCAGATATGTAATTGTCAGCAAATATCAATTTATTCCTGTCATTTTTGTCATATGCTTTTTCATTGTGTTGATTTCTTTGTACCATGTAATTTTCTATGCTGAGCTCGTTTTGTTTATGAATCATGTTATCATTTCCTTCATTGCTATTGTTTTAGTATTTGCTGAATATTTATGCTGGTCCTCTTTTTTATTTTGATGTGAAGGTTTATCATTTTTTTTTGAGGTTACCCTGTGATTTATAATTTTCTTCCCAAGTTTAGAACACTCCGTTCTATCTTGTAGTTGTCTTGACTTCCCTACCATCTAGAAGTTCTGTAAAGACACAGATTTTTTTTTTCCCTCTTTTTCGTTTGTAGTTGTTCTCATTTGTCAGTTGGTGTCTCTGGTTCCCTGTTTACAATCTTGTAGGCTTCTTTACTTTGGATGATTCCATAGCTGATTTGGTTTCTGGGTTATATTATCACGTGTGTTCACGGTCAGTTGTTGTTGGCTGTTGTTGCTTCTCTGTCCAAAGGGCGGCCTTTAGCCATGTCTTGTAAGGTTAGTCTCGTTTTAACAAATTCCCTTAATTTCTGCTTATCTGGAAATCTCCTAATTTCATCATCATATTTGAGGGATATCTCACAACTTCAGAGAGTACCACTGAGTACATAATTATGCTGGATACATCATTGTTGGTTGGAAATTTTTCTCTTTCAATGTTTTATATATATCATTCCACTGTCTTCTCGCGTGCATGGTTTCTGTTGAAAAATCCAAGCTTAGTTTTATTGGCTGCCCCTTGTAGGTAAATTTTTGTTTTTCTCATGCTGCTCTCATGGTTCTTCCTTTGTCTTTGGTTTTGGTGAGTTTGATGATATGTCTTGGTGTTTTTCTTTTGGGGTCTATCCTGTTTGGGGTTCATTGGACTTCCTGAATGGATATATTCTCATCTTTCATCATATCAGGGAAGTTCTCTTCCAACAAATC
>NW_006921736.1:6881437-6883710 GCF_000298275.1 Orycteropus afer afer | reverse complement strand
TTTGTTCTTGTATTTTCTTCCAAAATTCTTCTAGGGTTTTGTCTGTTTTCCTTGCTCTGTCTCTCAATCCTTTGAAGATACCTAAATATAATTCTTTTGACTTCCTTATCAGGGAGTTCCAAAGCTGTGTCCTCCTTAGGGATGTGTTTTGGGTCTGTATCCTGATCCCTTTTTTCTCCTGCTTTATCTTGCTTCTTTGTGTGGACTATGATGCTCTGTTGTCTCTGAGGCTTTGTGACATTTTTGTGTTTATATATAATTGGTGATTATATGTTGGAGTGATTTTCCCACAATTTTTGTTTTATTTGTTTTGTTTGTATGTTATCTATACAGGCAAGGTACTGTGCTGTGCTCCTCTATTCACTAGTTGACAGCATTTATACATTCACTACTTGTCTCCTTTCCTGTTTTCAGCCTCTCATATGTCCTTGCTGACCCTTGCAAACAGAGCCTGTTCTTAGGTCCCTGGAATCCAAATGAGAACGCTATTACTTTAAAATCCAAAATGGCCACCATTTGTAAACATTCAAAATGGCTGCACCCTCAGTCACTTTAAATATAAAAATGGCCACCACTTATAAACATTCAAAATGGCTGCACCCTTAGTCACTTTAAATATCCAAAATGGCTGCCACATGTAGACAATCAAAATGGCTGTGCCCTCTGGACAGTAGAAAGTCCACAGCTCAGGTTGTCTCCCTCCTTGCTATATCCCTTCCCAGTCATAGGCCACCAGAGCAGTTGTCACTGCAGCCCTCGGTGACCAGACTGATCTTTAGGTCAATTCTCAAATCCCAACACCACTTGGAAATATTCAGGCTGTTAGTCTCGTCAGAGTAGCTGACAGTCTGCAGCTCTGTCTCTGTACTCACTGTTTGTGTTCAGGCTTTTGCACTAGTTGGTGCCTAATCCACTTCTCTATAGTTCCTTTCAAAGCTCAGAGTTACAGGATTATCTTCTGTATCTCTGTCAATTGGTTTTTCTTTTCTTTGTTGAAGAAGGTCTGTGTTATTTGTCTGCCTATTCCTCCATCTTCTCCTATATAGTTTTATGACTCATTCTCTCACTTCTGTTTTCACCTCTCCTAATTTTAACTCCTGACATGTATTTACTTGTCCATTATTTGTTGTCTTTTTCTCCATATAGAATATAAGCTCTGGTTGACCCCAATATTCCCAATGCTTTGTGTTTTACAGGGAGTAGAAATTCAATAGTTATTTATTGAAGCAAATTGTTGAATTAGAATCAATGAACACTGGAAGATATTTTTCTGGAAGTTTTATCCAGCCTGCAGACTGTATAACTATCTGGTTGGTAAATTCCCTAAGGAAGAATTCAAACAATTTCAAGGCCATAGGTACAGTAAAGTCTATGATAATACAACATGGCTAGATTATTCTAAACCAACCCTTATTGAAGGGTTAAGAGAGGAAGCACGTTTGAGCCTGCGTTCATTGTGTGGGTATCCTCAACATCATTTGAGGTTTATTAAAATGACACCATCATGCAGAACCTACTCCAAATTAACACATTCCTTTAGAACAGATGCTTAAGAAGCTCCCTTAGAAAACCCATAGACAGTACATCATAGTTAAATGAAAGGCCTCTGGGGTCAGATTGCTGGTTTTAATCCCAGCCACAACGTGTACTAGCTCTGTGGACATGCACTAATGACTTAACTTCTTAAAGTCTTAATTCTCTTGTCTGTAAAATGAGAATCAAAGTGGTTCTGATGGGTGAGAATAAATGAGATAACCTATGTGCTTAACACAGTGCCTGGTGCTAAGTTAGAACTAAATAAAGGGGAACTGCTATTATTATTGTTACTACTGTTGTTGTTCAATGCATTTGTCATGGCCAACCAGCCACACTTTAGTTCTATGCTCAATATGGGAGAACAGAAGACTTTCCTTGGGACTTCAAAAATGCTATTTCAGGCATCTACCCCAAAGCAAACTCAGAGCACTTGAACAGCTCCTTTCTGAGTTTGGGTATGTGGCCATTTGTAGGGGTGCTAAAGGGGAGGTCGAGATCAACTCAGCCCAATGCCCAACCCATAGTCGTAGATGTTCTATCAATACCTATGAAAGGAGGAATTAATGTCAAGATAATTTTTTTTTTTTTTAATTTTATTTTATTTAGATTTGGGTGAAGATTTACAGAGCAAATTCACTCTCGATACAGCAGTTCACATATACTTCGTCTCATGTCATTGACCACAGTTTACCACAATGCAACAGCTCCCCTCCCACTTCCTCCCCAAGGTACCACTT
>NW_006921736.1:6875560-6878937 GCF_000298275.1 Orycteropus afer afer | reverse complement strand
CTTATTTCTTTTTCAGCAATCTCTTTGCTGGTGTAGAGGAATCCAACTGATTTTTGGATGTTGATCTTATATCCTGCCACGATGCTAAATCATGTCAAGATAAATTTACCAGAGAAGAGTTGAGTCTTCTTCCTAAATGAGGAGACTCAGCCATGTTACAGCATGAATTTATAGTAAAAAAAAAATGTTAATGCCAAAGCTTTTGCACAGCCCATAGAAGACGAAAGAGATACAGAAAAGTCATTTTTATTTACTTGTGCCTGAATATAAAATATAAATGGAAGTTTATCTCCTCTTAGGATGGTTTTTGGTTTGTGTTTACCTTTTAAGTGTGACCAGGCAGAGTTCAAATTATGTCATCACAAGCAATAGACCAAGAAAGAGTGATAAGAATTTTTAAAAATGCCTGGAGGACACCACTGTGAGGCCAAGGTTTTAAGCTAGATGGGCGTTCAATCTCCTCCAAAATATAAAATTCTCGTGATGACTAATAAGATGATATATCATATTGACCCCACCTTTATCAAAGATTTCCATAGTTTCTTAGTACTATTGTAACAGAAATACCACAAATGGCTGGCTTTAAAGAACAGAAATTAACTTTCTCAGAGTTCAGGAGGCTAGAACTCTGAATCCTGGGTACTGGCACACTCCCTGTCCACTCTGGAGGAAAGTCCTTGTCTCTGTTTCTCTAAGCTTTATTTCTGGGTTACTTGGAGATCTTCATGTGGCATCTATCTTTCCCGCATCCCTGCTTGCTTGTTTCTGCAACTAATCTGCTCATTTTATATCTCAAAAGTTACTATGTTTAAGACACACCATACACTGATATAACCTCATTAACATAACAAAGAAAACTGTATTTCCAACTTGGATTATATACACAGGTATAGGGGTTAAGACACTGCCTTGGTTCTTTAGTGCTCCTATAACAGAAATACCACAAATGGATAGCTTTAACAAACAGGAATTTATTCTTTTACAGTTTAGGAGGCTAGAAGTCTGAATTCAGAGTGATGGCTTTAGGGGCTGGATGAAGGCCTCTGGAATTTGGGCTTCTGTTCTGCCTCTTACTCCAGGCTCACTAGAGCTAGAGGCTTCTCCTAATTCATGAATTCTGGCTTCTGAGTCTGATAAACCCAGAAGCTAGAGATTCTTCCCAAAGTTTCTCCATATATATACTGGAAGAAGGCCATACTGCAAAGGTAACTCCCCTTCAACCACTTAGCAGCTGTTCATAGCAGATTCCACCATGGAGATGATTACAATCTCTTCACCAGGAATAAGTACAATCAGCTCCCAAGCTACTCAAAACCATGGCCCAGCCAAGTTGACACACAGCCTTAACTGCTATAGATAGTAACACACACACACACACACACACACACATTTGGGTGTGTGTGTGGTTAGTAGGATGAAATTCAATCCATAAAAAAGATCTTCTAATTAATCATCTACTTTTTTGGTTCCTAAATTCTCATTCATGGGGGACTTGTTAATTCTTAATTTCGTATTTTTTTAAATTGAAAATTATTTGGGATAATTGTAGGTTGTAATGTGGTTATAAGAAATAATACAGAATGATCCTTTGCCACTTTGGCCTTTCTTTCCTAATGGTAGCATTTTGCATAACTATAGTATAACATCATAATCAGGAGACTGTTAATTGATACAGACCATTGATCTCAGGTTTCCACAGTTTTACTTGCCCTTGTTTGTGTGCATGTGTGTATATTCAGTACTACTTAATTTTATCATGTGTGTAGGTTCTTATATTCTCTGCCCCAGTTAAGATAGTTAACTTTTACAATACCACCAAGACAAATCCTATTGTCCTTTTATAACCACTCTCACCACCCCCTCATTCCCATCCCTAATTTCCGACATTTTTTCCTCTATTTTAAAAATGTGACATTTCAAAATATTATATAAATAGAATTATATAGTTTGTAATCTTTATGATTTGCTTTTTCACCCAGCATAATACACTGGAGAGTCAACCAAGTTATGTATATAAATCATTTGTTCCTTTTTATATGCAGATTGTCTGACAGAATTTTGCAGGATCAATGACTTATTCATTGCAAATGTCTGTTTTTCAGCAACATAAATGCTGACTATACACCTGGATCTCACCAGATGAAACACACAGGAATTAAAATAATTATACCTGTGATAAGAGACAATGGAGAAACTCAATACTATCAGTCAGAACAAGGCCTAGGGCTGACGGTCAATTGCTCATATGCAAGTTCAAGTTGAAGTTCAAGAAAATTAAAACAATTCTACAAGAGCCAAAGTACAACTTTGACTATATCCCACCTGAATTTAGAGACCATCTCAAGAATATATTTGACACAATGAACATCAATGATTGAAGACCAGATGAGTTGTGGAATGACATCAAGAACAACATACATGAAAAAAGCAAAAGGTCATTAAAAAGACAGAAAAGGGAAGATAGCGGAATAGTTAGACAAGCTACACAGACCCTTCTCAACAAAGAAATGATAAACCAATTGAAACAGATACAGAAGATAATCCTGGAACCCTGAGATTTGAAGGGAAGGATAAAAAATTGAATTAAATACCAGTGTTTCATTCTGTCGTACATGGGGTCACTATGAGTCAGAGCTTACTCAGCTGTACCTAACAACAACAAAGCAGAAGAACCTTAATGAAAACAGCAAATAAGGAGACAAACAGAGCTGTGACTGTCAGTTTTCCTGACAGCAGAATTTGAATATTTACAAATGACATTCAAATCCAGACAGAAACCTAAAAATCTGCTCTGCTCGCCAAGGACTACATGAGCAAATGCACTGGTGTCTGAGAACTACAAAGGAAAAGAAGAAGTAAGGAGACAAAATGAGCTGTGGACTTTTGGCTGTCCTGAAGGTACAGCCATTTTGAATATTTGCAAGCAGCATTCCATCTGAGCACCAAGCTAAGAGTAGGCTCTGAAAACATGGGAAACCACATTGGAAACTGATGACTAGAAAGGTGTGACATGCCTTTGTTACCCTTATACCATAAAATCTCTTGGTGAATGGAGGTGTAGCCATTTCACTTCTCCAGTCTGTGTGTTCTGACAGAGCCTGAGTGCCCTGACATGCCCATCCTCAGTTTTGTTTGTTTTTGTTTTTAAATTATTCATTTTTTTGTCCTACTTTCTTTTTATTTTTTTTCCCTCTTTCCTTTCTTGATTCTTCCTCCCACCCCTTCCCTTTTGCTGGTTCCTTTCTTTTTTCTTTTGATCCTTCCCATCCCTGGTGTTTTTACAGTTTTCTCATTTTTCCTTTATTATTCTTTTACTCTTGCTCTTTTCTCTTATTCCTCCCTCCAGAGATATTGGAGGGTTTTTTTTTCCCTCTTTA
>NW_006921736.1:6872401-6875324 GCF_000298275.1 Orycteropus afer afer | reverse complement strand
CTTCTGCACCAACTGACCAATGACAGGCAGCAGCCAATACCAGCTCAATTCATCCTTAACTGCTCAACACAAACAGCTAACAGAGATCTGTGCATATATTCTTGTTCTGTATCACAGCCACTAGGAGAGAGGTAGTGAGTGCCTAAGTGCTGCCAACTAGTAAATAGAGGAGCACAGTACAGTGCTCATTCAGATATACCAAAACATAATAAAGAAAAAAAAATGGGGTGAATAACACCAACATACAATCTCCAATTAAATCTCCAATTAAATACAAATAAAATGATGTCACAATGTCTTAGAGACACACTTCTCAGAGACTGGTACAACCCAGTCCACACAAAGAAGCATGATAAAGTAGTACAAGCAAGGGACCAGCATATATACCCAGAAAATATCCCTGAGGAAGAAGAAGCATTGGAATGTTCTAATAAGGAATTCAAAAGAATTACATTTGGTAATTTAAATGGATTGAGAGATAGATCAAGGAAAACACAGACAAAACTCTAGAACAATTTAGGAAAACAATATAAGAACAAACTGTCAAAATAACCAAAAAATCAGCAACAATACAAAAACAACAAGTAGAAATCCAGAAGATTAATACAAAGGTATCAGAAATAGATAATACATTGAACAGCCAAAGGAGAACTGAAACAGTGGAAGACAAAATTAGTGAGATTGAAGAGAAATACCTCAATAATAATTTGTTAAGGGATCAATCAGACAAAAGATCAAAACAAAATGAAGAAAGCTGAAGATTCATGTGGGATACCATCAAGAAGAATAACCTATGTATAATCAGAATTCCCAAACAGAAACAGAGAGAGAAAATTTTCAAAGATTTGTTGGAAGAGAATTTTCCTAATATGATGAAAGACGAGAATATATCCATTCAAGAAGTTCAAGAGCCCCAAATGTGATAGACCCAAAGGAAATTCACCAAGATGTATCATAATCAAACTCACCAAAACCAAAGACAAAGAAAAAATCCTGAAAGCAGCACAGAAAAATGAAAAGTTACCTGCAAAGGGAAACCAATAAGACTAAATTCCAATTTCTCAGCAGAAACCATGCAGGCTAGAAAGCAATGGGATGATATATTTAAAACCCTGAAAGAAAAAAAATTTTCAACCAATAATTACATACCCAGCAAAATTGTCCCGGAAACATGATGGTGAAATTAGGACATTTCCAGATAAACAGAAATTAAGGGAATTTGTTCAAACCAGACCAAGCTTACAAGAGATGCTAAATGGAGTCTTCTGGACAGAGAACCAACAAGTGCAGACAACGACCAATGATTAACACACATGATGACATAACCCAGAAACCAACCCAGTTATAGAAGTATCCAAAGTAAAATAAACTTACAAGACTCTAAACAGGAACTAGAGACACTAATTGGTAAATGAGGACAAGTACAAACCAAAAAGAGAGAATAAATAGTGTAGTTGCAGAACTTCTAAATGGTGAGGAAGTCAAGACAACTGTGAGACAGAACAGACTGTTCTAAACTTGGGAAGAAAATAATAAATCACAGGGTATCCTCAAAGAAAAATAATAAATTTTTTTCATTAAAATAAAAAAGAGGACAAGCAGAAATATTTAGCAAATACTAAAACAATAGCAATGAAGGAGATGATAACACAATTCATAAGCAGAATGAGCTCAGCAAAGTATACAGAAAAAAGAAGTCAGCAACACCATGAAAAAATACTTACGAAAATAACAGCAATAAATTTATACTTATTGATACTTACACTGAATGAAAATGGATTAAATGTACCACTCAAGGGATAGAGAGTTGCAGACTAGGTAAGAAAATATGATCCATCAATATGCTGTCTGTAAGAGACTCAACTTAGAGACAAAGAAAAAAATAGACTAAAAATTAAAGGTTGGAAAAGGACATATCAAGCAAATGGCTATCAAAATAAAAAAAAAAAACAAAAAAAAAAAAACCAGGAGTGGCAATATTAAGTTCTGATACAATGAACTGTAAGACAAAAACCACCATAAGAGACAAGGAAGGACATTACATAATGATTAAAGAATTGATTGAACAAGAGGACATAACCATAATAAATATCTACACAGCCAATGAAAGAGCTCCAGAATATATAAATGGGCTGCAGGGGCTGATGAGCTCAAGGTTAGCAGGCAGTATACCAGCTGTTGACTCTGATGGATGATGAATTCAAGATCACCAGGCCGAATAGTGGATTGTTGTAGGCAGCATAAAAGGATCCAGATCCACAGAAGAGTCTCTCATTTTCCCAGGATGTCCATATACATACTGGAATCAGGCTACATCCCTAGGGAACCTCACTTTCAATAGACTAGCTGCTCAAAGCATATACTTCTGATCTCGTCATGGGAATAACCATGTCACAACTGCTTAAACCACTCAGAATCGTGGTCCAGCCAAGTTGATATACAACTCCAGCTATCACAGTCAGCAAATAAACTACTGGAACTAATTGAAAGATTTAACATAGTGTCAAGATACAAAATCAACATACAAAAATTAGTTGGATTCCTCCATAACAGCAAAGAGATCTCTGAAAAGGAAATAAAGAAATCAACACCATTTATAATAGCTATCAAAGAGATAAAATACTTGGGAATAAATCTTACTAGACACACACAAAAGACATATACAAAAAAAAAAACAAAACAAAAAACTACCAAACACTACTACAAAAAAAATCAGAGTACATATAATGCATAAATATATATACATACACAAACATATATATATATATACACATACACATATATATACAGATACATACATACATATATATAAATATGTTGTTGTTGTCGTTATGTGCTGTTGAGTCAAACCTGACTCATAGCGACCCCTCCTTGGGTTTCTGAGGCAGTATCACTACGGAAGTAGGATTGCCCAACCTTCCTT
>NW_006921736.1:6868473-6872271 GCF_000298275.1 Orycteropus afer afer | reverse complement strand
ACACACACATACCCCAAAGAATATTAGTGGTTACCAGGGGTGGTAGAAGGGAGGGGGAAAGGGGAAGCTTTTATTAGGAGGGCACTAAGCTTGTGCTAATGATGGTGGAACATTTTGGAAAAGGATAGCAATAATGGTGGCATAAAAGAAAAAGTAAGTATCAGATTTACATAAATGGAAGAACACACTATGCTAATGGATAGGAAGATTGAATGAATACTGTGAAAATGTCACTACTGCCCAAAGCAATCTATACATTCAATGCAATCTAGATCCAGATTTTATCAGCATTCTTTAAGGATATGGAAAAAACAATCACTAACTTTATATGTAAAGGAAAATGACCTCGGATAAGCAAAACACTACTGAAGAAGAACAACAAAGTTGGAAGTCTCACACTCCCAGATCTCAAAACCTACTATACAGCCACAGTTGTCAAAACAACCTGGTATTGGTGCAATGACAGATATATAGACCAGTGGAACACTATTGAGAACCCAGGAATAGATCCATCAATAGTCTTTGATGGGAGCTCTGGTGGCATAGTGCCTAAAGCATCTGACTGCTAACCAGAAGGCTGGCGGTTCAAACCCACCAGCCACTCCTTGGAAGGAAGATTAGGTAATCTACTTCCATAGTGATACTGCCTTGGAAACCCAAGGAGGGGTCACTATGCATTGGATCTGACTTGATGGCAATGAGTTCGGTTTGGTTTGGATGGTCTTTGACACAGAGCCAAAATCCATTAAATGGTGAAGAGATAGTCTCTTTCACAAATGGTGCTGGCAAAACTGGATGTTCATTTGCAGAAAAATGAAACGAGTTCCATACCTCACACCATACACTAAACTAACTCCAGATGGATCAAAGACTTAGAGGTGAAACCTAAAATGATAAAATTCATCATAGAAAAAATAGGGGCAAACCTTGGGGCTCTAATTTATGGAATAAATAGAGTATCAAACATAACCCAAGATGCACAAACAGCAGAAGATAAAGTAGATGATTGTGACCTTCTGAAAATTCTTACGTGCATCAAAAGACTTCTCCAAAAGGGTAAAAAGAGTACCTACAGACTGGAAAAATATATTTAGCAATGGCATATCTGATAAAGGACTTATCTGTATAATTTATTGAAAACTCTAACACTTCAACATCAAAAAGATTAACAATCCAATTGAAAAAGGGGCAGAAGACATGAACAGACACTTCAACAAAGAAGACATTCAGGTAGCCAAGAAACACATGAAGGAATGTTCATGATCACTAGCCATTAGAAAGTTGCAAATCAAAACAACGATGAGATACCTTATCACTAGCACTAATAGTTCAACACAACAGAAAATAACAAATGCTGGTAACAACGTGGAGAGCTTAAGACTCTCATACACTGCTGGTGGGACTGTAAAATGACATAACCACTGTGGAAAACAGTATGGTGATTCCTCAAAAAGTTGGAAATAAAAATACCATCTGATCCAGCAATCCCATTACTAGGGATATATCCTAAAGAAGTGAGAGTCAGAACATGAACAGAATTATCCATGTTCATCACAGCACTATTCACAATAGCAAAGAGATGGAAACAACCTAAGTGCCAGAAGAATGGATAACCAAACTGTGGTACATACACACAATGGAATACTATGCAACCCTAAAGAATAATGTAGAATCTGCAAAACATCACGTAATGTGGATGATCTTGGAGATATTTATGCTGAGTGAAGTAAGCACAGAGGGACAAATATTGTATTAATCCACTATTGTGAAAAGTCAAGAAAAGGTTTATATATGGTAGGAAATTTTCTTTGTTGATGACCAAGGATGTGAGAGGAGGGGAGGGAATATTGCTGGATAGGTAAGAGATAAGTACTGATTTGGGTGAAGGGAAAGGCAATATCCCAAAAGTGAATGACCAATACAATAATACTAAGGAAAGGGAAGACACAGAGAGGTTCACAAGAGGGGCAGACAAAAAAGATAAACTCTTTTACGTATATAATACTGCATTATCAGTAGTAACAAACACTAATCTTTGGGTAGATACATAGGTTGACAGGCTGAATGATAAGGTATGTCTAAGCAGAAAGGAATCTACCCAAGGCCATAAATAAGGGTGGTGGATTTGTATGTATTTGTACATACATATTTGTATGTGCTATAAGAATGTCCATATAAGTAGAAATTACAGGGAGTAAAGTTATAATAACTTCTTAGCCATGGCCAACCAACCTGAGGGAGTAAGTTATTGGACCTGTGGGCTTGGAATTATGGTCGCAGAGGCATCAAGCTAATTTGGCTTAACATACTACACAAAAACATTGTTCTACATCCTACTTTGGTAAAAAACTGGGGTCTTAAAAGTTTGCAAGTGGCCATCTGGATGCAACAGTTTGTCTCTCCTCATCTAGAGCAAAGAAGAATGAAAGAAACAAAAGACACATGGAAAGAATTAGTCCCAAACACTAGTGGACCCTATGAACCCCAGCCTACATGACTATGAGACCAGAAGAACTAGATAGTGCCTGGCTACCACTGTCAATCTCTTTGAAAGGGATCAGTGCAGGAGATCCTGGACAGAGTAGGAGAAAAATCTGGAACAAACCTGAAAATCATAAAAAGATCAGGCTTACTGTTCTGATTATGTTGTTGTTGTTGTTATTTGCCATCGAGTCGGCCCCGACTCATAGCGACCCCTCCTTGGGTTTCCGAGGCAGTATCACTACAGAAGTAGGATTGCCCAACCTTCCTTCCGAGGAGTGGCTGGTGGGTTTGAACCGCCAGCCTTCTGGTTAGCAGTCAAGTGCCTTAGGCACTATGCTACCAGAGCTCCCCCAGAGACTATAGGCCCTAGTCACCCTCCAGGCCCGGAATTGAACTTACTCCCTGGGCTTCCAGCCAAACAATATACAGGCATATAGGGTGAACATTTACACCAGGTATATACACTCCTTAGAACAATCAATCATAGGAGATCAGAAGGGTAGTATTTGTACAGGGAGATAGCTCAGGGGTCAGGAATGCATACAAAAGAGGAGAAACAGGAAGAAGTAACTACAGGAAGGAAGAGAGCTGTTACATTGTGGGGATTATAGTCAATGTCATGAAACAAAATGTGTATGAACTGCTGTATGACAAATGAATTTGCTCTGTAAACTTTCCTTCAAATCACAATAAAAATAAAAAAAAAAGAGGAAAAGAAGACCATAATAGATTCAGAAGAGACTGTGAAACTGAACATAGTGTAGTTAAAGCAAATGGAAGAAATGATGAAGCAAAAGAGCTGAACAGAAGACTTCAAAAGGCAATATGAAAAGACAGTATTATAATGAAACGTGCAAAGACCTATAGTTAGTAAACCAAAAGGGAAGAATATGTTTGGTATTTCTCAAGCTGAAAGAACTGAAAAAAAAGGAAAAAACAAAGTTGCAATATTGAATGATTCCATGGGTAAAATACTGAATGATGCAGAAAGCATCAAAAGAAGATGGAAGGAAAACACGCAGTCACTGTACGAAAAAGAACTGGTTGATGTTCAACCATTTCAGGATGTAGCAAATGATTGCTGTTGTTAAATGCCATCAGGCAACCCCATGTACAACAGAACAAAACACTGCCCAATCCTGCACCATCCTCATCATCATTGATCTGTTTGAGTGTATTGTTGTAGCCACTGTGTCAATGCATCTCATTGAAGGTCTTCCTCTTTTTTGCTGGCCCTATGCTTTACCAGGGAGCTCTGGTAGCATAGTGCCTAAGGCATTTGACTGCTAACCAGAAGGCTGGCGGTTCAAACCC
>NW_006921736.1:6861136-6867671 GCF_000298275.1 Orycteropus afer afer | reverse complement strand
TTACAAAGCAGTTTCATTTTACTTTCAACAGTTCATACACATTTTGTTTGAACTATAATCTTTTGCAGCAGATTTACCCAATCTAATACTTTGCTTGATTTCTTGACTATTGTTGCTCCTTGGGCAGTGATTATGAATTCCAGTAAAGTGAAATATTTGACAACTTAAAAACAAACAAACAAAAGCAAACAAACAAAATCCCAATGGTATTGAAAGAAGCCCAAGCTGCACTGAAATAATTGGCAAAAAAACAAGGCTGTATGCATTGATGGGATACCAATTGAGATATTTCAACAAACACTAGAATAATTTGCTCTTTTATGCCAAGAAATTTGCAAGACAGCTACCTGGCTAAGCAACTGGAAGAGATCCATATTCGTGCCTGTTGCAAAGAAATGTGATACAACAGGATGTGGAAATTATTTGACATTATCATTAATATATGCAAGTAAAATCTTGCTGCAGATCATTCAAAAACTGATGCAGCAGTACACAGACAGGGAATCACCAGAAATTCACTCTCGATTCAGAAGATGTGGAACAAGTGATATCATTGCTGATATCAGATGGGTCCTGGCTAAAAGCAAATACCAGAAAGATGTTTACCTGTGTTTTATTGACTATGAAAAGGCATTCAGCTTTGAGGATCATAACAAATGGTGGATGACATTTCAAAGAACAGAAATTCCAGAACACTTAACTGTACTCATAAGAAACCTATAAACAGACCAAGAGGCAGTCCTTCAAACAGAGCAAAAGGATGCGGTGTGGTTTTAAATCAGGAAAGGTGTGTGTCAGGGTTGTATCTTTTCACCATACTTTTTCAATCTATATGCTGAGCAAACAATGCAAGAAGCTGGACTATATGAAGAAGAACGAAGAATCAAGATTGGAGGAAGGCTCATTAACAACCTGAGATATGCAGATAACAAAACTTGTTTGCCGAAAGGAAGAGAACTTGAAGCAATTATTGATGAAGATCAAAGATTACAGCCTTTAGGCAAAATTATAGTAACTTTATACCTACAACCTGAGGCAGTAAGTCACTGGGCCCATGGGCTTGGTACCATGGTCACAGGGGATATCAAGCTCAACTGGCATAACATAGTACATGAAAACATTGTTCTATACCCTACTTTGGGAGTAGCAAATGAGGTCTTAAAAGCTTGTGAGAGGCCATCTAAGTTGTAGCTATTGGCCTCTCCTCATCTGGAGCAAAGAAGAGTGAAAAAAATCTATAGAAAGGTTTTATGGGAAAAAGTTGAATGACACAGGAAGCATCAAAAGATGGGAGGAATACACAGAGTCACTGTACCAAAAATAATTGGTCAGTGTTCATCCATTTCAAAAGGTGGCATATGACAAAAATCAATGGTATTGAATGAAAAAGTCAAAGCCACACTGAAGGAATAGGCAAAGAACAAGGCTCCAGGAATTGATGGAATACCCATTGAGATGTTATAACAAATGGATGCCCTGCTGGACGTACTCACTCGGTTGTGCCAAGAGATTTGGAAGACAGCTACCTGGCCAACTGACTGGAAAAGATCCATATTTGTACCCATTCCAAAGAAAGATGATCCCACAGAATGTGGAAATTACTGAACAATATCACTGATATCACACCCAATAAAATCTTACTGAAAATAATGAAAAAATGATTACAGCAGTATATTGACAGAGAACTTCCAGAAATGCAAGCTGGATTCAGAAGGTGATGTGGAATGAGGGATATAATAGCTGATGTTAGATGGATCTTGGCTTAAAGCAAAGAATACCAGAAAGATATTTACGTGTGTTTTATTGACTATGCAAAGATATTTAATTGAGTGGATCATAACAAAGTGCAGATAACATTGAGAAGAAAGGGAATTCCAGAACACTTAATTGTACTCATGAAGAACCTCTACATAGACCAGGGGGCTGTTTTTGAACAGAACAAGGGGAGAGTGCATGGTTTTAAATCAGGAAGGGAGTGCATCAGGGTTGTATCCTTTCATCATACTTCTTCAATCTGTATGCTGAGCAAATAATCTGAGGAACTGGACTATATGAAGAGGAAAGTGGTATCAGGATTGGAGGAAGGCTCATTAACAACCTGAGATACACAGACGACACAACTTTGCTTGCTGAAAGTGAGGATGACTCAGAGCACTTATAGATGAAGATTAAAGACTATAGTCTCCAGTATGTGTTACACTTCAATAAAAAGAAAACAAAAATCCTCAAAACTGGACCAATAAGCAGCATCACAATAAATGGAGAAAAGAATGAAGTTGCCAAGGCCAACTAGTGGAAGAACCTGAATGAAAACAGTGAGTATGGAGATGGTTGGAACAGCAGACCATCAGCTACTCTGACAGGACCAACAGCTTGAATATTTTCAAGTGGTGTCAGGACCTGAGAATTGACCTAAACATTAGCCTTGGTCTCTAAGAGCTGCTGGGATGACTCCACTGGTGGCCTATGACTAGGAAGGGAAACAGCAAGGAGGGAGACAACCTGAGCTGTGGATTTTCAGCTGTCCTATGAATGCAGCCATTTTGAATGTTTATGAGCAGTGGCCATTTTGGACATTTAAAGTGACCAAGGATGCAGCCATTTTGAATGTTTACAAGTGGCAGCCATATTGGATTTTAAAGTGACAGCATTCTCATTTGGATTCATTCCAGGAACTTATGAAGAGGCTCAGTTTTCCAAGGATGGCATGGACATATGGGAGGCTGACAATGGGGAAGGAGGCAGGTGGTGAGTGTATAAGAACTGCCAACTAGCGAATAGAGGAGCACAGTACCCTGCTTACTTAGATAAAATCCAAACAAAACAAAGAAAATGAAAATTGTGGGCAAGTCACTCCAACATACAATCACCAATTAAATACATCACAATGCCTCAGAGACAACAGAGCATCACAGTCCACACAAAGAAGCAAGATAAAACAGGAGAAACAAGGGACCAGGATACAGACCCAGAACAAATCCCTGAGGAAGCAGCAGCATTGGAACTCCCTGATAAAAAATTCAAAAGAATTGTACTTAGGTACCTTCAATGGATTGAGAGACAGATCAAGGAAAACTGTGACAAAATGGAAGAAAACACAGAGAAAACCCTAGAACAATTTCGAAAGACAATACAAGAAAAAAATGCAAAATAAATGAAAAAATTAGAAATGATACAAAATCTACAGACAGAAATCCAGAAGATTAATACTAAATTGTCAGAAGTAGATTACACATTGAATGGGCAAAAGAGTAGAATTGAATCAATGGAAGACAGAATTAGTGAGATTGAAAACAAAAAGCTCAATATTTCTTTGGAAAGGGATCAATCAGAAAAAAGATCAAAACAAAATGAAGAAAGCCTAAGGTTCATGTGGGATACCATCAAAAGGAATAACCAACAGGTAATCAGAATTCCAGAACAAGGAGAGACAAATAAAACCACAGAGAAAATTGTTTAAGACTTGTTGGAAGAGAATTTCCTTGGCATAATGAAAAATGAGAATATATCCATTCAAGAAGTCCAATGAACCCCAAACAGGATAGACCCCAAAAGAAAATCACCCAGACATATCATCATCAAACTCACCAAAACCAAAGACAAAGAAAGAATCATGAGAGCAGCACAGGAAAAACAAACAGTTACGCACAAGGGGGCAACCAATAAGACTAAGCTCGGATTTCTCAGCAGAAACTATGCAGGTGAGAAGACAATGGGATGCTATATACAAAACACTGAAAGAGAAAAATTTCCAACCAAGAATTATATACCCAGCAAAACTGTCCCTCCAATATGATGGTGAAATTAGGATATTTCCAGATAAGCAGAAATTAAGGGAATTTGTTAAAACCAGACCAGCTTTATAAGAGATGCTAAAGGGAGTCCTTTGGACAGAGAAGCAACAACACCAAACAACTGACCATTAACATACATGATGACATAACCCAGAAACCAACCCAGTTATGGGAGTATCCAAAGTAAAATAATCCTACAAGATTGTAAACAGGGAACCAGAGGTATCCACTGACAAATGAGGAAAACTACAAACCAAAAAGAGGGAAAAAAATGTGTAGTTACAGAACTTCTAAATGATAACGAAATCAAGACAACTGCAAGATAATGCTGACTGTTCTAAACTTGGGAAGAAAATTATAAATCAAGAGTAGCCTCAAAGAAAAATGATAAACTTTCACATCAAAGTAAAAAAGAGGACAAGCACAAATATTAAGCAAATGCTAAAAGAATAGCAACCAAGGAAGTGATAATATGATTCATAAACAAAATGAGCTCAGAACAGAAAATTATATGGAATAAAGCAACACCACAAAAAAGCACATATCAAAATGACAGCAACAAATTCACACTTGTTGATGATTACATATCTGACAAGGGACTTATTGCTAAAATTTATAGAAAACTCCAACACCTCAACAACAAAAAGATTAACAATCCAGTTAAAAAATGGGCAGAAGACATGAATAGACACTTCATCAAAGAGGGTATTCAGGTGACCAGCAAATACCTGAAGAAATGCTCATGATCATTGGCCATCAGAGAGATGGAAATCAAAACAATAATGAGATATCATCTCACCCTATCACTAATGGTAAAGTTCAACAAGACAGAAAATAACAAATGCTGGCAAGGATGTGGAGAGATTGGGACTCTCATACACTGCTGGTGGGACTGTCAAATGATACAACCACTGTGGAAAACAAGATGGCGATTCCTTAAAAAGCTGGAATTAGAAATAACATTTGACCCAGCAATCCCATCTTTAGGTATATACCCTATGGAGGGGAGAGCCAGGACAAGAACACACTCATGTTCATCGCAGCACTATTTACAATAGCAAAAAGATGGAAACAACCTACGTGCACATCAACAGAATGGATAACCAAACTATGGTACGTATACACAATGTAATACTATCCAACATTCAAGAATAATACAGAATCTACAAAACACTGTATAACATGGATGAACTTGGAGGACTTTATGATGAGTCAAATAAGTTAATCACAGAAGGACAACTATTGTATTAGGTCATTATTATAAAAAGTCAAGGAAAGGTTTATATATAGAAGGAAACTTTGTTGTTTATGGTGGGGAGAGAAGGAGAGGGAACACTGAAAAAAAATGCACTGACCCGTGTCACTTTAGCTTTGTGTATTCACTGTACATAAATTATATTTCAATTAAATGTATTAAAAAAAAAAAAGACATATTGCATTGGGCAAATCTGCTGCAAAAGACCTCTTTCACACACTGAAGAGCAAAGATATCTCCATGAAGACTGTTGTTGCTGTTGTTTTGTGCCGTTGAGTCGGACCTGATTCACAGCAACCCCTCCTTGTGTTTCCGAGGTGGTATCACTATGGAAGTAGATTGCCCAACCCTCCTTCTGAGGAGTGGCTGGTGGGTTTGAACCACCAACCTTCTGATTAGCAGTCAAGTGCCTTAGGCATGCTTAACCCAAGCCATAGTATTTTCAATCTTCTCATGTGAGAGCTGGACAATAAGTAAGGAAGACTGAAAAAGAGTTATTTCTTTTTAGTTGTGTTGTTGGTGAAGAATGCGGAAAGGTCCATGGACTGCTAAAAGAACTAACAAATCTATCCTGGAGGAAGTGTACCTAGAATGCTCCTTGGAAGAGAGGGTGGCCAGACTTCGACTCACCTACTTTGGTCATGTTGTCAGAATGGACTGTTTTCTGGAGAAAGATATCATGCTTGGTAAAGTGGAGGGTCACTGAAGGAGGTAAAGGCCCTCAACAAGCAAGACTGACATAGTTGCTACAGCGATAGGCTCAGCTATAGTTGGGATCTAGAGGGTAGCACAGGACCGGGCAGTGTTTCCTTCTGTTGCACATAAGGTTGCTAAGACTAGGGGATGACTTGATGGCACATGACAGCAACAATAACAACAAACCAACGTGAAAGGAGTTCTGGTGGTGTAGTGGTCAAAGCATTCATCTACTAACCAAAAGTTCAGTGGTTCGAGCCCACCAGCTGCTCCATGGGAGAAAGATGAAGCAGTATGCTTCCATAAAGATTTAGAGACATGGAAACCCTATGGTGCAGTTCTACTTTGTATTACAGGGTTGCTATAAGTCAGAATCACCTCAGTGGCAGTGGGTTTATTTCTTGGTTCTCAATTCTGTTCCATTGATCTATGTGTCTATTCCCCTACCAATAATGGTGTCTTGTTTACTTAGTTATATAGTAAACCTTATTATCATGTGGAATAATTCCTGTCACTTTTTTCTTGTTAGGGATCTTGCCTTGCCATATAAATTTTATAAATAACCTTGTCTATGTCTGAAAAAACCTTGTTGGTGTTTTAACAGAATTTGCATTAAACTTGTAGATCCAAACTCCAAACTCACTGCCATCAAGTCAGATCTGACTCATAGTGATCCCTCCTTGGGTTTCCAAGGTGGTAGCATAGTGCCTAAGGCACTTGACTGCTAACCAGAAGGCTGGTGGTTCAAACCCACCAGGCACTCCTCAGAAGGAAGATGGGGCAATCTACT
>NW_006921736.1:6859562-6860906 GCF_000298275.1 Orycteropus afer afer | reverse complement strand
ATTTTGCAATTTTAAGCATACAAATGCTTTGTTCAATGTATTTCTAAATATTTACTTTCCTCTGGAGCAATTATAAATTGTATTGTATCTGGGTGGCACAAGGAGTTAAGTACTCAACTAGCTGAAAGATTGGGAGTTCAAACATACCCAGAGGCACCTCAGAAGGAAGGCCTGGCAATCTGTTTCCAAAAGGTCACAGTCTTGAAAACTCTATGGAGCAGTTTTACTTTGTACACAAGGGGTTGCCATGAGTCTGAAGTAACTCAACGGCAACTAAAAACAATATTTAATTTCAATTTCTGTATATTCATTATTAATTTATAGAAACTTGATTGTTTTTCATGTGTTGATCTTGTATACTGCAACCTTAATAAATCCATTTATTAAATGAAGTCTTTATGAAACTATTTTGTGATCATCATGTAGCTGAAATGCTTAACTCCCAGGTTAAGGTTCTTGGAATTGCTTCCATCTTTTCAAATGAGCCCAAAGCAATAATAGTTATTAATTAGTTTAGACAACCACAAACCACTGGCAGATACTGCCATAGAAAATGTTCTTTGTGCATACACATTACAAAGAAATCTATTTTAACTTACCTGTGAGTTGTTTTGAGTAACCTGACTTTTCATGCAGCTCAGATCAAGCTCAACAGTAGAAAGATGATCCCAGGTCAACATTTCCTACAGAACCAAACTAATTATGGAATGACTTGTCAAAAAATCTTTGGTTCACCTTTTGCACATACAGTACTGCATTGTCAGTGAAGGCAAACATTGATTTATAGGTGTATAGATGAGCAGACCAGCCACTCCTCAGAAGGAAAGTTGGGAAATCTACTTCCGCAGTGAAACTGCCTTGGAAACCCAAGGAGGGATCGCTATGAGTCGGGTCTGACTTGATGGCACATAATAACAACCAAACAACAGATGAGTAGACAGGCTGAACGATTAGGTATGTCTATGCAGGGGGGGAGTGTGCCCATGACCATGTATAGGGCTTGCAAATAATGTTTCTACAAGTGTATTTGTAAAGGGACAAGGTTATAGTCGCTTCTTGGCCACAGTCAGCTACCCAGAGGGAGCGAGTAGTTGGACCCATGGGCTCAGGACCATAGTCACAGGGGACATCAAGTTCATTTGGCATAATATACTACACAAAAATATTTTTCCACATCCTACTTTGGTGATTAGTGACTGGGATCTTAAAAGCTTGCAAGTGTCCATCTAGATGCACCAATGGATCTCTTCTCATCCAGAGCAAAGAAGAATGAAGAAAACCAAAGACACATGGAAACAATTAGTACAAGGGACAGGTAGACCATACAATCCTCAGCCTATATGA
>NW_006921736.1:6855078-6859302 GCF_000298275.1 Orycteropus afer afer | reverse complement strand
TATGCACAGGGAGACAGCTAGGGGGGCAGGAGTGCAAGGGAGGGAAGGACACAGGGAAGAGGTAACTATGGGGAGGAAAAGGCAGGGGAGCTGTTGTATTGTGGGAAAGTGCAATCATGTCATGAGACAAAGTGTATATAAGTTGCTGTATGGAAAATGAGTTTGTTCTGTAAACTTTCACCCAAATCACAATATATATATTTTAAAGAAGGCAAAAAAAGAAATCCTTGGTTCACTAGCCTGTGGAAAATTAAGCAGTTTGGGGGACTGGAACCCAAATTTAAGCTGGAAATGATTTGAGAAATTATAGAATGTGTAGAAGCCACCCTCTCAAGTGAATGCTTGGCTCAAATGGGGCTTTGCCAGTAATCAGCCCAAAAGAGCCCAGGACGAGAGGTGATCCTGTATATCTTTCTTACGTTCTTTTGCCTTTGAAGAGTTTCCTTTAAGAAATTAAACAGTGCCAAATCCTCAACTTCATTTTTTTCCCCTTTCAGTTCCCTAATTTTGATTCAGAGCCACATCTTTGTTTAAGGGTTTATGTAGATAAACCTCAATTTTGTCAATCTCAATTTTGTCTAAGAAGTAGGATCAACTTGTAATTTCCAGTGTTAAATTCTGTGCTCTACTTTCTCCTGCAATATTATCAAGATGACGGCATTAGGTTATGTCCCATGCTGGGCCAGATACTCTCAGTAAACTAAATAACGGTCTCCGCATTTGCTCATTAGTGTTACAGGCATGTCCTGAAACAGCATATACTCAGTAAGCTCAGTGGCTTCATATTATGGTATCAAATGGTGGAGAGAATAGAGAGGACTCCCAGGGATGTTCATTGTGTGTGCCCTTTCCTACATTGTTAAATGATGCATCTGGAGTTCTCCAGGGATTGCCTGGGGCTTCTCTGATGAGCCTCTGATTCAAGGAAATTAATCCACGTGGTTGAATTTCCATACCCATTTGAAGGAGATCTGAAGGCTTCTCCAAGCATTAAGATCTAATAGTGCAACATTAGATGAAACTGGCACGTTTTGTCACTAATGGTTAATTATAAAGAATATGATGTAGCCAGAGTCAAAAGCCCAGTTAGGGTGGGGAAGACAGGAGATAGAAATGACCGAAGCAGCCTGGGTAAGACAGTAAAGAGCAGTGGAGACTGAGGACAAATTGTACCCTCTATGTTGTCTCAACATGCTGATTGTTGATTCAACATGCTGAATCCATTGTCAGCAAATGATTCTGACTCATAGTGACCACATAGGATGGAGGAAAACTGCTCCTATAGGGTTTCAAAAGCTATAAACCTTTATCAAAGCAGACTGCCACGTCTTCCTCCCACAAAAGCAGCCGGTAGGTTGGACCATCTACCTTTGAGTCAGAGGGTGAGTGCTTTAACAACAGTGCTACCAGAGATCCTTATATGTTGCCTAAGGGCATTCAAGTTTAGAAACTAGTTTTAAAGGGCTAAATATGACTAAAAAAAAAAACACATGCCAACTAAATTTGTTTGCAAAGTCATTAGATTAAGACCTCTAGGTGGTGGCTGAAACTGTGTAGAGGGAAAAAACCTTAAGATTTCATTTATCATTTATCTGCAGTTCTACTAAGATCACCAAATCTCAGACCAATCAACTAGTGACGAGCTTACTAGTTAGTCACAAGAAAGATGGTTTAATGAATCACCTTACCTTGTATGGTATCCAAGCTTCCATTATCACTTTAGAAGTGGAATTCAAAGGATTGCTTCAATTCAAGCAAACAGACATTTATTAAAATTACTTTTCTGAGAAACATATTTATGTGCGCTATAAACAAGAACGCTTTTTTAACATTAAAAAATTTGAACTTTAAAAAATATGTAAAATGTTCAGAAAATGTAAACAGGAATTTTCATCTCTTTTTCCATATGGTTATGTAAGCACCTTAAATATCAACACAGATCACAGACAAGCCCATTTACATTCTTAAGAATTTTCTAAATAAGAAAAAAATTAATTAAAAAATGTTTCCAAAATTAAATATTATTTTTGGCAGCTAAAATAACACTTGTGATCTGAGAAAAATGAGGGATATTATGTAAAATGGCCACATAATTGAAGACTTTTTTCTTCCCCTTAAGGAGCAATTTAATTTTCTTTAATTTAATATTTTTAATAGATGCTTTCCAAGAGGTTTGTCTGACTTTCTATATCCAAGGATATAGAATATGAAATTGGATTTTCTTGACACTATCCATAATTGTTTAACATTTACTTCAAAATGTTCTATCTTCTTTCACGGTGAGTACTTGACTATAGTAATTTGGGCCCTTACTATATCTGCTTTGAATACCTTCACCAGTTGCATTATTGTTCATCACTTACAATAACCAAATAACAAAAATTTTTAGAAATATTCATCAAATAAGAGTCAATAAATCTGGAATGAGATTTTAAGTTATGAGTAAGTTCAGAGGCAGGAGCTTTGACAGCTATTTTAGGTAACTGGGGTCATTAAGCCTTCTGCATGGAGCTCTGGTAGCATAGTACCTAACACACTTGACTGCTAACCAGAAGGCTGGCGGTTCAAACCCACCAGCCACTCCTTGGAAGAAAGATGGGGCAATCTACTTCTGCAGTGGTACTGCCTTGGAAACCCAAGGAGGGGTCGCTATGAGTCGGGCCTGACTCGACAGCACATAACAACAACAAGCCTTTTGCTTTCTTTGGTTGAGGTATTTTTTCGTTTTTGTTAGAGATTATATTCTAGATTTACAGAGACTAACTTTCAGAATAATAGATTTTAAAATGAAACTTTTTTTTAATTAAACAAGATTAAATTAAGATAGAATGAAATGTCTACTTTTGTATTTAGCTTCAAATGCATTTTTAAAACTGATTTAAATATGGTATAAGGCTTAATTTAGTTTTCTCAACCAAAGCACAAAAATGTTAAGTGTTTACTTTGAATGAAAATACATTATTAATATAGATCTGACAAAAGATAGGTATACACACATACTACATACTTGACATGTACTACAGGATCCATAATGTAGAAATGAGTAAAGTATGTGTTTTTAGGTGGTTTTACAAATATAGAGGGGATAATCAACTTCAAATTGATTTTTAAATGGCACCATCTTAAAAATAAAGATTTTAACATCCTTGTTTGAAAAAGCACGTAACCTTTCAAGTCAAAGAACGAAGTTTCAACACCAGGAATCTCTCTATTCTGGCCCCTCTATCTTGATTCTAAGTGAACATTCTAATTTGAACCAACCCTCATAATTACTTTTATATTAATAGCATTATAAGGTAAATGTTCTTCTATCTAGGTTTTATCTCTCTGCTATAAATTGCATTGTTACCTCATACCATGCCTTGCATTATCAATTATTGAAGGTGCTTCTTAGACAGAATTGGGGCCATGAGTAATTGTAGAAGCACCTGGTAGATGGGAAATTTTTATCTTCCCTCACAAGGCTAGATCCCTGTAATATAGCTGTAAAAATAATGATATAGGACATCTGTATCAGTCAGGGTTCTCCAGAGAAATAGAACCAAGAGGAGATTTTATTTAAATGTGTGTGTGTTTTAGGAATTGGCACACACAGTTGTGGTTACTGGAAAGTCTAAAATCTGTAGAACAGGCTGGCAGACTGGAAACTCAGGCAGGATTTCTAAATTGTAGTCTTGATGCAGAATTCTTTCTCCAGGAAACTTCATTTTTCCCCTTAAGGGCTTTGCACTCATTGTCTGAGGCCCTCCCAAATTATGGAGGATAATTTCCTCTAACAAAACTGATTGTAAACGTTAACCACATATACAAATACCCTCACAATCACATCTAGACTCATGTTTGATAAAAGAACTGGACACCAGAGCCTTGCTGATGTGATACATAAAATTGCCATCACAATACCAGTCCCAGTTGCTGTTGAGTCAACTGTGACACAAGGAGACCCCAAGTTTGTCAGAATAGAACTGTGCTCCATAGGCTTTTCAATGGTTGACTTTTTTGGAAGGAGATCACCAGGCCTTTCTTTGGAGGCACCTCTGGGTGATCTCAAAACTTCAACATTTCAGTTAGCAGCTGAGTGTGTTACTGTTTGTACCACACAAGGGACTCCATCACAAGATCCCTTTAATTCATTCTGGGTTTTTGAAATGTCAGCATAAAAAGCTGTCAATCAAGTAAAGGGATTTCTAATAGATGAGTCTCCAGCTATTTTTTTTTTTTTTT
>NW_006921736.1:6824594-6847646 GCF_000298275.1 Orycteropus afer afer | reverse complement strand
CTTTTTTCTTATGTCTTGCAAAGAACAAAGTGCATTTCTCTTTATTGCATTTTTGTTTATTAACATGAGGAACTTCTATCTCTAGTGATACTTCCACAATTGTCTATTGAGAGCCACTGTCAACATAAGCCAATGGAAGAGTTTACATTTTATGGAACAGATTTTTCTTTATACATGTTCAAGTACCAACAAGCAACCTTGAGGAGAAAGAGGCTTTAAACTCTCAAATCCTGAGATCCACCAAGAAATCCTGCTTGATTCATTTTTCCTCTTTAAAGTGGTCTGATTTATGTCGCAAGATTGTTTTTATAGAGATCATATTACCTTCCTCACAAGCCTTCTTAATTTGCACCATTATCTAGCAATAATGGTACAATGGTCCTGCTTCTTCTGAAAATTACAAAAGTGTACTTTGCTACAAAACACTCATAAGACTTTGTGGATTGAAGGGAAAGCTCTATTGGATACTATTAATGGGATGGTAGCTGACAAAAATGTCAAAGATGTAAGTTATTGTTCCAGTCCACTTGAAACCTTAGAATATGTTCCCCAAGTCACCCTATTAATGGAGATATATTATCTCTCTGAGAATTTCCTGTCAAACTCTGTTAAGTAAATAAAGGATAGGTGAAAAATCAGAAACAGAGCTAACAAATGGAGCTAAAGGCTCTACTTGAAAGAAGAGAGCCAGCTGTTTACTGTGCTAATTCGAAACAAAATGAAAATGTATGTTTTTCATCTTTGTGGAATAAAATTTTCAAACATAGTTTGAAAATTGGCTAGAGGAAAGACTTTTTTTTTTTTTTTTTAAGGGATTTATAAAGGTCTGGTTTTCATGTGACAAATGTGACTAGGCTCTGACATAAGACAAATGTCTGGTTGGGTCTGCCTAGTGCCTCCAAATTGAACTCAAACCATGAAGTATGTTTGGATCATTTAGGTGGGTTTGTGCAAATGTAGCAGGATCAGAAAAGACTAGAATTCTTTATACTCTGGGACATGTAATTGTAGGCACCACCAGCAGGACCCGTGAAATTTCCTGTGGATGACCAAAGCCGCCAGCTTTTATGGTTCTTGTAGTCCTATGCACATCTCAGACAAACTCCATGAGATCCTAAGAATCAGTCATATAATTTGCATTTCCTCCTGTAGGCTAGTGGTTCTCAGCTGGGAGTGATTTCTCTTCTTCCCTCTGGAGGGACTTCTGGCAATATCTGGAGACAGTTTTGGTTGGCATGTAGTAGATAAAGGAATTGAGGGATGCTGCTTACAGTGCACAGGACAGCCTCCTGCAACAAAAATTATTCAGTCCCAATGTCAGTAGTGCCAAGGTTGAGCAACTCATCTCAACAGCAGTGATTCTCAAACTTGGATGTTTGTCAAAACTTCCTGGAGAGCTAATAGAGTTGAGACGACTAGCCACAATTAAGTAGGTGAGCGCTTGGGCTTTGTTTTGTTACCAAGTATTATGGATTGAATTGTACTACCTCAAAATATGTGAATGTAATCCCATTTTGATTCAGTTTTTTCCCCATCAGTTTTTTTATTTTTTAAAAAACCTTTCACCCAAGTTACTCTATGTCTACCCTCTAGTTAGTGATTTACCCTCCCTTATTTATCTACCCCTGAAAAGCCAAACTCACTGCTGTCGAGTCAGATCTGACTCATGGCAACACCCTCCTTGTGTTTCTGAGGCCATATCACTACGGAAGGAGATTGCCCAATCTTCCTTCTGAGGAGTGGCTGGTGGATTTGAACCACCAACCTTCTGGTTAGCAGTCAAGTGTTTAGGCACTATGCCACCAGAGCTTCTGCCACCCCTGGTAACTATCAAATAATATCATAATCTTTTTGGGAATAAGGTTTTCCTTGTTAAGTTAATGAGGCCATATCAGTGTAGGTATGTCTTAAATCTAATGACTTTTGAGATATAAAAAGATCAGATTAGTCACAGAGAGAAGCATATCAAAAAAGAGGAAGACCCTCAACGAGATGGAATGACACAGTGGCTCTAACAATGGGCTCAGATATAGCAATGATGCTGTTGATGGTGCAGGACTGGGCAGCATTTTCCTTCTGTTATACCAAAGGTCACTATGAGTTGGAACCAATGCTATGGCACCTAACAGCAGCAACAGATAGGTTTGGAAGCTGGACAGGAACCATGATTCAAAACCTTTTTGGAAACATCATCTTTAATTGCTGTAGATCTCTGGCACAGGAAAAATAAACTTTATAACTTAATGGTTTATTACTCGTTATTTCTCTAGACCAGTATCTCCCAATATGTGGTTTGTGAAGTTACTACAAGGGCTATAAGAAACTATGTTTGCAAGCATGGCTCATTGAGCTGGAAAAATATTATCTTACACCTATAAATGTAGGAATATTTTCCAAATTTTGTAGATGATCTGATTAAGAATGTAGACTTTCACTTAAAAGAATTACTCATCATGTGATTTTTAAAAAATAGTTGAATACTAATATATACCATTTTTGGGTCATGTTGTCAGAAGGGACCAGTCCTTGGACAAGTATATCATGCTTAGTAAAGTAGAGGGTAACTGAAAAAGGAGAAGACCTTCAACAAGATGGAGTGACACAGTGGCTGCAGCAATGGGCTCAAGTTACAGCAAGATTATGAGGATGATGCAGGACCGAGCAATGTTTTGATCTGTTGCCATGCGTTGGAGCCAACTTAATGGCACCTAACAGAAATATATACCATGTGTGAATTCATGAATAAATTTATATTTATTTTGAAAAGGTTCAGGACCTTCCTTCCTTCCTTCCTTCCATCAAAGTAGCAATCATGCCCATTTCTTCTGCCAACCCATGTTTTATGCATCTAAAACTTGGTGTAGAGCAGTGTTTATCCCATTTTCATTTCACAGGCAAATCACTGGACATCTTTTTATACTGCAGAATCTTATTTGTCTAATCTGGGCTTGTGATTCTGCGTTTGTAACAGGAGCCCAGGTAGTGAGGTCCCTGGGGGCTGCCAACAGTTTGTGATGAACTATTAATTGAAAGGTTGGTGGTTCAAACCCACCTAGTGGCACCAGAGAAGAAAGGCCTGTCCATCTGCTTCTATAAAGATTACAGCCAAGAAAACATTATGGAGAAGTTCCACACTGTAACATAAGAGGTCACCATGAGTTGGAATATATTCAATGGGAACAGGTTTGCTTTTTGTTTTTCCCAGGTAGTGCCAATGCCCTAGGTCCTCAGAGCACAATCTGAGTTATGAGAACTGAGATATGTCCATTTTTGAAATTTATGCACCTATACACATTTCTTAAAGCACTTGTACTGTTGAAACAACTCCATGTCAGTAAAACAGGAAAAGAGAAAAAAAAGAAATCTACTGAACAAAATATCATGACTCATATTTAGCTTGTGTAAACCTTATAGAAATTCTTCTTTTACATGAACTGATTGATTTTTCTAACACTGGATTACCAGACAATAACAACCCTGGAAGAAAACTCACTTGAGAACAAAACCCCATAAATTAAACTTCAAGTGTAGGTGGGCTGTGTCATAGGCATGCTTTGTATCACCTTGAATACAAACTACATTTTCTCACAGTTAACCTTCGTATCACTAGTTCTGATGGTATACCATGGAGAAAAATCTGTAAGTTCATGGTATGGAAGCAGAATTATTGGGGGTGGGGTGGGGTGTTACCATAGTACCTTTCTGCCACTTCTCTTGGTAAATGCTTTTAAATATTCCTCACTAAGTTTCTGAAAGGAGCTCTGGTAGCGTAGTGCCTAAGGCACTTGACTGCTAACCAGAAGACTGGCGGTTCAAACCCACCAGCCACTCCTTGGAAGAAAGATGGGGCAATCTACTTCTGTAGTGATACTGCCTAGGAAACCCAAGGAGGGGTCGCTATGAGTCGGGTCCGACTCAACGGCGCATAACAACGAAAACAAGTTTCTGAAGCTTTTTAAAAGTAAATATAAATTCCAGTACGCTAGCAGTTGTGACATTATTTATTAGATTCAGGCTAACACATTTGAATAGATTTTTTTTTATAATCATGTTGATTTCTAGGACAATTAACTAGTTTGGTTTTCTGAGATAGAAATGGGATATGTGTGGAAGAAAAAGACATATAATAGGTTTTCAGTACGGGTATGCAGACTTGTACAAACGGAACTAAAACATTCTGGCCCAATTCCTTTTATGGCTTAGATTCTGGTACCAGAATCAAGTTAATAAAAATAATTTTAAGCCCATGATAATGCAAAGAGCAGTGACTCAAAATATGGATGTTAAATACATATTGGCAACTGTACTTGCAAATGCTTAGTTTGGGGCCAGAAAGCCTGTATTACCTCCAGGATTGTGACAGAGAACAAGTCAACCAATAGAGGGAACATCCAGCCAACTGATGTGAGGTAGAGATGTGGCTTTCTAGATTCTCTTCATTTAAAGGTGGAAATTCTGATTTTTGTTTGAAACATTCTGATTTTTAAATGTAAAAAAAAAATTAAAAATTAAACCACTGCATAGGGGAAAAAGAAAAAAACAAGACTAGAAGTCGACTTTGGTCTCCTGAGCAATGGTTTGCAATCTTGAGTCTACAGCAATGGTATCTTAAGCCATCACTTTTGAGATATAAAAGAGCAGATATAATACAAAAGGAAGCAAGAAGCACAAATTAGAGAAAGATAGATGCCATGTGGAGATTGCCAAGGCATGTTGAGAACACTAGAGAAGTTGAGACAAGGATTTTCCTTCAGAGTGGATAGAGAGAGGTTTTCTCTCCAACAACAACAAATTACAAGAAAATAAATTTCTGTTCCTTAAAATCACTCACTCATGATATTTTTGTCCCAGCAATATTAGGAAATGAAGACATTTGTACACAGGTGTTTATTGCCTACCAATTTGAACATACCCTCTTGAAAAGCAGTGCTCATTTCACATACTTCTGAAAAGGCCTTCCTCAAAGAACATGCTCAATAAACATTTGCACCTGACCAATCATTGCCTGATAGGATGTTCAGTGCTATGAAATAAAACCCTTTTTATTTTTTTTAAAAAAATACAAAAGACTTCTCTTTACAACCTGGACTGAACTCAAAAAATAACCTATAAAATGCCCTTCCCTCAGGTTAAGGCTAAATCTTAAAGTAATAAAGACTAAAGAAGACCTCAGTTGCAGCCTCTGTGAAATAATATTAAAAAACCATTTGAGCTCTGTGTCCATCTGAGACTTTTGTACTTTTCAACTTACATTTCTCTTTATTGAATCTTCTCATTAACATTTGCTAAAGCCCTCCAGGAATATTAGACTTAATGATTTGCCATGCAACAGACAAATACACACACCCATGTCTTCTTATTTTCAAAGATTCTAGTCTTTTTAACATATTTTCTCTCTAAGCTAAAAATCATCCTTTGGGGGGGGAAAAATCAAGAGACAAAGTAGAGCAGTATTGGATAGTTTGCATAGTTGCATGTAAAACACCTGTACATATTTCTTTTGGGACCCTTAATTGCCTAAGTGGATGTCCAATGGCATTTCTGCACATGTGGTTTCCTATTTGTGCCTTCCAACTATGATTTGAAGTGAAGACAGAGCATTTAGCGTGTGTCTCTCTCTGTTTTTGTAGATGTACTCGCTGAACCCAATTTTGGAAATATGGCCTTCGGTTGGCTCATTTTTGTATGATTGGTACATAATGATACTCATCAGTTGCTTATTGCAATGTAATCAAAACTACTCAAGATTTCAATGCTGCACTAATATTAACTTCAACCATTTACTATTTTAATGAAGTGAGTGTTGATATAAACATTTGCATACTTATTTGTCAATACAAACAGATTTGATGTTGAGTAATAAGGTCATTAAAAGTAATCACACATTTACATTTTTAATCCCCATATCCCCCCATCCTTTGCTCCCAAGCCTTTTCCTCTTTATTACTGCATTAAATATATTAACGATGTAGGACCGAAACCACAATACATGACCACTACCAGACTTTCCATTATAGAGTCTATCACCATCTCTTGAGAATCTGCTGGCAACTGCCACCTGCATAGAGGAAGGTCACTTTCTTGAGATAGATTTCTGCAAGATGCTCAGGGGCCACTGAGCAGAGCTGTGACTTGTTGATTTGTTTTGTAAGAATTCAAGGCCTGTAGGTTTTATGGATTCAGTAAGTCTCAGTGAGACTCAAACAAAAAGGGAACCTATAAAATGCCCTTCCCTCAGGTTAAGGCTAAATCTCAAACTACATGGATGCATGCTGCCCTAGCTCCTGTACAACTCTGTTGTCCTCCTTTCTATGAAGGCAGCTCATGTCTAGGCAATGGAGATATGGCTTTGGGAGGTGGAATAAACTGGGACATGCAGGCAGGAGGAAGGAAGAAGCTGGAGGTGCTTTCTGAAAACTGAGATGCAGAGTGTTAGAACCAGAAGAGATTTTTGAAATCCTTTGCCTAAAACTCTTTACTTTATACATCAGTACACCTAGAGGGCCAAAGAAGTGGCATGATTTGCCCAAGGTCACACAGCCATTCGTCAAAAATCCTCTTTAGAATGGTTTTCTATCAAACTAATACAAGAGATTCAACCATCAATGAGAAATAAGGAGGAGCTTCCCAAAGTCTCACATTTATTTTTTTAATCTGCCTAGCATCCATTTCCCATATCTCGCCATCACTTTTGGGTAATGGTTACGGGAAACTGTTCCTTTTGCACTGATACAGTCTTGGCGGGACAGTCAATCTAGGTGCTCCACTCACTCTTCTCTTAGCAAAGATGGGCTTGTAACCCAAGGCCAATCATATTCTCTCTCCTTGGAATTTATATTTTGAACCACATGGATGGAAACTGGTTGGAGCCGATTCATTCCAACATAAGGGCCTGGAAGGGACTGTCTCCTAGGTCCTGCTCCCTAGAGTTTAGGAACTCTCTGGCTTCTTTTAAAACTTGGCTCTTTAGTTTTTCCTTTGATTCGTGGAGTGGCCTTATAATCTGTAGGTGGGCTGTGGTGGGCTAACACAGTGGTTCTCGACTGGGGGCTATTTTTCCCCTGGAGGACATTTAGAAAGGTCTGGAGACATTTTTAGTTGTTGCAACTGAGGGAAGTGTGCCACTAGCATCTAATGGATAGATGCCAAGGATGTTAAACATAGTACGACAGAGAACATCCTTTTACAACAAAGAATTATCTGGTCCAGATTGTCAATAGTGTAGAGGTTGAGAAACTAATCCAATACCCATTCCCAATCCCCTTCTTGTCTGCTTCCCTATCAGAATAAAAAATATTCACTTTCCCAGACTTTCTTATGGCTAAGGGTTAGGGGTCCAGGTGATACAGTGTTAGTCAGTAAGATGTATGCAGAAATCTGCTTTCTTGATGAAAGAGACAGGAACAGCCCCTTCTCCTGGCCTTGAAGGTACAGAAGGAAATGGCCAGGAGAATCACAAGTACCTAATCCTTCCATTGTCCAGACAGTGAACCAATCTTGATGACTATCTCCTTTCAGAGTTCTTACTGTTGAAGAAAATTAATCCTTCATTTTTTTTTTAAGCCACTTATACTCAAGTACCCTCAACAAGATGGACTGACACAGTGGCTGCAACGGTGGGCTCAGGTATAGCAAGGATCATGGAGCTGGCACAGGACCAGGCAGTGTTTCGTTCTGCTGTACATAGGGTCACTATGATCTGAGACAACTTGAAGGCAACTAACAACAGTAACAGTCAAGTGCTTCTTTACTTGCAGATGACAATATTTCATTCTTCCCAATATACTGTTTTCTGTTTATATTAGTCACGCTTTTGTAAGAGAAGAACCCTACTAGACACAATATACAGAATCTGAGCCATAGTGGACTATGTATTGCAACAGGATCAAGTCTTTCTTTCTCTGATTGTCTTAATGTTGACTAAATTTTGGCTACATAAAACAAGTCAATTAAGTCAATTCTTTGCTACTGGTCAGCAGTATTCTTGGGTCTGTACTCTGTGATAAGATTTGTGATAAATATTATTTTCCCCTTGATCTTTTCCTTTTAACTATAGGTCAGGGAAATCCTTCAACCTAAAGTCAATTAGACATATTCACAAAAGGCCTTTTTTAGTTAGGTCTAGAAAACAGAGCTGAGAAAATGCTTTTATTACTATTCTCTATAATGTGACCATAAGAACTCTATACCAGGCATTTCAGTTGGAAGAGATGCCTACACATTTGAGTGAAGGAGACAAATCAAAGATAGACCCTCCTCCAGCTGCCCATCCTTTCTCCCAACGTTGCCCAGAGTTCTTCCTTGGGCTGAGGGTGAAGGTAATGCTAGTGATCAGCCACAGACATGGCTTAATTGCTGCTGAACCTAACTTTTTACTCCTGGTTTCAGTGTAGAAGGCAGAGAGGGGGAAGCAACCCTGAAGGGATGCTATGATTAAGACATGAGCGGCAGCTGTCTCTGTTCCTCTGTCCTTATGGAGGCTCAGCTCTTCATAGCACAAAGCCTCTTGATGCATTCCCACCCCCATGCCTGTTCATCAGAGAAGGGTCAACTGCCCTTATCCTTCACCCTCAACCAGGGCTTTGAACAGGTGCAGTCTGGTTTGACTCCCTGCTCCAGATGCACTGAATCACAATGTACAGTTTAACAAGTTCCCCAGGTGAGTCTACTAGATCCCTTTAAGGCTTATGTTGGGATCATATTAAAATGTAGATTCTGTTCCTTATAAACACTAATTGTGTTCAATTTCTTCATCCTCAGTATTAGTAGTTAGGGTGTAAATTTGAATAATAACTTATTAACTGGTCTTCCTTGTAGGTGTATGGATATTCTCCTATCACTGACAGCACTGTAGTTCAGGACAGGTCTTAAAATGTTCTTTTGATGATGAATGCCATGCCATTCTTCTTCAATTTGTAATTACAGACATAGACCATAGGATTGCCCGCTTCAAAATGGCCAACACCAGTCCATTTCAGCTCACAATGTCTGAGATAACAATTTTATGTGTTCCATTTCATTTTTGGTGACTTTCTTTTTTGGTGAGCTGTTTAATCTCATTTTGAATTGTGGCACACCAGTAAATGATGGTCCCAAAAGCTTTACTCCATTCATGCCATTAAGGTCCACTCTGCTTTTAGGAGAGAGGTCTTCCTCAGTCAGGTTTCAAATGCCTTCCAATCTGAGGGGTTCATCTTTGGGCACTGTATTAGACAATATTCTGCTGCTATTTAAAAGCTTTTCACAGGCAAATTTTCTAAGAATTCAATTGCTAGGTCCTTCTTAGTCTGGAAGTTGTGCTGAAACTCTTACGCATGTGTATGTGTATGAAACACATACAACAACACTGTATGACCCTGCTGGTATTTGAAACATTGGTGGCAGAGCTTCCAGAATCACAGAAACACTGAAGACACCACAGCAGGTGGTGTCAGCAAACTGACAGATGAGTGGTGTCCCTAACCAGGTACTTGGGATAAAATGTATCCAATAACCTCATTTAGTGCAATGGTGTTGTTGTTACATGCTGTCGAGTCAGCCCCAACTCATAGTGACCCCTCCTTGGGTTTCTGAGGTGGTATCAGTATGGAAGTAGACTGCCCAACCTTCCTTCCGAGGAGTGGCTGGTGGGTTTGAACCACCAGCCTTCCAGTTAGCAGTAAAGTGCCTTAGGCACTATGCTACCAGAACTCTTAGTGCAATGGTATTTACCTGAATTCAGAAAAAGCCATGGTCTAATAAGGGATAGATTACAGCTGGTTGGCCTCTTCAGCGCCTGCTTTCCCCAATCTGTGCTTTCATAAACAACATGTCCCTGAAGTTCCGGCTAGCCTTAGCAGATGTGCACTCATTTAGAGCTGAACCTGTAAATCTATCACTTCATTTACCATACCTTTCTTGCCACTGTTTATTATTCCTTGAGAAGAATTCAAACCTTCTATTTCTTGCCAAGTCTCTTACAGAGAAACCTGCCTTCTTTTTGCTTCGTCCTTCCCAGGCTCATGTGTAAAATTAGTTGTAACTCTCATAAAGCAATTTAAAATCAAGTCCAAGTTACTACATGTGCCTTAGACTGTTAATTAAGTGAACAACTCTTTGCAAAGTGCTTACTAAAGGAGATTCAAATAAGAAAAGGCACACTTTTAGCCAGCAGTAATAAGAGAAGTCTCTAGGAATGGTCTGTTGGCCATCAGCCAAGACAGTAGAGGCTTAAAGAATCCAGCAAAATCTAGGGGTAACCCACAGTTATACTGTCTCACAAGCGGCCATATTTATCATGTAGAGCACAGGTTATGCATTCCACTATCTCACATTTATCTAGACTGCTGAGTAAACCCAGGAAACCAAATTCATAGTTTACTATGAGATGTAATTCACATGGAGCTCACATTCTAAGGGGGCAAATGGGCTCTTAATTTTGGTGGGTGTCATGGAAACTTTTCAATCTATGATGACATTTATGGATATTTTCTCCAGAAAAATGCACAAACTCACAATAGTTATAATACAAGCTGAATATAACTTAAAGAGGTCCCCAAAGCCTATTCTTTGGCCCTAGTAATTGGGAGTCAATTTCTGATAGAACTACTTGAGAAACCAAATCATAACTAGAATACCGCTTGGAAAGCAAATTATTCAAATATTTAATGGTGTCAGACTACGATAACATGATGCATCTACCTCCACACCCACAGTAAATTTACTTTGGTGCACGAACAATCTCAGTTGTATTGCAGCTTCCTCTCTTTCTTGACAAAGCTTGGGTGGACAATGTCAACCATGAACACTAAAACTTTTTTTTTGGTAAACTTTGATTTCAGATCAAGACCCATCCAAACTCTTTTTTCTGATTGGCTCTTTAAGTATGCTAATATAGACAAGCCTCACTAAACCCACTGCCATTGAGTTGATTCCGACTCATAGTGATGCCCATTGGGTTTCCAAGGCAATAAATCTTTACTCCACAGAGCGGCTGGTGGATTTGAACCACCAACCTTCTGGTTAATAGCCAAATATCTCACCCATTATGCCACCAGAGCTCCTTTAAGGCTCACTAGCTGGGTAGTATTTTGAGTCTTTAAGAGACTTGCTATATCTCTGCTCTGATCTGTTTTGATCTTGCCTTTTGACCTCTCAGAGAGCCATCCTATTTTCATTTCCAATTCTCCAAGGGAGTTTTATAGGAACTATACCAGATCCTTAATCAACTTGATGGCAGTGAATATACCAGAACTTAGATACATTAACAACAATATCAGCAACTAACATTTCTTTTGTTCATTCTAAGTATTAGGTACTCTGGCTGGGATTTGACATGCGTTATCTCATCTCATCCTCATAACCACAGTTTGTGTTAAATACCAACTATGGTCATAAGCCTCATTTGTATTTAAGAAAACTACTGCAGCTATTATAGCAAAGTAGTAATAGAGTCACATTTGAAACATAATTTGAATCTCACTTATTGTAAGGGATATTTTATCTAAATGATGTGAGTTGAGGAAATAGGCTTAGAGCAGTTAAGTTACTTATACAAAATCACAAAGTAAATGGCAGCACTGGAAATCAAATCAGATTGCCTGCATCCAACCTCTACACCAAAACTCCAAACCAAACCATTACTGTTAAGTCAATTCTGATTCAGACCATAGAGGACAGAGTGGAACGGCCCTATAGGTTTCCAAGGCTGCAATCTTTACAGAAGCTGACTGCCGCATCTTCCTCCTGTGGAGCGAATGGTGAGTTCAAACTACTGAGCTGTCAGTGAGTAGTCAAGGGCTTAACACTGCACCACCAGGGCTCCTCTATACAAGGAGCCTGTAAAAGGCCAGATAATCAATATTTTAGACTTTTGGCCACATGATCTCTGTTACCGGTTAGTCCCCAACTTACAATGTAGTCAAGCTACAAAGAACCACATTTAGGTCTATCTTTTTTGGTACATTTTATTGTTAATAACATGTTCTACACAAACTGTTGCAGCATGTAATGTGCTGATGTTATCATTCGCAAATGTTCACTTGAAGATGTTCAAAGATCAGATTTATGAAGACACTGATAGTAAAAGGCAATAATGAAAATAAAAAGAAAAAAGGTATTCAGCTTACAACAGAACTAACTTAAAACTGATTAGTCAGAATGGAACCCTGTCATAAGTTGGGGGACTACCCTGTACTCAACTCCACCACTGTAGTGGGAAAGCAGCTATAGAAAAGACCAAACATGGAAGTAGCTATGACTTGCGGGACTTAGTCTGCTGACTCCTACCAACAACCACAAGCTGTATAATACACTACTATCTCAATGCCTCAGGACACAGTCATCTAAGAGCACAAAATAGTCACATCTTTGACATATACAGCATGGTGCCATTTTTTAAACAATGTTGAGTTCTTGTATTTAAGAAAACTACTGCAGCTATTATAGCAAAATAGCAATAGAGTCACATTTGAAAGATAATTTGAATCTCACTTATTGTTAAGGGATATTTTATCTAAATGATGTGAGTTTTGAATTATGCAAGGTTTCAGAAAACTCCCTTTACTTTCTGGAGATGCTGGTTTTATCTGATATAGAACAAACAGTTCAAATAAGACATTAGGTGCACCAAAAATTCACCAACTTCCTGGCATGGCTTTGGCAAGGAAGGGAAGACACGTCCTTATTAAATATTTCAATCATGTGCTAGGTCTCAGGAACAACCATTTATGCAAGCACTGACAGTAAACACCAAGAGGCTAACTGGAAAAGTTAATGCTAGATTTACCGTTTCTGGCCTGGCTTGTAAAGAGTTTGGAAATCTTACCTCTTGCCGTCACAAGAAAGAAGCTGAAAATCAGGAACTCTTCTTAGATCCATCAGAGAATTGAAGTCATAAAGAAGATGGTTGTCAGGAGAACTGGAAAGACAGACAGACAAATGTACAGAATCACATATGGGGTCACCAAGAGTAAGAATCTACTTATTGGGAACTAACAGTCACCACTACAACTTACTAGGAGCACAGACTAACACTAATTTGCCTGGTACTCCTTGCATAGCCTGAACCACTATTAAGTAGGGATACTTAGAGGTAATTGGTTAACTACTGAAGGCTGAGTGTGGGCTATCTTGAGAGAGAAGTCCTGGAGGCCCACGCTGGGGGCCCTTGATGAGTTTTGCCTCAAGGAGCCACACTAGGTTTTCACTGTGAAGCTAGAAGAAAAATCCATTGTTGCTCCTGGCAGAGAGAAGGGAAAAGCTGCAATTTTGATACAGTGCTCTGTTCCCAAGGGAAATTACTTTACCAAAGCCCAGCCCATGTGGGTTTTATTGGAGCCTGACTTGTTGTTGCTGTTATGTGCCGTCATGTTGGACCCTATTCATAGCGACCCCTCCTTGAGATTCTGAGGCAGTATCACTATGGAAGTAGATTGCCCCATCTTCCTTGCGAGGAGTGGCTGGTGAGTTTGAACCTCCAGTCTTCTGGTTAGCAGTCATGTGCCTTAGGACTATGCTACCAGAGCTCCTGCCTGACTTGTTATTTAGCATCAAATCCTGGAAATGTGGAGAGGGGAAATATCCAGCTGTGGCCTTTCTAGCTCCAGCCCATCCTCACAAGTGGGGGAAGAAAATTGCCCAACTCCACCTCCCATCATGTCTTTAATCTACGGGGAATGGAAATACCTAACTGCAGACCCTTCTAGCCTTCTTGTTTCACCTAAAGAGCGTCTGAATAAGTCTTTATTTATTTTTCACTTTTGAAGGATGATTTCTCTGGGTACAGAATTCTAAGGTGGTGGGTCTTTCCTTTCAACACTTTAAGTACTTCATTCCCCTCTCTTCTTGCTTACATAGGTTCTGAAGAGAAGTCTCATGTAATTCTTATCCTTGTTCCTTTATAACCCCCCAAACCCACCGCCATTGAGTTGATTCCAACTCGCAGAGACCCCCACTGGGCTTCTGAGGTGGTCAATCTTTACGGAAGTAGATTGCCCAGTGTTGCTTCTGTGGAGTGGCTGGTGGGTTTGAACCACCAACCTTCTGCTTAGCAGTCAGATACCTTAGGTACTGTGCTACCAGAGCTCCTTTTCCCTCTGGCTTCTTTCAAGATTTTTTTTCTTTTTTTTTTTTAAGATTTTTCTCTTCTATCAGAATAGATAAAAAAAAAAAACAAAAAACAAAAAAACCAAGGTCCAACTAGACATTCTCTACAAGAAACTCACTTTAAGCAGATCAATGTAAAGGAATGGACAAAGATACAGCATGCTATCACTAATCAAAAGGAGGCTGGAGTTGCTATATTAATTTCCGACATAGCAGATATCAGAGCAATGAAGATTATCAGGGAAAAAGAGGACATTACATAAGATAAATTCAATTCTTTAAGAAGACATAACAGTTTTTAATGTGTAGGGAACTAATAAGAGAGCACTAAACTGACTGAATTGCAATGAGTAATAGACAATTCCCCTATTAGGAGACTTTAGCACCTCTCTTTCAGTAACTGACAGATCCAGAAAGCAGAAAATTGGCCAGGGTAGAGTTACACTGAATTACACCATCAATCAAGTGGATCAAATTGACATTACAGAATACTTCATGTACCAACAGCAGAATACACATTCTTTTCAAGTTCACATGGAACATTCACCAACATAGACTACATCCTGGGCTGTAAAACATACTTTATCAAATTTAAAAAATAAAGTATGCTCTCAGACCACAATGGAATTAAACTAGAAATCAGTATCAGAAATATAACTGAAAATCTTGAAATATTTGGAGATTCAACAACACACTTCTACATAACACAAGTTCGAAGAAGTCTCAAGAGAAATTAAAAAATATTTTTAACTAAATGAAATGAAAATACAACTTTTCAAAATTGTGGAATGCAGCAAAAGCAGTGCTGAAAGGGAAATGTGTAGCTTTGAATGAATATATTAGGAGAGAGATCTAGAAATCAATAATCTAAGCTTCCACCTTAGGATACTTGGGAAAGAACAAATCAAATGCAAAGTAAGCAGAAGAAGTAATAGAAATTACAGTAGAAATAAATGATTTTTAAAATAGGAAATTAATAGAGAAAATCAGTGAAATCAAAAGCTTGTTTTGTGAAGAGATCAATGATACTGAAGGCCTCTAGCCAGGCTAACCAAGAGAAAAAAGAAGACACAAATGGCTAATTTTAGAAATGAAAGAGTGGCCATTACAACTCATGCCATGGACATTAAAAGGATATTAAAGGAATATTGTGAACATATATGTACATAAAATTGGTAACTTAGATGTAGTAGACCAACTCCTTGAAATACACAGCCTACTAAAACTCATACAAGGAGAAATAGATAATCTGAATAGGCCTATATCTACAAAATAAATGTAATCAATCATTCTTTCATAAGCTTCTAAAACAGAAAGTACCAGATACATACGGTTTCACTGGTAAATTCTATCAAGCATGTAAAGAATTAACAGTAACTTGTACAAAAAAATAGAAAAGGAGGGAGCATTTCCCAGTTTGTTGTATGAGGTTACCACTGACTTAATGCTAAAACTAGACAAAGACACTACTAGAAAGGAAACTTACAGACCAATATCTCTCATGAACATAGATGCAAAAATCCTGAACAAAATATTAGCAAATCAAATACAATAGTGTATAAGATTATATGTCATGACCAAATGGGATTTATTAAAGAATATTTTAGTATTTGCAAATCAATTAATGTAATTCATCATACGAATAGGCTAAAGAAGGAAAATCATATGACCTTATCAATGGATGCAGAAAAAGCATTTGACAAAATTCAACATAGATTAATGAAGAAAACTCTTAGCAAACTAGGAATAAAGGGAAACTTCCTCAACTTGATAAGGAACATTGACAAAAATTCTACAGCTAATATTATATTTGGGCATTTGACTGGTAACCAGAAGGCTGGCAGTTCAAAACTACCAGCCACTCCTCAGAAGCAATCTGCTTCCACAGAGATGCTGCCTTGGAAACCCAAGGAGGAGTAGCTATGAGTCGGAACCCACTCAATGGCAGTGAGTTTGGTTTTTATTTTTATTTTTATTGTAACATTATAGTTAATAGTAAGACATTAGATGCTTTCCCCTTGAGATTGGGAACAAGATAAGGATCTTCCCTCTCACTACTCCTATTCAACACTGTACTAGAAGCCCTAGTTAATACAAACAGATAAGAAAAGGAAATAAAATCTATACAGATTGGGAAAGAAGAAATAAACTGTCTTTGTTCACAGATGACATGATTGTCTACGTAGAAAATCCCTAAAATCAACTAAATCCTCCTGGAGTTAACGTGATTACAGCAAGGTATTAGGATAGAAAGTTAATATACAAAAGTCAAATGCTTTCCTTTATACCAGTAATGAACAACTGGAATTTGCAATTAGAAAACATCACCATTTACATTTGCACCAAAAAAAAAAAAAAAAAATTAAGTAAAAATCTAACAAAATATGCACAATTTCTATTTGAGGAAAACTACAAAACTCTGATGAAAGAAATCTAAGAGTGTCTAAATAAATGGACAGATATTTCATGTTTATAGATAGGAAGACTTAATATTATTAAGATGTCAATTCTTCACAATTTCATCTATAGATTTAACACAATCACAATCAAAATCTCAAAAAGTTATTTTGTGGGTATCAATAAACTTATTCTAATGTTCATATGGCAAAGCAGAAGACCTGAAATAGCCAGCCAATACAGAAGAAAAAGAGTTGGAGGACTGATACTACCTGACATCAAGATTGACTATAAAGTACAATGATCAAGACAGAAGGGTATTGGTGAAGAAAAACACAGAGATCAGTGGAATAATATAGAGAGCGAATAAAGTCATACGAATACAATCAACTGATATCAGAAAAGGAGTAAAGGTCATTCAATGGAGAAAGGATAGTCTTTACCACAAATGGTACTGGAACACTTAGATATCTACATGGCAAAATAATAATAATAATAATAATAATAATAAAATAGAATAAAAAAAGATATGAGAGCTATATCTTTTGCAAAAATTAATTCTAAATGGATCATAGACATAAATATAAGATGAAAAACTATATAATTTCTAGAAGATAACACAAACCAAAAATGAAACCCACTGCTATTGAGTCAATTCCAACTCATAGTGACCTTCACTGGGTTTCTAAGGTGGTAAATCTTTATGGAAGTAGATTGCCCAGTCTTCCTTCTGTGGAGTGGCTGGTGGGTTTGAACCACTAACCTCTGGTTAGCAGTCAAATGCCTAAGGCACTGTCCTACCAGAAGATACCATAGGGGAAACATCTAGGCAACCTTGGGTTTGGTGATGACTTTTTAGATATAACACCAAAAGTATGATTCATAAAAGAAAATAATTTATCAGTTGGACTTCATTAAAATTAAAACCTTTTGCTCTGTCAATGGCATTTTTTTTAAAAGAATGAAAAAATAATCCACAGACTCAGAGAAAATATTTACAAACACACATCTGATAAAGCACTTGTATCCAGGACATAAAATGAACTTTTAACATTCAACAATAACAGAATAAACAACCCAATTACATAAGGGGCAAAAGATCTGAACAGATCTTTGTATCACCAAAGAAGATATAAAGATGGCAAAGAACCATATGAGAAGATGTTGTTTTGGTTCTCTACTGCTGTAACAGAAAATACCAGTGGGTGGTCTTAACAAACAGGGATTTATTCTCTTATGGTTTAGGAGGCTAGAAGTTCAAGTTCAAAGTGCCAAGCTCTAGGGGCTGGCATTGGGCTTCAGCTCCTGGCACACTGGACTGGAGGCATCTCTTAACTCAGGCAACTGCTGGCTGCTGAAGCTGACAAACCCAAGGTCGACAGATAAAATGGCACAATCCCAAGATTACCAAACAACATGGCAGGCCACTAGTTCAAATCCAGAGACAGTTCCAAGATCAGTAGGAAATATGGCAAGCTGCTGAATGAAAGACTCAACTGCAAGCATACCAAAATATCAAAGACCTTTCTCAACACTTCTCCTTATATACTGGAAGCAGACCACATCCCTAAGGCAGCTACTCAGCTGCTCACTGAAGATTCCATCATGGAGCCGATTACCAGTCTCATCCTGGGGAATAATTACATCCAGCTGCCCAGCCATTCAAAACCAGGCCCAGCCAAGTTGACACATAACCTTAACTACCACAACGCTTAACATCATGTTATTCCAAAGCCAAACCCATTGCCATTGAGTCATTTCTGACTCATAGCAACCATATAGGACAGAGTAGAAATGCCCCTAAAGTGATCCCAAGGCTGTCAATCTTTATAGATGCAGACTGCCTCATCTTTCTCCATAGAGCAGGTGGTGTGCTTGAACCACTGATCTTTGGTTAGCAGCCTAATGCTTTAACCACAGTGCCACCAAAATTCCGCATGGTATGTTATTACGGATTTGCAAATCAAAAACCAACAAGATACCACCATACATATATATATTAAGGAGTTCTGGTGGTGTAGTGGTTAAGGCATTTGGCTGTTAATAAAAAGGTTGGTGGTTAAAACACACCAGCTACTCCGCAGAAGAAAGATGAGGCAGTCTGCTTTTGTAAAGATTTACAGCCTTGGAAATCCAATGTGGGTCGCTATGGATCTGAATAGACGTGATGACAGTGAGCGTGGTTTTTATAAATCTATTAGGATGACTGAAAAACACTAAATGCTGATAAGGATGTGTAGCCACAAGTACATCATTCATTGCTAGTGGGAATGCAAAATGATATAGCCACTTTGAAAGTCAGGCAGTTTCTTACAAAGCTAAGTACGTTGTTGTTGTTGTTATGTGCCGACGAGTCGGAACCCACTCATAGTGACCTCTCCTTGGGTTTCTGAGGCAGTATCACTATAAATTGCCCAACCTTCCTTCCAAGGAGTGGCTGGTGGTTTGAACTGCCAGCCTTCTGGTTAGTAGTCAAGTGCCTTAGGCACTATGCTACCAAATTATATTAATTTATCTCTATCTTTTTCCAGTGTTTAAAAATGGCTCCTCTTTATAGAGTGGTTAACTCCTTGACATTGTTGCAACTGTCTCAGAGGCTGTAATAAACTACCAACAACACAATCACACAGCAACAGCCAAGCATGATAAAACATTTCCTTCGTACCAAGCACCATCCTTAAAATCATCCCCAGGTACTACTGTTATCCTCATTTTGCAGAACTGATATTAGAGAGTTTACATTTTCCAAACTTTCACAGATAGCAAACCCATATAGAATTGAATTATACAGGGTTAGATACTTACTAGGAGCACTGGTAGCATAGTGCCTAAGGCACTTGACTGTTAACCAGAAGGCTGGCGGTTCAAACCCACCAGCCACCCCTTGGAAGCAAGGTTAGGCAATCTATAGTGATACTGCCTCGGAAACCCAAGGAGGGGTCACTATGAGTGGGTTCTGACTCAACAGCACATAACAACAACAACAACAGATACTTATCAGTGTTTCCCAAACTATTTTTTGCTGTCGTACCTGTAACTATGGAGACGTTGGAGATTTTTGAGGTAAAGCCACAAATAAGCAGCCACAAACATAGCATGTATTTGCAGTCTATTTTAATTTCTGTTTGTTTTGTTTTCATATTTTACATTCTATTTATTATTGTAGTTGTGTTTATTTTAATATAAGAGCAAAGTCTGAATGGAGAATATTACAGTACGTGTCATGTAGCTACCATAACTTTCAGTGTGCCTATACATGCATCTTCATGTGTTTGAGAAACAAGCCAAGAAATCACTTAGCAGAAAGGGAATAGCCAAACTCAAAGGCCATCTTTGTGGAAGATTTTCCAATACAGTTATCTTAAAAAAGGTCTCATCTGAATTCCCAGGTGACACATACCCATTCTTCTATTTGTTCAACAAAAATGTATTGAAATCCAACACTGTGCTATTGATAGTGGTGGGCCCTATGGCAATAATAGTGAACAAGTCAGTTTGACCTTCAAGGAGTTTAAGGTTTAATGGGTGTTTGGATCATCAACAGACAGTAAAATCAGTAAAATTCTGGAAATGTAAGCTAGACTGACTTCTTCCAAACTGTGATCAAATATATATAAACAAAATATTTGCCATTTCAACAATATTCACACGTACAGTTCAATGACATTATGTTCATCATATTGTTCAACCATAATCACCCTTGCCAATTCCCCAGACTTTCCATCATCCTTAATAGAAGCTCAGTGTCCCCTAAACATTGAGTCTTCCTTACCCTCTTCCTACTGCCTTCACTTGATAACCACTAATAAACTTTGGTCTGTATACACTTAGCTACTCCAGATATTTCATGTAAGTCGGGTCATACAATATTGTCCTTTAGTGACTGAATTATTTCACTCACCACATTTTCAAGGTTGAGCCCTGTTGTGGCATGTATCAGAACTTCATTTCTTTTTATCTCTGAGTGATATTCTATTGTATGTAGGTACTACATTTTGTTTATTCATTCATATGCTGATGAACATTTAGGCTGCTTCCATCTTTTGCCTTTTGTAAATACAGCTACAGTGAACACTGTTTTACAAGTGTCTGTTTGTGTTCCCACTTTAAATTCTTTTGAGTATATACCTAGGAGTGAAATTTCTGGATCATATGATAATTCTATGTTTAAATTTTTGAGAAACCACTAAACAGTTTTCCACAGTAGTTATACCATTTTACAATTCCACCAGGAAATGGATGAGGATTCCTATTTTTCCATATCCTCACCAACATCTGTTGTTTTCCATTTTGTTAATCATAACCATCCCGGTGGGTATGAAGTGATATCTCACTGTGGTTTTGATTTGCATTTCCCTAATGACTAATAAGGAGCTCCGGTAGCATAGTGGCTAAGACACTTGCCTGCTAACCAGACGGCTGGTGGTTCAAACCCACTAGCCACTCCTCGGAAGGAAGGTTGGGCAATCCTACTTCCGTAGTGAGACTGCCTCGGAAACCCAAGGAGGGGTCGCTATGAGTCGGGGCCGACTCGACGGCACATAACAACAACAACAACAATGACTAATAATGTTGAACATATTTTCATGTGCTTCTTGGCCATTTGTGTTTCTTCTTTGTTGAAATGTCTATTCAAGTCTTTTGCCCATGTTTTTTTAGTGGGTTGTCTGTTTATTGTCAGTCTTCCTCTTATAAGCCCCCAATTTCTCAATACTAACTCTTCCCAATCTCTGACAGTTTAAGCTTAGAAGACTGACACTGTCTACCCATTGTTGCTAAGTGTGTCATTAAGAGGTTAAAAAAAAAAAATCTGGTTTCTAAGAAACCCCCCCTCTGAATCAAGCCTATGTTCATAATTTTATTTTGAGAAACAAATACTTCCTAATGGCCAAAATATTTAAGTTTGAAAGCCAGATAATGAAAAAACACATTAATCACTTTAGTCAACTTTATTCTAGCAATAATTTCCTTGTCACTTGACTGTGACTTCAGATTGTCACAATGACTCTGAGACAATGAGTCGGTGCTGCCTGATGGCACAAAGTGAAGTTGTGAAGCTCATGCCAAAATCATGTCACTATAACTCAAGAGAATGACAAAAGCTCTGGGAAGCTGTGCTCACTAGAAAGCAGACCAAGCCTGGAAATTGGTGCACAGATTAGTTCCAGAAAATCTTCAGCATCTTGACTTGTTGTCCTTTCCATGTTCCCACACGAACGATCTCTCTATTGGATTATATTTGCTATCTTTGACTCCTAAATCCAGAAGGCAATCTGTGAGAGAATGCCTGGTTAAATAAATCACACCCAAGAGTTTTTAACGAGAGAATAAAATAATTCAGATTGTTTTAGATATTAAGGGATAAACAAAAGGCTACTCAGCTTCCCACCCCGCTTCTTTCCCCTAATTTTATTATAGTAAAATACATGCAACAAAACATTTTCCATTTTACCCATTTTTTATGTGTAGAAGTCAGTCATATTAGTTGCATTTACCATGTTGTGCAACCATCATTACTATGCCTTTTGTTTTTCCTGGAGAGTAGATATATTGCGTGGGGACTGCCATTTTCTGTCCCTAAATCATGCAGTCCTTTCCTGATGAGACTACACCTCAGATTCCTTCCCAACACAGTTACCAGCACTGAGGTGTTAATATGGTCAGAGATAAAGACCATTCTTCCTTCATCTATGATCTATATTCCAGCCCACTCAGATCTTTTACTAATAGCGCTCATTCTTTAGTTCAGAAAATCTTTGTTAAGCTTCTCTCTTGGCCTCATAATGCAGTGAGCAAGGGAAGATTTATTCTCTCCTGGAACTGACAGTCTAGTGAGGGAATGTTGAACTAATAATCACACTAAATGATGCTATATTGGGCCAAGGACTAGAGAAGGTAGAGCATAGGGTCTCAAAAAGAAAGTACAGTAAGTGCAAAGGACCAAGGATTAGACAACAGGCAAATACGGTTAGAATTTCTGCAACAGGGGATTGGTATAGGAGGAAGTCACAAGTTCAGGAGAAGGGAATAAAATGGGTCTTTTCCTTCATTGCCATTTGCTGAGATCATGCTCAGCCTTCAATGCCTAGCTAAAACGCCCCTTTCTCTCTTTCCTCTTCCCATGTGCTATGTTATCAATGCATAATCCTGCTGAAATTCCATAGACTTTATCACATTCAAACAGTGTTAATTTCTACAGCCAGTAATTAGAGAAAAAATAATATAGTGGAAAAAAATCATACTGTAAAATCAATTAGGAAAAAACCCAATCAATATAAATTCAAATAATCATGATGGTCCCTTGCAAAGCTGAAAGCCAAAAATTCACTTTTGTTTCTCTTGCTTATGACTTTCTTTTCCCTAAAATGATAGAAACCAAACTCTAGTTGAAACAAGAAATGGTCAAGGATGCCATATATATATGTACATATATATATATATATATATATATATATATATATAGGTGAAAAATTACAGAGCAAATTAGTTTTCCATTTAACAATTTATATGCAATGTAATAGCATTCTTTTTTCTTTCTCCCTGGGTCCTCAACTACCTTTGTTCTTCTTT
>NW_006921736.1:6817320-6824494 GCF_000298275.1 Orycteropus afer afer | reverse complement strand
GGTGAAAAATTACAGAGCAAATTAGTTTTCCATTGAAGAGTTCATATACATTTTGTTTCCTGACATTGATTGAAATGCCTAGAATTTAACAGCACTCTTCCCATTTCTTCCCTGTGTTTACAGTTTTCATTCATTTTTCTTTTCTATCCTTTCCTGCCTTCTGAGATTTAACCTTGGGCAAATGCTGCCCTTTTGATCTTCTATGGTTGATTGTTCTAAGGTGTACATACCTCCATGGTGTTGTTCAATTTATAGGCCTGAAAGTTGAGCCATGGGGGTGAGCTCAATTTCAGGATTGAAGGGTGGCTAAGACCATAGTTTCTCACAGACTACTAAGCCTGGTATTTTTCATGATTTTGAGTTTTGCTGCACATTTTTCTCCTACTCTATCTAGGACCTTCTATTGTGATCCCACCCAGAGTGGTCTGTAGTGGTGGCAGCCAGGCACCATCTAGTTCTTCTGGTCTCAGGGTTGTACAGGCTGAGATTCAGGTAGTCCATTAGTCCTTTGGATGAATTGTCTCCAGGTGTCTTTGATATTCTTTACTCTGCTTTGCTTTGGATGGAAAAAGATCTACAGTTGTAGCTTTGATGGCTATAAACAAGCTTTTAAGACCCTAGTCACTACACATCAAAGTATGCTGTAGAACACTGTCTTTGTGGACTATGTTATACCAATGGACCTTAGTGTCCACTGAGACTATGGTCCTGAGTCCACAGGCCCAGTGACTTATTTGCTCAAAGTGTTTGTGGCTAAGAAGTTTTCATGAATTTGCCTCCTGTATATTATACTATATTCATGGATGTCATTACAGTTCACATAAATATATATGTGTAGAAGGAACAGTCTATGTCAAACCTATATATATTCAAGGGTATAGTCCCATTTCCCTTCTTGTCCCTGTTCAGCCTCTATGTCTACCTATGAAGATTCACTTGAAGATTATTGTTATCACTGTAGAAACTGTTGAATTGGTATATGTTTTGCTGTGTATTTTCTCAACAACTACAACAACAAAATAAATAAAATTTTACAAAAAGAAAACTTGTATACAAGAACCTAGATTGTTAAGCAATATTTTAGTACTGGATCATTCATTGTGTCTACCTCTTGTGCATTAAGCACAGTATTGTTATTGTTGTTATGTGCCGTCAAGTCAAACCCGACTCATAGCGACCCCTCCTTGGGTTTCTGAGGCAGTATCACTACGGAAGTAGGATTGCCCAACCTTCCTTCCAAGGAGTGGCTGGTGGGTTTGAACCGCCAGCCGTCTGGTTAGCAGGCAAGTGTCTTAGCCACTATGCTACCAGAGCTCCCTAAGCACAGTATATGCAGCCTTAAAGGACTTACTGAGTAAAGATGAAGCTGCTAGAATGGTGTTATCACATTTGGAGTTACATTTGTTTTCATAAAGCATTGCATTATCAATGAATGAATTTATAAGAAAGACAAGTGTCATTCATCCACATAATCATACGCAATTCACTAGTAAAACTTCAATGAAAACAAAACAGCCAATTAATATGTGTCAGGAACAAAACTAAATGAAAATACTTTTCTTCTGGACTTTGGCAAAAATGGTGGCCCTAGATAGTGTCAATGAGTAATAAGCATACTCTGTTAAAACAAAAGCAAAGAGATTTATTGAAGGTTCAAAAACAGTTTCAACTGGGGACACATCTGATCTCACAAAGTAAAATGAAATATTCCAAAATGGTGGAGTAACAGAGGCATATAAAACAAAATGAAGGACTAAAGGAACAATATTCTGACTGGAAGGTGCAAGATCAGGGAAGCCTGAAGTGGGACAACTTGAAATGGGGGCTTTACAGTGATTGGTTGGAAATGTGAATGTGGCCTATTTGGATTGGTTAGTTCAAATACATGATTAAGGAGGTGGTTTACAGGATAATCACAAGGTGTTGTTGTGTTGTTGTTATGTGCCGTCGAGTCAAACCTGACTCATAGCGACCCCTCCTTGGGTTTCCGAGGCAGTATCACTACGGAAGTAGGATTGCCCAACCTTCCTTCCTAAAACATTTCCTGAGGGCTGCTGAGGGGATTTCTGATAAAGGTCTGTGTCAAGGCCCTCCCTTAAGAACATTCTTTCCATATCTTTAGTTTAACCACAGAGAAATATATTTCCTTTGCTAAGCATTTGACAGTTGCAGTGGAACCCTTCGTTATGTACTTAAGTCTATCTAATGTTTGCATGGGAAATAAGCAAAAGCTAGGATGAGGTTGAGTTTTAGACCTGGGCTGATCATTCTGATATGAATCAAGTGCCTCAATTTTGGAACTGTCACACAACCATTACACAGATTTATGACAGTTTCAACAATACTTAGCATATCTGTCATTTCTTGTTTAATATCTGAGTCAGTGAGATTATGAACTCCATTAGAAGTTCTAGGTACATCTTATTTGTTAATAAATGCTTATCACTCACTCACTTCTTTACTCTTTCCATAAATATTTCACGAGCACCTGTGTATTAGTTTCCTTTTACTACTATAAGAAATTTAACACAGATTTAGTGGCTTAAAACAACACAAATTTACTATCTTAGAATTCTTGAGGTCAGAAGCCCAGGATCAGTCTGATTAGACTACACTCAAAGTGTCAGTAGGGCTTTGTTCCATCTGGAAAATCTAGGGGACAATTCATTTTCTTGCCTTTCCTAACTTCTAGAGGTGGCTCACATTCCTTGGCTTGTGGCCCCACAGCACTCTGACCTCTGTTTCCATGTCATATCTCCATCTGTGCCTGTCTCTCCTGTCTTCTTCTTATAAGGACTCTTGTGATTATATTTTCCTGTTCACATAATCCAGGATAATCTCCCCAATTCAAGATCCTTAATTTAATCACATCTGTGAAATTTCTTACATCATGTAAAGTAACATATTCAGTCCTGGATTAGGATGTGGACATTTTAGGTGTCATTATTCAGCCCACCACAACCTATCATGAACCAGAACTTTTATTAATGTCATGAAGAGCAAAAACTGATCTAGCTTCTGTCCTCATGACATTGTGGCTTAGTGTGGATGAGTACTGACAGGAATGTCTAGAACAAAGTCTTTGGTGCAAGACTCTGAAGGGGGCATGATGAGCTTGGGTGAATAACAGTAGGTCTATAGTACTGAGAGTGGGTTGCAGGTGACTTGTTACAGGAAGATGCAGGAAAAGTTGCAGGGGTAGAACCTTTAGGATCTTATAGACCTTGATGAAGGAGGTTTTATAATGATCAGAGCAAAAGAAATCCAATGCAGGTTTTTAAGTAGGTATGTGCAAGTATGCTATCTGGGAAAATAACTGCTTGGCTGATGGTGTGGAAACTAGATTAGGTGGACCTAAAGTTCTGGTGGGGGGAAGAATTAAGGAATTATTGCAATTGTCTAAGCAAGAGACAGGGGTAGCATAAACTAGGATGAAATATAAAGATGTAGAGGAGTGATGAATGCTGTAGGATAAGGGTCAGTTGGCAAACTAACACCTATGAGCCAAATCTGGCCTACCACTTGGTTTTATAAATAGGTTTATTGAAACAAAGCCATGCCCAATTGCTTATTGATTGTCTATGACTGTTTTTGCCCTAAAAAGTCTGAGTTGAGTATTTATGAAAGAAACTATAATTTTTATAAAATTATAAATGAGAAGAAACAGCTGCAAACATCCATTAATAATCGGAACATGAAATGTACAAAGTATAAATCAAGGAAAATTGGAAGTTGTCAAAAATGAAATGGAATGCATAAAGTTGATATCCTAGGAATAAGTGAGCTGAAATGGACCAGTTCTGGCCATTTTAAATCAGACAACCATATGATCTACTATGCTGGGAATGACAAATTGAAGAAGAATGGCATGGTATTCATCATCACAAAAATGTTTCAAGATCTATCCCAAAGTACAATGCTGTCAGTGATAGGACAATATCCATATGCCTACAAGGAAAACCAGTTAATACTATTATTCAAATTTACACACCAACCGCCAAAGCTAAAGATGAGGAAATTGAAGATTTTTATCAACTTCTGCAGTCTGAAATTGACCGAACATGCAATCAAGATGTGCTTATTATCAACAGTAGTTGGAAAATTTGGCCTTGGTGATAGAAATAACACTGGCGATCATGTGATAGAATTTTGCAGGACCAACAACTTATTCATTGCAAATACCTTTTTTCAACAACACAAATGGCTGCTATACATGAAGACTTCACCAGATGGAGTATACAGGACAGGAAACATCAAAAGAAGATGGAAGGAATACACAGAATCACTGTACCAAAAAGACCTGTTCAATCTTTGTCCATTTCAGGAGGTGGCATATAATCAAGAACCAATGGTACTGAAGAAAGAAGTCAAATCTGCATTGAAGGAATTGGTGAAGAACAAGCCTCCAGGAATTGATGGAATACCCATTAAGATGTTTCAACAAATGGATGCCCTGCTGGAGGAACTCACTTAGCTATGCCAAGAGATTTGGAAGACAGCTACCTGGCCAACTGATTGGAAGAGATCCATATTGGTACCCATTCCAAGGAAAGGTGATCCCACAGAATGTGGAAGTTATTGAACAATATCATTAATATCACACACAAGTAAAATCCTGCTGAAGATAATTCAAAAATGGTTGCAGCAGTATATTGACAGGGAACTTCCAGAAATGCAAGCTGGAATCAGACAAGGACGTGGAACAAGGGATATCACTGCTGATGTCAGATGGAACTTGGCTCAAAGCAAAGAATACCAGAAAGATGTTTACTTGTGCTTTATTGATTATGCAAAAGCATTTGATTGTGTGGATCATAACAAATTATGGATAAAATTGAGAAGAATGGGAATTTCAGAACACTTGATTGTGCTCATCAGGAACCTGTTTGTAGACCAGGAGGCTGTTCTTCAAACAGAACAAAGAGATACTGTCTGGTTTAAAATCAGGAAGGGAGTGTGTCAGGGTTGTATCCTTTCACCATACTTACTCAATCTGTATGCTGAATAAATAATCCAAAAAGCTGGACTATATGAAGAAGAACATGGCGTCAGGATTGGAGGAAGACTCATTGACAACCTACGATATGCTGATGACACAACTTTACTTGCTGAAAGTCAGGATGACTTGAAGCACTTATGAAGATTGAAGACTACAGTCTGCTGTATGGATTATATACCTCAATATAAAGATCACAGAAATCCTCACAACTGGGCCAATAACCAGTATCACAATAAATGGAGAAAAGTTTGAAGTTGTCAAAGATTTCATATTACTTGGTTCTACAATCAACACCAATGGAAGCAGCAGTCAAGATATCAGACAATCTATTGCAATGGGCAAATCTGCTGCAAAAGACCTCCATATGTATGTGAGAGCTGGTCAATGAATAAGGAAGACCTAAGAAGAGTTGATGCTTTTGATTTGAGGTGCTGGCGAAGAATACTGAAAATACCATGGACTGTTAAAAGAAATAACAAATGTGTCCTGGATGATGCACAGCTGGAATGCTCCTTGGAAGTGAGAATGGCCAGACTTCGTCTCACCTACTTTGGTCATGTTGTCAGAAGGGACCATTCCCTGGAGAAGGATATCAACCTTGGTAAAGTGGAAGGTCAATGAAAAATGGAAAGACTTTCAATAAGATGGATTGACACAGTGGCTACAGTGATGGGCTCAGGTATAGCAAGGATTTCAGGGCTGGCACAGGACTCAGCAGTGTTTTGTTCTGGTGTACATAGGGTTGTTATGAGTTGGAGACAATTCAATGGCACCTAACAACAACAACAACATAATTTTTAGAAAGGTAAAATATTTACTATCTGGCTTTTTATGGAAAAAGTTCACTGGCCCCTGATATAGGAGGCTAAACTGATAAGATTTACATACACATTGCATATGGGAGGTGAGAAAGAGGAAGTGTGTTGGATGACTCCTGATTTCTGCATTTGTGGTGACATCTACTTAGAATAGGCCCAGGTTTGGCAGGTGCATAGGAGTGGTGGTGTTCAGGGAAGATGATAGATCATTATGTAGGTTAAGTTTGAGCTAACTTTGAGATATCCAAGGATAATGGTGAAGGAGATTTTGGGATTTGAAGCTTCAAGAAAAAATTTCTTAGTCTCTAGTGCTCTGCCTGGTTAGTGCTCAAAGACATATTGGTTGATTTGTTGGACTAAAGTCCATGAAAGATATCACATTTAAGTTCTCCTTGGTAACTCTTATCCATATTCAAGTTATTGGGGGGAAAAAAAGCTGGAAAACATTGGTTAAACATATGTGTGTGTTTGTATAAATCAGTGTGCAATTACTGACAGGCATTAACATTTTATTTCAGTTACTTTGATACTGGATATAACCAAAACTTCATAGCTAAAAGAATAGCAAATTTGTATTTTAACTTCTCAAATTTTTAAACTATGAGATTTATATTTTATTGTTTGTAAGGTTCAATATTAATGTGTCAGGAATGAATGTCAGTGTCAACCAATAGAGGGTCCTTTATATCCAGGCAACTGTCAAAGATGTGAATGGCAATGACATGCCAGCCTGCCTCCACTTCCAGCTAACTTCTCAAGATTTCAATCTCCTTGACACTGATTCTCATGGTCAGAACAAGACTACTCAGCCTGCAAAATTTGGATGGTGATCCAATGGCTTTATCTGCTTTGTTTACAAGATTTGGAAACTTCATTATCTGTGTGCTCTTCTCCTTTGCTCTAAAATAACCAGATGTCTCTGATCAAACATTTCCACTGTAATAGGCTCAGTATCTGGCTCCCTAGACATGAACATAGCTGAAAAATTCTGAGGTTTGCTGCTATCTTGTGAATACCAACTTTAAACTAACCAACCTGTGCCCTCTATGTTTTATCTTCTGGAGAGAGACAGACAGACAGACAGACGCATGCTACTCTGTCCCACAAATGATTTTTTTTTTTTTCTTACCATTGTGCTTACTGGCATTTAACATAATATATATTTTGCTTCTTTGGATTGCTGTCTATTTCTTCCCCTTAGAATGGAAATTACCCAGGGGTAAGGATTTTTGTCATTTTTGTCCTCTATATTATTCTGGGAGCTCTGGTAGCATAGTGGCTAAGACACTTGCCTGCTCACCAGAAGGCTGGCGGTTCAAACCCACCAGCCATTCCTCGGAAGGAAGGTTGGGCAATC
>NW_006921736.1:6813217-6816836 GCF_000298275.1 Orycteropus afer afer | reverse complement strand
GAAGGTTGGGCAATCTACTTCTGCAGTGATACTGCCTCGGAAACCCAAGGAGGGGTCACTATGAGTCAGATCCAACTCGACGGCAGTGGGTTTAATTCTTGGTGGAGATGCAAGATTCTGGTTTTTATTGTCAGTCTGGAAAAACAGCTGACAACTTCCTTTTCCTCTTCCTAAATTGCATGATATTCTGGGCCCTTGCATTATGAACCTGGGAAGTGGCTGAATATAACTTGGAAATTTATGGGCCATTATTGGCTCACTATGGGTTGGAAGATTGAAGATGAAGATTGAAGAATACAGTCTGTAGTATGGATTACATCTCAATATAAAGAAAACAAAAATCCTCACAAATGGTCCTATAAGCAACATTATGATAAATGGAGAAAAGACTGAAATTGTCAAAGACTTCACATTACTTGGCTCTACAATTGACGTCAATGGCAGCAGTCAGGACATCAGATGATGTATAGCACTGGGCAAATCGACTGCAAAAGACCTCTTTCAAGTGCTGAAGAGCAAAGATATCTCCTTGAGGACTAAGGTCTGCCTGACACAAGCCATGGTATTTTCAATTGCCTCATATGCATGTGAGAGCTGGACAATGAATAAGAAAGACTGAAGAAGAATTTATGTTTTTGAACTGTGGTGTTGGCGAAGAACGCTGAAAGTACTGTGGACTGCTGAAAGAACTAACAGGTCTGTCCTGGGGGAAGTGCAGCCAGAATGCTCCTTGGAGGCGAGAATGGCCAGACTTCATCTCACGTAGTTTGGTCATGTTGTCAGAAGGGACCATTCCCTAGAGAAGGATGTCATGCTTGGTAAGGTGTAGGATCGTTGAAAGAGGGGAAGGCACTCAATGAGACAGACTGACACAGTGGCAGTGGCGATGGGCTCAAGTATAGCAAGAATCACGGAGCTAGCTCAGGACTGTGCAGTGTTTCGTTCTGCTGTGCGTAGGTTCGCTGAGTCAGAGATGACTTGACAGCAACTAACAACAACAACAGCAATAACAATGGGTTGTAATTGACTCAATGGAAATGAATTTCATGTTTGGTTTTATATAAATTGCCACCTCTGGACTAAGCTGGTGAATGGGTAGCCTACAAGCCAGGTTGGCTTGTGGCTTAAATCCAGAAATTTCTTGCCTGAACATTGACTTGGCAGGGAAAGAGAAACTGTCATCTCCACTTAGGGCTGGAATCATTAAGGAAAGGAGTATAGATGTTCATTCTTTGACTACACAGATGTACTCAGAGATCTTTCTGGGAATTGTTAGGGAGAGTGTCAGAGAGAAGTTTATGTACTCTGTCCATGAGTCATCTGATTTTAAGGTATGTCCCCCACCCTTCTTCCCAGGGACAGGCCATCTGACCTTTGGGTAGTGCAATGCAGTGAATTGCTTTCATAAGACCTTTCTAACCACAGTATTGTAATCTCCACAAAACGAGTGACTGAGGTATGCAGATAAAGTGTCTGTGGCTCACCAAGGAAATTGGTTGGTTTTTTATTTTATTTTATGTTTTAATTGTGATTTGGGTGAAAATTTACAGAGCAACTTCATTTTCCATACAGTAGTTCACATACACTGTTTCATGACATTGACCACAATTTACCACAATGCAACAGCTCCCCTCCCACTTCCTCCCAATAGTTACCTCTTCGCTGTGTGCATCCCTCCATGCACTCCTGCCTCCTGAACTATCTCCCTGTGCATAAGCAGCCCTTCTGTCTCACATGATTGTTCTCTCCAAGGCGTGTATCTACCTCAGGTAAATGTTTAACTCATATGCCTGTCTTTTGTTTGGCTGGAAGCCGCAGGTGCAGGTTCAATTCCAGACCTGAAAGACAGCTAGGGGTCATAGTCTCAGTGGTTCCACCAGGCTCTACTGAACCAGCAAAACTGGTCCCCCCCCCACCTTTTTTTTTTCTTCTCCAGATGAATTTGAATTCTGTTCCACATTGTTCTCCCTCTCTATCCAGGATCTCCTACATAGATCCCCCTCCAAGTTGTTGACAGTGGTAGCTGGGCACCATCTAGTTTTTCTAGTCTCATAGTCATATAGGCTGAGGATCACATGGTATACCGGTCACGAGGACTAATTGTTTCTATGAATCTTTGGTTTTCTTCATTCTTCTTTGCTCTGGATGAGGAGAGACCCATCGTGGCATCTAGATGGCTGCTTGCAAGCTTTTAAGATCCCAGTTGCTACTCACCAAAATAGGAGGTGGAACAATGTTTTGTGTAATATGTTATGCCAATTGAGCTTGATGTCTCCTGTGACTATGGTCTCGAGCCCACAGGTTCAACTACTCGGTCCCTCTGGATATCTGGCTGTGGGGAATTGGTTGATTTTGTCATCCCTCTAAGTTTATGAAAAAAGCTAATTCTAGGGGTTGAGTCAGAGGACCTCAATATGATAAAGAAGAAAAGCCTTTGGACCCAGGGTCCCTGTGCTGAGAACCTGTTAGAGCCAGGGAACAGAGAAGGTAACTGTAACATGAGAGTGCTATAACACCGGAAAGTTGTAACACTGAAGGTGGCAGTGGCATAGGAAGGTAGTGGCACAAGAAAGTCTGTCAGATGGACTCAAGAAGCAAGAGAGTAGAGCATTTTTGGGCAGGGTGTTTCCTGATTGAATGGAGTATCTCCAGGCATTTATCAGCAACCTAAAGAGTTATGACACCTGCCTGATCAGGACAGAGGCAAGGCCTGAGCAAGGACCAGTAGCAGAGGAAGCAGTCCTGATTAAAGAATTGTATCTTGAGAGATTCAAAACGGAGTCTCATCAGTAAGCACCATGCTATTTCCCTCTAGCATCTAAGTGCTTGAAACACTAGGTACAGCAGTTTGAATTAGGGATTTTGGTGCTCTGAACAGCTCACTGAATCAGAGTACACCAAACAAAGAAAAGCAGAATTAGCGGAAAGGCACAGGGAGATTATTTAAGAAAGAGCTACCTGGTGGAGGACGGATGGGCAGCCAAAGAGGCCATTGTAAACTTCCCTGGGGCAGTCACTGACTGGCAGGTGAGGGCAGCCACCTGAGATCCCTGTGAGCCAAGAAAGAAGACATCGTATATCAGCATACCAGTGACCACTCCAATATCCCAGCGGGCAGCCTCAGAGATCTGCCTCAGCACCTGATTTTGTTGGTAATTTGGGTCATCTGGGGGCAGGCGGGTGCACGCACAACCGCTGAGACTCAAGCAGAGAGCTCACTGTTGCGCCAGGAAGGCGAGCTCCCTCCCCTCTCAGCAGGTCACTGAGTGGGCTTGGGTCAGCCTGGGAGACATCATGCTTATCTTTGTCATGGACATCGGGACCACAATTTACTAGCAGGTACTCCCCCAAGTCCAACACAGCTGAAATCGAGTGCATCTTTGGTGCCACAGGTGGGCGGTATCACAGACAAACTTCAGAGCCATTAGTGGTCTGGTGGGATTGCACCAGTGCTGCAGGCAGATGAGGTGGGGAGAGAGAGGAAGCCATGGCTGAGTGTGGTGCTGGGAATTTGCCTTGGATCAGCCTGTTGGTGCTGAGGGGCCTCGGAAGTGGGATCTTTGAGTGTGCCTGAGCCTGGTGGAAAGTTGTTGTTGTTGTTGTTAAGTGCCGTCGAGTC
>NW_006921736.1:6746002-6791182 GCF_000298275.1 Orycteropus afer afer | reverse complement strand
GGGGAGTTTCCCTAGGGGTGTGGCCTGCTTCCAAGATATCCAGGGACATCCTGGGAAGAGCCACATTCTTTGAGGGATTAGAATCCTGGTGTGCGGACTACAAACTTCCATGAGGGAGCAGCCCATCGCTCGGCCTGGAGATCTTGGATTCGCCTTTTGTTGGAGCCAACAACTAGCGCACTGCCTGTAAGCTTTGAATCTCTCGGCCCCCTGCCCTCATGGAAGCTAAGGCTGTCGCCAGCCCATTTTCCTCCAGAGACTTGGACTTGTCGGCTTCTATACGCTTGTGAGCTATTTTCCTAATTTTCTCTCTCTCTCTCTCTCTCTCTCTCTCTATATATATATACTTACTGGTTTTTGTGTTTCTCTAGAGAACCCAATCTAACACAGAAGGGCTGCTTATGCACAGGGAGACAGCTCAGGGGGCAGGAATGCTTGGAGGGATGGACACAGGGAAGAGGTAACTATCAGGAGGAAGTAGGAGGGGTGATGCTTGCATTGTGGTAAATTGTGGTTAATGTCATGAGACAACGTGTAGGTGAACTGCTGTATGGAAAGTGTATTTGTTCTGTAAATTTTCACCCAAATCACAATAAAAAGAAAAAAAAAAATAAGAATTGTATCTTGAGTTGTTTCTGTTACTTCCATGTTTATTCCAATCATGAATTCTAACTTGTTACTTCCCTTTTGAACCCCATTATTGTCAGCATGATTTGTGAGTTCTGTGTGGCCACTGCAATGAATTATTGAAACCTGCAGAGAAGTAGAGTGCCATGGAAGGGACAGCTTGTGTCAGTATTGGTGAAAAAGGCAGGAAAGTGGAAGTATGTCTGAACTCAACCTCATCGGAATCAGCTTTGGGCTGATGCTGATCTTGATTTCCATGTCTAATTTTGATGTTAGATAAGGTCTGTTGCTACTACCATTGTATTGGTAGTTACCAGACTCATGTTGGTTTGCCATATTTTGTTTCCTGGGAAATTCTTCAAAGGGTTTGTTTAATCCATGATGGAATGATCACAGGAAGGACAGAAAATGAGAAGACTATGTTTGTATGTGCATCGAAAAGCTGAGGGAGCTGTTCTACAAGGAAGGAAAGGAGGAACACAACTTGTAGAAAAGCAAGAATGAGAACATGTAGCACTCATAACATAAAAAGAGGAGATGGATCTGTTCCCAGTTTCCATTCCTTTTGAAGCCTATTATTAGCCAGGACTCTTTTGATTGCATGTGATAGAAATCTAATTCAAACTTGCATAAGCCAAAAAGGATATGTATTTGTTGTACGCAACCAGAAAGCCCAAGAATGGTGTTTCAGATATGACTTGATGGAAGGACACAAATCCTTGTCAGGATTCTTTCTCTCTTTTCTTAGGCTTGATCTTATTCTATGGGTTGGCTTCATTCTCTCCTTCTGAAGAGAAGTTATCCCCACATGGCAGAAAACATAGTTGCTTGGGTCCTGCAAATGGTTAAGTATTCAGCTACTAACCAAAGGGTTGGCAGTTCAAATCCAGCAAATGGTTAAGTATTCAGCTACTAACCAAAGGGTTGGCAGTTCAAATCCACTCAGAGGCACCCCAGAAGAAAGGCATGGTGTTCTACTTTCAACAGATCACTGCCACTGAAAACACTATGAAGTGCAGTTTGACTCTGAAGCACATGTGTTGCCATGAGTCAGAATCTACTTGATGACAAATGATTAGAAGTCAGTGATTTGTATATTTTTAACACAGTGAGCCATAAGGCAAGGCAAGTTTTTCTCCAGCTCCATATTGAAAAATTCAAGTTGAAAAACTCATCTTGAATCAGATGCTCATTCCTGCATCAACCACCTTGGCCAGGTGAATGGTTGCTATAACTGGCTAGGCTCAGATCATATATCCATTCTTTTCATGGAGCAAAAGTTTTAGCAGCCCTTTCAAGATCATAATTGAAATGATGGAGAGTAGTTTTCCAAATAAAGAGTAGGGAAAGTCCTGGATGCATGAAAACTATCTCCATGATTAGCTGACTTACTCCCACCTGGATTTCTGTGAACTAGCCTCTTATTTCTTTATGGGCAAATATTTCTTTTCCTAATAGTCAGTGTGGTCTTTCTAAAGCATATATGATAACATGTCCCTTCTCCCCCACATAGGCCCCTTGTGGTTGACTGAATCACACCCACCTCAGCAAAGATGTCCCAATCCTAATCCCCCAAACTTGTGAATATATTATTTTACATGGCAAAAAGAACTCTGCAGATTAAATTAAGGATCTTGAGATGGGGAGATTATTCTGGACTATCCAGTTTAGCTCAATCCAATCACCCACCCACCCACTGCCATTTAGTTGATTCCAAATGATAGTGACCCTTGTTGTGTTTCCAAGGCTATAAATCTTTACAGTAGATTGCCTCATCTTCGTCCCTCAGAGCAGCTGATGGGTTTGAACTGCCAACCTTCTGGTTCATAGCCAAATGCCTTAACCACTATGCCACCAGAGTTTAATGCAATCACCAGGGTCCTTAGAAGAGGAAGGCATGAGAGCCAGGTAGATAAGAGATGATGTGTTAACAGAAGCAGAGACTGGAGTAATACAGACACAAGCCAATAATGCCAGGAACATCTAGAGATAAAGAGGCAAGTATCTGAATCTCTCTAGCACATCCAGAAAAGTTTTAGCCCCATAAGGCTCATTTCAGGTTTTTGACCTCCATAATTAGAGATAATAACTTTGTGTTGTTTTAAGTCACTGAATTTGTGCTAATCTGTAACAGTAGCAACAGGAAACTAATACATTCTCTAATAGCTAATTTAGAATAAAATCCAAATTCCAAATTCCTTTCCACGGCTGACAAGGCTTATATTGGCTCTTTCCTTCTTCTTATAACCTCTTCTTCCTCCACTCATCCTCTTTCCCTATCCTCTAGTCCTACACTGTCCAAAATGGTAACCAAGAACCAAATGGGGTCACTGAATACCTAAAACATGGTTAGTACAATGGAGAGCTGCATATTCAAATTCAATTAAATTTTAATTAATTTGTGTTTTAATTTAAAAACTCCATTGGAAGTTGTTGTTATTGTTGTTAGGTGCCATCAAGTTGGTTCCAACTCATAGAGACCCTATGCACAACAGAATTTAACACTGCCTGGTCCTGTGCCAGCCTCACAATCCTTGCTATACCTGAGCCCATCGTTGTAGCCACTGTGTCAATCCATCTTGTTGAGGGTCTTCCCCTTTTTCACTGACCCTCCACTTTACCAAGCATGATGTCCTTGTCTAGGAAATTGTCCCTTCTGACAACATGACCAAGGTAAGTGAGATGAAGTCTGGCCATTCTTGCTTCCAAGGAGCATTTTGGTTGTATTTCTTCTAGGATAGATTTCTTCTTCCTTTTGGTAGTCCATGGTACTTTCAGTATTCTTTGCCAACATCATAACTCAAAAGCATCAACTCTTCTACACACCATAAAAACCAAACCAAACTCACTGCCGTGAATTCGACTCATAGCGACCCCTCCTTGGGTTTCTGAGGCAGTATCACTATGGAAATAGATTGCCCAACCTTCCTTCTGAGGAGTGGCTGGTGGGTTTGAACCACCAGCCTTCTGGTTAGCAGTCAAATGCCTTAGACACTACACTACCAGAGCTCCTTAGGTTTTTAAGTAGGTGTATGTAAGTGGGCTGTCTGGGAAAATAACTGCCAAGTGTCATCTGCTCAGATATGTTTCACCACATAATGCAACAAGCCTCTCCCTCCTCCCTTCCCTCAAATTCTAGGAGTCTCATTTTATCTCATTCTATGTAATACACACTTTTAAAAATCTTCTTCCAAGCAATTACTAGTACCTAACATTTGCTTGGTTGTGTTTCTCCCCTCCTAAAACATAAGTCCATGAGAACAGGGACTCAGTTATCCTTGGATGTCCAGCATTTAGGTTGGTGTTTGCTGGCAAATTTCAGATACACATACATTTTTAATTGACATGACCCAATTGTAGTCCCACTGCCAAGTTCCCAATGATTCTCTCTGATTTCTTTCTTTTTTTTTCAAAATTACTTGAGTAAGCTCGGAAGGGTTTCTGTTATCTCCAACCAAAAGGACTTTGACTAAGATAGTGCAGTAGTTGCACTGAAGGGAAATGAAGAAGTTTCTTCACTCAATATTTAGCCTTGGAACAGCTTTGCAGTTCTCTTCAAATATACACGTGTAAATCAGGCAAATGGTTAGGGGAACGAAAGAGAGAATATGCCCCCTTTTTCTTTGCCTCTCTCGAAAATGATGTTGTTGTTGTTGTTGTGTGCCATCAAGTCAGACCCGACTCATAGCGACCCCTCCTTGGGTTTCCGAGGCAGTATAACTACGGAAGTAGGTGGATAACAAATATTCCACTTTATTCTTATTTTTTCTTTAATTATCTAGGAATTTGCTTTGAAAAGTTTTCCTCTAAGTTCCTGATATAATAACTTTAAAAGAAAAAAAAAAAAAAAAAGAAAGAAACCAAACTCTTAATCTACTTGTAGGAACTTGAGTTCCTTCTTTGGTTCTTACTGAGATTTCTGGTTTCCTTTTATTAGTTAACATTGCTGCTGTTATTTACACAGCTGTTAATAGAGCATTTTTTCCTCATGTTATTTTTGTTTTTTCCAATTCTGTTTGTCTGGGCAAATTTGGACGCTGACAGTTTATGTACAGCCTGGGATTTAAATGTGGAGTTGTCAGTTATTAAAAGCTACAGAAATAACAGTTCATCCTCTTAAGATAGAGTATTCTGGATGCAATTTTAAAATGTAGGACTTGAATGACACAAGGAACATAAGCAAGTTAGATTTGATATTATTAGTCTAAAGGTAGATCTACTCTCTGTACTTTCATTTTGAAGATAATGCAGATTGCAAAGATAAAGTCTCCTTTAGGATGCTATCTTCAATTATGGAGAAAAATTCTTTGGTTTTCCAATTTACATATTTTATTCTAATTTTACATTTTCCCCATTTTCTTTCATCTCTCAATCATTTCTTTTCTTACTCCCAGAGTTCATAAAATACAGAAGGTAGAAAGGGAAGAAAACCTATTCAGCATGAGAATACCAGGAAGTTACCGGTACAACAGGCTTAGATGGACACCATTTTAGGGATGAGCTGCAGAAAGTATACAACTTTTTTTTTTTTTTTAAGTTTGACAACTGATTTGATTTTATCTATGGAAGAGAGAGAGAGAGGGAGAGAAAGAAAGAAAGAGATGTGTTTATTTTTAGGAACTGGCTTGTGCAATTGTGAGGGCTGACAAGTCTGAAATTCACAGGGCTAAAAAGTTGGACAAGAATTGATACTACAGACTTGAGTTCGAAATCTATAGGATAGGTTTCAGACAGGATTTCTGTTACAGTCTTGAGGAAACTGACTCTAATTTGAGTCACCTCTGACAGGAATTTTTTTTTTTCTCTTTTTCATGATTTTATTTACATGTCAGTTGTAGCCACTGGGAAATATAGAATATTAGATGATAAAAGCATCACCAATGTGATGTAGGAAAATATAAAATTTAGTTAGAAAACTATGATTTATTCCTATCTTAAAACATTTACTTCAACTATATAGAAGACAGAGTTACACCTTTAGGAACTGAACTGAAATTGCTAGCAAAATGTTAGCAATTTGGATTAATTAGCAAGAAGTTAATTTACCATTAATGAAAATTCTGAATCAGAGACTACAGTGTTTAAAGGAAACTGGTTTATTACTTTCTACCACAATCTGTAACTCAAATTCACTAAGGGAACTTATCTAGAAGATCATTTTAGGAGACCTACTTTAATAAGAATTACTTATAATTAGCATAACAATTTCATATGCAAATGGTACTTCTAAAGTACTTTAAATTTACTCTTAAGTACTTTATACATTCCCATTTGCAGACTTATTTATACCTTTAACTTTCTAAGAAGAATGACTTCCTAATGAAGACTCAGCTTCAAACCAGTCTCACAAACTCTGAATTAGGCACACACAAATCAATGAGATTTTTACTTTGCACATATTAAACAGTACTATATATAACAGAAAAATAGCTCTGGTGGCAGTAGTGCCTACGGCATTTGACTGTTAAGCAGGAGGTTGGCGATTCAAACTCACCAGCCACTCTGCAGAAGGAAGATGGGAAAATCTGCTTCCGTAAAGATTTACTGCCTCAGAAAACCAATGGGGGTCACTATAAGTCGAAGTTGACTTGATGGCAGTGACTTTGGTTTTTAGTTTGGTATATATAAAAGAAAGGAGCTCTGGTGGTGCTGTAGGAAGGCATTTGGCTGCTAACCAAAAGGTCAGCAGTTTGAATCCCCTGGCTGCTCCATGGGAGAAGCATGAGGCAGTCTGCTTTCCTAAAGCTCTACAGCCTTGGAAACCCTGTGGGGGTCACTATGAGTTGGAATCAACTCAATGGCAGTGGGTTTCGGTTTATGTATAACAGAAACACTGATTCCTAAGACTGGGCAATCTACTTTCGTAGAGATACTGCCTCAGAAACCCAAAGAGGGGTTTCTATGAGTCGGATTCAACTCCACAGCAGTGAGTTTGGTTTTTGGTTTTAGTTATATACTAAAGAGCCCTGGTGGTACAGTAGTTAAGCACTCTGTTGCTAACCAAAAGTTCCAACACACCAGCCTCTTCCAGATAAAGATGTGGTGGTCTGCTGCCTTAAAGACTAAAACTAAAGCTAACCTGATGCCATCGAGTTGATTTCTTGGAAATCTTATGGGGCAGTTCTACTATGTCCTATAGGGTCTCTATGAGTCAGAATCATCGCACAGCAATATGTTGTATTTCTGGTTTTTAGTGATATACCTATATTTTAGAACTGTACTCATATTTAAATTCATATGTAAATATTCATGTATATATATATATATATATATATATGATTTATAGATTGCATAAATAAGTTATTGCAAATAACTGGATAGAAAAGACTTTAAAATTCATATTGTAACTGCCTGTACTGTATACCATATATCTTCATCTGGTACTTTTTAAAGAAATAGCACTTTTGAAGACTATTTTCAGAAAATAGTTCTTCAACGTCCAAAATCTTAGTTCATCTGTAGAATCAGTAGGAGAAAACTGTAACTAACAGCTCAGTTAATAGGCCTTTAAAACAAATATAAACTAAAATGAAAAAAAAAAACCCCCTATTTCTCAAACTTTACATCTAAAGGGTGAAAGAATATGCAAAACAGCTTCTAATTATAGCTACCTGGGACACTATATCTTTAATTTAACTTTGAGGAAAAAATAAATGCTTTGGACTGCTACGAATTTTTAGGATTTTTTTCCCCCCACTTGGCAAGGAACATGGGCCACAGTTTTAAAATCTGATTCCTTCTTAATCTACCTTTTGCAGTTTCCAACATTCCCATTTATATCTAGGGACTTGCAGGCTGTGTTTACGTTATGCCAAAGAGCTGAAGCAAAAGTGAAATTCCAATTCATCACCCAGATGTTTCTAAACTCCATGAGGCCTTATTTGGAACTGTATATATAAAATATCCCTATAATTTATTAATTTTTTTTCCCCACCTGGATGTTTTGGCATTAAGTCACTTTATGTCTGGCAACTCTTGGGAATTTCATATTAAGGCCTGGAATAGGGGTTCTTTACTGAACTGTCTGTTTCAATCTTGAAGTCCAGCCAGATTGGCGGGGGCAAGAGGTGGCTAGACATTCCCCAAATACCCTAATGCCTATAGCTCAGGCACTTTTTCCACAGAAGTGGTGATTCAAACAAACTCCAGGATCAATGGTAGTGAATTTGCTGTTCCTGAATAGTTAACAACCAATGAAACATAAAGATCATTTGCCTTTTATTACTTAAAAAAAAAAAAGGACATTCCCCCTTTCCCTTGCACTTCTTTATCTAAAACAAATTACCCTTGGGCTGATTCTGACTCATACCAACCTCATGTGTATCACAGTACAACTGTGCTCCACTGGATTTTTTACATCTAATCTTTCAAAAGTAGATCATTGGCTTTTTGTCCCAGGTGGCTCTAGGTGGACTCAAATCTTTTGGTTAGCCTGGTGATTGCTCAACCATTTATACCACCCATGGACTCCCTCTCTCTCTCTCTTAGTCTCTATATATTTATTGTATGATACTGTATTTATCAGAATAAATTTTTTTCTTCTATGATGTAAATAGTTAATGAAGTAATTAGAGTCTTAGAGAGCTGGTTGAAGGAGCAGTGGTGGTGCAGTGGTTAAGGCATAGAGCTGCAAACCAAAAGGTCTTCGGTTTGAATCCACCAGCTGCTAAGTGGGAGAAAGAGGAGGCAGTCTGCCTCTGTAAACATTTATGGCCTTGGAGACCGTATGGGGCAGTTCTGCTCTGTACTATTGGATCACTGTATGTCAGAACCAACTTGGCACCAATCAGTTAGAGAGCTGAAAGTGCTCCTTGAAGGCAATTTTATTCAGCCTCCTTCCTTTTACAAGTGAGGAAACTACAGCCCTAACAGGAGGAGTAACTTGTTCAAGTTTGCAGAGTGAACCAAAGAAAAAACTGAAAAGAGAACCAAGGTCTAAATAAGCTTTGGACTGAATGTCTATACCAGTATTAGATTTCTTTATTTTGCCACTGGGAAAACCTATTAGGATAAACAAGGCTTTATTACTTTATGTGCCAAATTATATTAGGATAATTCTCATATTGAAATAAGCTTAGAAAGTTTTCATTTTGTTTAAGTTAAACAAACACTGGCATTTTTAGGCCTGAATCAAATCATTCCTTTACATCACCACATGTAATTTATGCCAGTGTCACACAGAAGCTAATATGAACGTAGCTTCCAAGCCTCAGTTTTTTCCATGATAAATGACAAGACAAATACCAGTTTCACAGAATGGATGCAAGGATGAAGCAAATGTGTATAAATGGTGCCTGGCACATAGTAAGTGCTCAATAAATGATTTCAGTGATGATCATGAGCTGAAAATTCCATAGTGGAAGTGAAGGTGCTATTACCATGGACATCTAGACTGGGGATAAGCAAAGACTATCAGTCTTTCACAATAGAAAACTGTGTGGTTACTTCTGATGCAGTCACATCACAAAGATTTACCCAATGTGTCACATCTACAGGAAACCAGCCCATAGAATCACAGGAGAAACGGCTGTGGTTACAAAAACACAGAAATGCAAGCTCAACTGAGATATGTACATTGATTCTATGATGCCATAGGGGAAAAAGAAAGAGAAGAGTTAAGTTTTTTTTTTTTTTTAAATAAAAATTTGTATTCATAAGAGCTTTCAATGACCTCTGGGGGTGGGAGTGTGGGGAAGCAAAACACACCAAAAGAAAAAAAAAAAAAAAAAAAAAACAACTAACACACTTAGTTTTCATTCTTTTGATCTGGAATATAAATATATTACAGATCACTAAAGATGCTTTGTCAGCCAATACTATATTAATATGTATAGTCATTGTACATTTTGCAATCTTTCAATGGTGGCTTCCTGAGCAGACCTACTGATTGTTTCATATCAGGAAATGTATCATTATCTGTATCTATAAATCTCACTTCTAGCTGAAGTGATTAAATAGCTACTCAAGGCTGAGGAAACTTTTTGTTTAAACGTCTCATCTGTCCTATGAAGTTATGAAGCAGATACTTGACATTTGGGAAGGATATGTCTTGAGACCACTGCAAATATAATTTCAGCCAAAAAGTGTGTTCAAGTACCACTGAAAAAATTTGAGGGACTTCTTTGCATTCTTAGTAAGAATTTTGGCATTTGCTTAAAACAAAGTGAAGTGATGTCAATATACTCATTTATGAACCAAGTGATGAGCTCTTGAACCCTAAGCTTGTTATACACGAAATTCAAGTTAGTAATGTATAGCTATCTAATGCTGTATAGCAACCACTTTAGAACAACACACATTTACCATCTCACAGTTTGTATGAGACAGTCTGCTCATAGTTTAGCTTGGTCCTCTGCTTAGGGTTTCACCAGGCTTCAGTCAAGGTGTCTGTCAGGGTCGGGCTCTCAAGTGAAGGCCCAACTGGGGAAGAATCTGCTTTCCTGCTCACATGAGTGTTGGCATATTCAGTTTCGTGCAGTTGTAGGACTGAGAGCTTCATTTTCTTTTCCTGGCTGTCGGCTGGAGTTCATTCTCAGCTCTTGGAGGCTGCCCGTAGTTTCTTGCCATCTGGGCTTCCTGCCACTTACTTCATGGCAGCTTCTTAGACAAATTCAGCAAGGAACAGGGAGATATTCCAGCAAGACTGGAAACTTATGTTATCAAGGAAATGTAATCCCACACCTTTGCTATATTCCATTGGTCAGAACCAAGACACATTTCTGCCCATGCTCAAGGGGAGAGGGAGAAGATTACACAAAGGTGTGAACACTAGGAGGCAGGGAATGTGAAGGGCCACTTTAAGGGTCTGCCATAGTACCTCTGTACAAGTACAAGTTACTAAAGGTTTTGGTGCTTTGGGGTGTCTCTTGGATAGTCAAAATTGACAATATTAATCCTGCAACACTAACAGCCTTCTTATTTGTCTCATTCTAAGAGTTCCTACCTTATAGAGTCAATCGACCATTTTTTATTGAGTGCCTATTAAATGATACCCTGACCTTGTGGAGGTAACAAACTACGGGCATATTTGTAGATATATCCTACATTCTTGGTAAATATCTGTACACTCTTGGCCTAAAGACATTAGGACAAAAGAAGATTTTCTCTCTGCTCCTCTTATTAGTTCTTTCATATCCCTAACACTCCTAGTCCCCATCCCTAAGGTCAGGAAAGGGTCTAAATGGCTGGAAACTTCTTATCTTAATAGTGAAGTAATTGTATGAAAGGAGGTAATAAACATTAATATGAGAAATGTTTATAAACTCTCCTCTTTGAAGAAATCAACAGATCTAAAGTTTCTTCACAATCTAGTTGAGTCTCTGGGATGGCCAAGAGATGCAAAATGCTAATAGGATGGTGGGTTATTAAAAGAGGGAGGAAGCTCAAAGAGAGGAGGATACCTGGTGAATACACAGGAAATGGCAAAAGGCTGGTTTGATATGTGCCTTGCACCTTCTTGGAGATCTGCTAACGGTGAGATGAACTCCTCCCATGTCTGCTAGATACATGGACATGGACATGACAAAAGGTTCACAATTCCAATTTCCCCCTTGTGAATGTGTATTATGACTCTTTTACCCCCAAAGGAATAAAACTGATTTGAATAGGCCAGTGTTACAGAGTCACTCTGGACAGTTCTGGAACATTTTTCAGGATGAAAGAAAACTCAATCTTCATATGAAGTATTTTAATGTCTTTTCAGGGCAGAAAAGACTTCTTGGGAGAAACTCTCATAGACGAGTTTGAAAGGTAAACTATTTACATTTATTCCTTGCCTTACTCCCTTTGACCACAGAAAGTGTTGGCTTGTTAGCTCGCTGCAAATTCTCATATAATTCAGCAAAAACAAATGAAAGAGGTGCTTTCTTGTCACAGTATGTGGGGATTTATGCAGGCAACCCATATTAGTGTTAATGGGTGTTAGAGGCGTAAAACCCAGCCCTTCAACATGATAATACATAATACACCCCTTAATTTTTAATTCACTTGGGTCTCAATTTTAAAGCATTTTCTTGTAGTTTGTCCTAATTATAATCATTTTTAATGACAGCTTAAAAATTTCATCCAACTGTCTTATCACATACGGTACTTAATTTCTCAAGTGAACAGTTTTACTGTACACCATTCTGGGAATTTTAAGAACTAAAACATAAAAGGAGCAAAAGCCCTTTGTATGGTGAAACTAGATGTTAATTGTTCTAATATACATAAAGAGACCAAAGCAGTTTCTTGAAGCGTGGGGCTGGCCTTCCTGCAGAGGCATCTCGAACCGCTTTCAAGGGAGATTCTCAAAACTCCAGGGAAAAGGAAAAGAAAAGGATTTTTTTTTCTTCTTTATTTCTGAATTCTGCCAAAAATCAGAACCAGGAGTGAATATTCATTGTTAAATCCTACAAATTGAATAGACAGTGCTTGTTTGCTTAGACCAAAGTGGAAACTACCCAGCTAGGAAGAATATCAAGCTCACTACCTTGGCCATAAGGAGCCCTGATGGTGCAATGGTTAAGCACTTGGCTGCAGAGAGGTTAGAGATTCAAACCCACCTAGTGATTCCACAGCAGAAAGCTCTGGCAATCTGCTCCCATAAAAATTATAGCCTAGAAAACCTTATGGGGGCACTTCTACTCTGTTTCAGGGGGTCACTATAAGTGGAAATGGACTCCAAATCAACCACCAACAACCACCTTGGCTGTACCATCCCCAAACCAGTCTATTTGTTAGATTATTTGAGGTGGTGTGAATTTTCTAACATCTGCTCACAACTCTTGGGAGTTTACTTGTTGGCATGCAGAAAAATAAAATGAAACAAATTTATTGATTTTTTATTTTATGTCAAAAAGAAAGACACTTGGGGCTGCAGTTTCTTTTCCATTCTCAGTACTGTTAACACCCTGGAACATGGATTTACCTGTTGTTTCCAGGGGTACTTTCCTCCCCACACCCTTAACAATCTGGACTCTTATGTTACCTTCAGTAAGATCTTTCATTCAGCTGTTCCCTCTACCCGGTTCTCTCTTCTCCCACAAACTTAGGGTTTATCACCAATAGATAGAGAGAAAGAGAGATACTCATTCTGAGGAATTAGCTCACAAGATTGAAGGGCTGGCAAGACAAAAATCCAGAGGTTAGGAGATAAGCTGGAAATGCCAGTGGCTTTGTTTATTCACTTTTGAAAAGGATTCCTTCTTCCTCAGGAAACCTCAGGTTTTTCTTTTAAGGCCTTCAATTGATTGGATGAGTCCCACACTCATTATGGGGGTAATCTGTTTAATTTGAGGTCAACTGACTCCTCCCAAGGAAGTGGCCACAAGGAGGAAACCCAAGGAGGGTCGCTATGAGTCGGGTTCAACTCCATGGCAGTGAGTTTGGTTTTTTTGGTTTTTGGACTTAAATACTAATCACGTGTAAATACCTTCATAGCAGCATCCAGATGGATGTTTGACCAAACAACTGGGGACCAATGCCCCGCCAAGTTGACACAACTTAATCATCACATCCCCCTTTCCCTCTGCTCTCTGATCAAAATGTTGCTCCTAGGAGAAGTTTTCCCTGAATATGCTCTCTCCCCTAATCACTCTTCCCTCCTTTACTCTCCTTTTTATTTTTCTGCAAACCACTATTATCATCTGAAATTATTATATATTGTGAAAGGAAAATTCTCTGCTTTCAGCAGCTCATGTCTGGAGGACATTAAAAAAAAAATTGCTTAGTAAAAATGTAGGCATGCTTCCATTCCTACATATCATTTCCAGACATCCAGATTCAGTTGTTCTTGGGAGGGTCTTTTTTTGTTTTTAATGGCTGAATAATATTTCACTGTATTTGGCATATCACATTTTGTTGATCCACTAGTCAGTTGATGGATACGTGGGTTGTTTATATTTTTTGGCCATTGTGAATAATACAGTTATGAACATTTGTGTACATGTTTTTGTGTGGCCTTATGCTTTCATTTCTCTTAGGTATCAACCAAGAAGTGGAGTTGCTGGGTCATGGGAGGGTCGTTTCTAATAAGTACCCTGTATGATTTTAAAATGGGAGCTCTGGTAGCATAGGGGCTAAGGCACTTGACTGCTAACCAGAAGCCTGGCGGTTTAAACCCACCAGCCACTCCTCGGAAGGAAGATGGGGCAATCTACTTCCATAGTGGTACTGCCTCGGAAACCCAAGGAGGGGTCACTATGAGTCGGGTCCGACTCGACGGCACATAACAACAACAACAACATGATTTTAAAGTAAAATGTTGGAAGTGGTGCTTGGGGAACATAAAGCTGCAGCGATTACTACGAATTCCGCTGACCCTAGCCAGAACAGGTAATTCTCATTTAATTTAATTTAATTTTGAGGCAATCCAATTTTTGCTATCTAATTCTCTTTAGTGCTTTCAATGTGGCTCCCTCCCCACCCTGCCCCAATTCCAAACAAACAAACTTATAACTAGAAAAAATATTATTTCAAGGTGAGGTTCTTAGACCAGTAACATGTTTTTTTTTTTTTTTTTCCCCAGTAGTACTTGGGTTGGGTTAGGAGATCTGGTGGCATAGTGGTTAAAGCCTTCAGCTGCTAACTTAAAGGTCAGCAACGTGGGTTGGTGATTAGAACTAACGAGCAGCTTTGCAGGAGAAAGGTGAGTCAGTCTGCTTCTGATAAGATTTGCAGCCTTGGGAACCCAATGGGGCACTTCTACTCTGTCCTATAGGATCACTTGAGTTGGAAATGACTAGAAAGCAGTGGATTTTTTTCTCTTTAAACAAAACAATAACAATCTAAAAACCTAATAACAACACAACATTTTTGCCCCAATAAATGCTTATAATTCTGTACGAGCAATATTCTTTTCCTATAAGAGATACAATCCCAATAATAGAGTTTCTACACATAACCCACAAACACTTTTACACACAAACATTTTAAAGCTGTCACATAAACCACTCACCAGTGGGTATTAACATACGTTTCATCAGAAACTATATATTGAAAGTGACATTTTGAAGGCAAATCTGGCAGTGGTTTTACCCTCCATAGTTTGGGTACATCCAGATCTACCGTAACTACTGGGAAAAAGCAGCATTTCCCCCATCAGTTTACTCCTGCTGGGCTCCTGTTCCAGATGGCAGGAAAGCACAAACGCTATTTCCTGCTTGCACGGTCTGTCTGCACTTCCTTTCGGGAAGGGCCTGGGTTTTTCAGGGTAGTGTCTATAGGGCTCACATTTAGCCATGTGTCTCCTGTGCACTGTCCACCATTCATCCATGGATGATCGCAATGGCATTCTCTGAAAGGACTCTAGGGTTTGCAGTGCAATTATCAGAGCCAGCATTTGCCCAAATACATTTACTCCAAGCATGTGCCAGATGGAATGAAGAATGAAGGCCAAACATTTTTTTCTCTCTCTTTTTTTTGGATGCATCTCTCCCATCTATGTGCATGTACAGTCTGTTTTGACTTCTTTTTGAGACAGGAACAGGTTTTCCCATGTGCTGCATGGGGCCAATGTTAAGCCCAGTAGGGATGGTGCTTTCCCAATGCCATTGATGAGTCTCATGCTTGTACCAGCCAATCCCCAAAAGGCCTATGGCATAATTTGAGGGAGGAGGGTGGGTAACAAAGTGGGAGTAGTTTCTTCTTTGGCTGAACACACTGGGAAATGGAATTTGAAAGCCATTGGCCACCCAAGCAGCTGAGCTCCTGACCACCAAGGCAGTGGGCATGAAAATTAACCTTCCTTTTCCAGCCTGGATGGGCTAAGGCATCCCATGGTCCTCCGAGTGGAAGGGGAAGTTGCATCCATAAATGTTGGTGGGTAAAAATCACCGCCAAATTAGTAGCTTCCAAATATCACTTTCAATAAAAACTTCATGATAGAAAGCATGTTAATACCCAATGGTTAGTGGTTTTTATGACAGCGTTAAACCATTTGTGCTGAAACTCTACTGCCGATGCTGTTTCTCTCACCGAAGAAAGAAATTGGCTGCTGGTGCAACGTTTGTGTGCTTTCACTGTTACTATAAAATCAGCCCTCAGGAGAATTTTAAGTCTTCTTGAATTGCTTTTTAGCACAGACGAAGGAAGTAAAAGTTCTAAAACTGCCTGGTTACAGACAAATCACTTTTAAGAAGCCAGCTTTGTACTGGCAAAGCAGTGCTACAGGAAATGTTTCAAAAGGCAGAATATAACAATATGAAAGCTAAGTATTGTTATTTATTTAACAAACGAGCAGGCTGTCAACGAAAGCTAAGAGCCTCCAGGAACTCTTTAAGGTCACGCGAAATGCCAGATCCTAGTTGTAACAGACGTCCTGCTATAATGTGTGATGGTGTTTACACACGTATGTCTTGGCTGATGGACTTGTTTATAAACAGACACATAGGCACATATTCTCTATTCAATAAAAGTTCATTAATCCATCACAAGTTGATTCAAAATAGTACCTAACGTGAAGCCATTCTCCAGATGGTCGGAATCATTGCATTTTCTAATGAAAAATATTGAACAATCTCGATTTAGTTTAATTCAAGTCTAATACACAGAGTTAAATTAACCAGATGTAGTTCTATGTTAAATATACCCTTGTGCACACAGTGATTTTACAAAATAGAGTGAGACCAGACCAAAAGAACCATCATGAAAGGTTGAAGCCATTCTAGAGAGACTTATTTTACTTCACTGACATGGTCAGTGTGAATCTATTCCTTTCACTTAGCGTTAAGCCCCTTGAGGATAAGCACTGGGTGTACTCATATTTCTCTATTCTCCATTTCCAGACTCCAGTGTTTGTGCTCTGCACCTCGAAGAGCTCAATAAGTATCTAACGTCATAAAATAAATGCTGTTGTGTATTTTCAACCTCAGTGGAAGCGTACGATTTCATTTCATTTCTTAACCAAGAACACAAAGGTCATAATTAAAAAAGAATTTTATCAAACACAGTGACACAATTTGAGCTGGTCTCAATTGATCAATGGTTATACCTCTGATCCAGGAATCCATTTAAAAGTCATCCAGTTGACGCCATCTCACATTATGCCACATGCCAAAATACTCCCTGGCTTACATGGAATGACCTTTGGGCTGGCCATCCACCATGATTACAAACAACCTATCCTCCCCAAAAGTAACAAAGAGCTGGGATCATACAAACTAGGGAAGACATTTGAGAAATGATAAACAACCCTGAGGATTTGAGTATTTATTCTAGGCTGCTTATGATGACATATTTTTATAACACTTGTCTGGGTGCCAGGTAATGGCAGGATGGAAAATTACATTCCCCAAATAAGGGAAGGGTGTGTCTCACTGAACTGGTTCTATCTCCTACAAACTGTATGGATGGCTGAGAAAGAGAATTTTAAGCTACAGGAGAGATTTAGTTCCTCTAAAATGTCTTTTAAAAACCTCATGTTCAGAGAATACTTCTGTTTCTTTCTTTTAACAGCTTTCTTTCAGTGTTTGCTTATTTGTGATCTTTAGAAATGCCTAATGTGTTTTTCTGCTGTGCATAGGGTCACTTTGAGTCAGAGACGACTCGACGGCACCTATCAAAAATAACAGTTTGTTTTTAGGCCTTCTGTATACCATTAGTGAGAAAGCCTTCTCTGCTTATTAATTTATATTCTCTCTCTCTCTTTTTTGATTTCCAGACAGGGCCTTCTGTTTATAACCACTCCCCTAGTGCCCCCACTAAGAAGCAAAGAGGGAATTAGAATTATATTGCATTTCAATTTTGGAACATTTTATTTGGATAACATGGAGGGCAAGTAGACAAGAAGTGAAGGAAGATGTAAGTTGAACTTCCTTCATTTTTTCTCTAATGCTATGCTGTGTAGAATATTCACAGAAAGGCTGATAGTCTTTTTTTTTTTTTTAATTAAAGCATGACTTAAAAATGGGGTTCCCATAGGAACTCTGTATATCTGGGTGATACAAATGGCTAAGTGCTCAACTATTAGCTAAAACATTGGTGGTTTGAGCTCATCCAAAGGCCCCTTGGAAGACGGGCCTGGTAATCTGCTTCTGGAAAGTCACAGCCTTGAAAAACCTATGGAGCAGTTCTGCTCTGTATACACGCGGTTGCCATGAGTCAGAATTGACTCAGTGGCAACTAACAACAACATCACTTATAACCACAATGCCATTTCTCATAATAAAATATTCCAATATAAAGTTTCAAATACTCTATACAAATTAGGAATGGTCATTACCATAGTCACCAAAGATGTCTGTATACTTTCCCATGAAATAATTAAATTTACATTTATTTGGAAGTTAAAAGCTGCTCACAGAGAGAAGAGAAACATTTTTTGTGTAGAAACGAGGTCTTAGAAAGTGGTCTCTTCTCACTAAAATTAGTTTATCATAGCACGTGGAACTATAATGCCACAGCTTTAAGCTGGTCAAGTAAGAGACCATTATTTGTTGTTGTTGTTGTTATGTGCCGTCGAGTCGGACCCGACTCATAGCGACCCCTCCTTGGGTTTCCGAGGCAGTATCACTACAGAAGTAGGATTGCCCAACCTTCCTTCCGAGGGGACAAGTAAAACCAGGAGAATTGCAATTATGACTTTGTTCTGTTAGGGGTTGAAAAGTGCAGACAATTTATATGAAAGCTGTCTGATTTCCATCATTTTTTTGATGTTATTAGTTGTTGTTGTTGTTATGTGCCGTCGAGTCGGCCCTGACTCATAGCGACCCCTCCTTGGGTTTCCGAGGCAGTATCACTACGGAAGTAGGATTGCCCAACCTTCCTTCCGAGGAGTGGCTGGTGGGTTTGAACCGCCAGCCTTCTGGTTAGCAGTCAAGTGCCTTAGCCACTATGCTACCAGAGCTGAGATTTGCATCAGGAATGGACTAGTTCTTGGGAAGAGAGTGAAATAACTTGTTTCAATGATGAAATTTAAGCCTATAACCTCTGAAGAACATGGGAAACTGCTTCCTTCTGAGGCTAAGGAAAATTGCTGGAATGTTTCATAAGAGGTTAGAGATGTATCACAGCAGAAGGCCATTTTCATCTCTTTTTGAGTACTCAGCATTGAGCATCTGAAGATACAGAGGTGTTCTATGAGTCACACACGTAGACTGTATCAGTGGCACAGAAATGCTACCTGCATGGTTGCACAGAGCCTCGTGCTCTAAAGGGCCCCCTTTGTATGATGCTCTGCTATTTATTTCTTGGAATTCTTAATATTTTTATTTCTGAACTTGTGTTTTGTGAGTGATGTCCAGTGAGATAACAGATATCCTGTGAACAGATGAGACATGAGCAAAATGGGTGTTTCCAGTCCTTGCTACTCAATGCACATAATGTATGAGAAGCACCTTAAGCACAGAATTCTGGTGGCACCATGAGCTTTGGAGTGCAATTTGACTTAGAGTGAGTACAGCGTTTCATAGAATGTTAGTAGAATGTGCCCACAGCAACAAATGAAATAAATGAGGATTAATCACACTAACCTCATTGAAACTTTCTACTTGAGTGTGTGTGTGTGTATGTGTGTGTTTCCAGGCACCGTTTTGAAATCCAAAGGTTTTGGTTACAAAATTAAAGAAGTTAAAAGACTCAAAAATGTTTTCTGAGCAACCCAAATGTTCACCAACTGATGAATGAATAAAGAAAATGTGGTATATCTATATTATGGAATATTTTTTGGCCATAAAAGGAATGAAGTACTGAGACCTACTCTTACATAAATAAACCTTGAGACATTATTCTAAGAAACCAGTCACAAAAGACCATGCATTGTGTGATTCCATATCTATGGATTGTCCACAACAGGCAAATCTGTGGAGACAGCAAGTAGATTAGTGGTTGATAATGTGTGAAGAGGATGGGGCCTTTGGGTAGTGGTAGCTAAAGGTACAGTGATGGCAATGTTCTAAAACTGTGGAGATGGTTGCACATACCATGGGCACACAAATTAGGATAACTGAATTTTACACTTCAAATGGGTGAATTGTATTATATGTAAACTATAATTTTTTTCTGGTTCAAGAAAGTGGATGAGGCATATACATTTATATTGTGTCCTACATTACATACCAGGGATGGACAAACTATGGACCATGGACCATATACAGCCCACATCTTGCTTTTTTGTAAATAAAGTTTTATTGGAATTATCTGTTTATATATTGTCTGTGGTTGCACCTGGGAGCTCTGGTAGCATAGTGCCTAAGGCACTTGACTGCTAACCAGAAGGCTGGCGGTTTAAACTCACCAGCCACTCCTCAGAAGGAAGGTTGGGCAATCTACTTCCGTAGTGAAGCTGCCTTGGAAGCCCAAGGAGGGGTTGCTATGAGTTGAAATCGATTCCACGGCAGTGAGTTTGTTTTTTCTCTTGGTTAGAATAGAAGGAGTAAAGAATGGTATTGGAAGTTTGTGGACTCCTTAAGCTGTACACAATATGGTGTAGTATAGTTATAGTGCTAGTGTAACAGATGCTGCTTGAATCATATTTTGGTGAATGTTTGTATTTGAGTAGTTCATAATGTCTGGAGACATTCTTGTTTAAAAAAAAAAAAAAAAATGGAGCCCCCTAGCTCTCTAGTGGGGCAGTCTGATATAACCAGGACATATACTCTAGACCATTATGCTCTAGCAACTAGAGCCTAGTTTTCTTCTCAATTGAAGTCCCTAATCTGAGTGATAGGGGTCTCTTTGTTAATTTGTAGCCTGCCTGGATTATACGCTCTCTATTCCATGCTCATTATGCTCTCTATGAGTGGTTCTCAAAGTGTGGGCCCTAAACTAGCAACATCAGTATCAGTATCACTTAGAAATTTGTTAGAAAAGCATATTCTTGGGCTCCACCCCAGACCTACTGAATCAGAAACTTTGGGAGTGATGTTTTAGGTTCTCCAGGTACAAGCTGACACTTGGAAACCACTGCTTTATAATCAACTCGGAACCATCATCCCTATTCCTTAGTCGGTAGGTCTCATCTTCTGCCCAGTTGGGATCAACGAGGACAGAAGGTGACAATAAACACAGATTTTTAAAAACTCATATCAGGTAAGAATTTGTTCTGTGTAGAAGGGACTTCTCAGTTAGAGAAAAGGAACTACTCTGTTTGCATTGTTGAGACTAGAAAATTTGTCTTCCCTGGGCAATGTGCAAGGGCACAACTGATTAACAACTAAATATAGTTTGAGGAGTCAGAGTCACCCTCACTGAAGAGGTGACACTTAAGCGGACTGTGAAGGCCATAAAGGCATCAACCTTCTAGAGATTTGAGGCAGTGTTTTTCTGTCTTCCTACCTACTTCTCCATTTTAATCCATCCTTTACATGAATGACAAGACAATATACTTTAACTATCTATTCCTGTCATTCTACTGATCAGAAATGAATATGCCTGCTGCCACACAGTTTATATCACTACCAAATTTAGTCTACCTTCCTCCATGGGCCACAAACTACCCGTCCTTTCTATTAAAGTCATATTTTCACTTCCAACTCATGGCTTTGCTCATGCATTCATCCTATCTGCCTATACTTCTCTTTATCATGACCAATTTTAAGGTTATTTGTCTATTACCGTGTCACTCTATTAAATAATCACACTTACCATACTTTTAAAATAAAGCCTTTCTATACTATTATGTCTTTTCCTTAATATAAATCCTCTAGCATCTGTATATACTGTCCCATTATACTATTTATATATTGCTTTCTTTCCTTAGGCTTTAAAAAATGTTTACACATACTTTATAAGCATGCATATATCCACAGTCCCTCCTAGGTATTGGTAATATTCAGATGAGATTGAAATATTCATTTTTGTTTCCCAGAATCCACATAGTAGGTATTTCATGAATGCATATAAAACTCAAATAGGAAAACATACTTTTAGGTGACTATACCAAAGAAGTTATTTGCAACAGGGTTAGTGCCTGATTCCTTTTCCTTGGGACAGTTTCTGCTTGGTGTATTTAAACAAACAGCAGAGGCATTCAGAGGAATGTCAGGGAACACGAAGGAACCTGCCTGCAATTAAAGGGTCACAAAAAGGGATCAACAGATTTTTCAGTATTAGTAATTTCATGTACAGGAGGGGGAAGGAAGGAAGCAAAGCATGAAAAAGGAAATAATAGATTGCAAACCAATTTTTTTTTTTTACGGAATTACAAATTATAGAATTCAATATTTTAAAAACTGAGTATGATCCATAGCTTTTTTCAAAATTATATCTTTAAAAATATCCAAGTTTTTGAAAGAAGAAAGATTTCCAAATCACAAAGTAAATGGCACAGATCAGGCTCTGGACAGTATCTCAGGCATATTAGCATGCACATGTGTGATCTTAACAAACTTTCTTGATATCACTGAGTCCATTGCAGAGCAGTGTAAATTAAAGCATCACGCTTTGTGCCTTAGGAATAATATGGAGAAGAGAAGACTGCAGCATAAAACAATAGTTAAGAATTTAGGGTTGAGAATCAGACAGCAGAATCAGATATCTGGTCAACCTCTTACTATCAGTTGGCCTTAGGCAGTTTACAGGACTGCTCCAGGGCATCATGCTTGCTAAAGGAGAGGGTCAGCTAAAAAGGGGAAGACCCTAAAAAAAGAAAGATTACCACTGTGGCTGTAATAATGGGCTCCAATATAGCAAAAATAGGATTGCACAGGACTGGGCATTGTTTCATTCAGTTGTGAGGTCACTAAGAGGTGGAACCAACTTGACGGTATCTAACAACAACAACTCATAAGTTGTGGAGAAGAGATATTGCATGCAGAGTTCTTAGCATAAGGTTTGGCACCTCATAAACACTCAGTAAATACTAACTATCATGCAATTTTACAATAATACACATTTTTGTCTAGCCACCAGATTACATTTGTTTCCTTTTGGGTTTGCACATTATAAAGCTATTTACTATCTCACAGCAATGGCTGGCCTCTCTCTCGTGTTCTATGAGCTTCCTGCTATCTGAGTGCTAGGAAATCCTTCATTTGACCAACATACCAAACTAATTTGCCCTTTTTTTTTTGTTGTTGTTGTTTAAAAGATATGACAACAATATCCTACTCAACGAGAAAAGTCTGGTAACTAAGGCATTTCCAGAAAAAAGAATAATGAGCCCATCAAGAATGTAATTTCTTCCAACATCCAGGTGGCCTTCAAGGCAAGTGACAGCAGGGGCCAGAGTAGTATTAACTTCATAAGAGTAGATAAGTCAGTGGGAGCTACTCAATCACTTGACAGAAGTCAATTCAGAAAGCATATGAAATGCCTGGCTTTAAAGTAATCATGTTAGGAATCAAAAAGGGGTCTAATGATAGAGTCTGCCTTTCAAATGCAACAAATCATTATACCTGTCAAGATTTATGGACAGATGTATTTATGTTGACAGTGGACCACTAATACTTTGACAAATGAGAAGCCTTGACATATACAACACATACATCCAAGTCTATTTCCTGATTCAAAAAGGGATGAAGCAGTAAATCATGACAAGCTGGAGATGTGGGCTGCAAAGGCTCTGGGGTACCTCTGCTGCCCTGGTGTGGTCATTGTCAGTTGCCCATTACAACAAGTCCCCAAAATGTTAAGTACAAGGGGCAGTTCTCACCAATGAGTAAGACTGGAAAGGGCTGATATAAATGTCTAATAAAGAATGGACTCCCCACGGAGGTTACCCTTGCACAGAAATGAGTCTGATTGTTTAGCCCCAAAAGGATTTGTGGCCCTCTCTGAAGGAAGTGAGAATTTGATTAGCAGCTGAGAATCTGTGTGTGGCAATGCCGCCACAGTGGCCTCGGCTTCCAGCTAAATTTATTAAGGAGGCTAATTCTTATCAGTGAATTAAGTCAGGGTTTGATTCATTCTCAATACATGGACAAAATTTTCTTTGGAAAAAAAAAGTCTGTAAAGAGACAATTAGATTTAAGATCTATCATCAAGAATTTGATAAACTCCTGATGGTCAAAAGGGACCTTAGATGAGATTCATTAATGTGACAGAATCTGTAGCATTAATAAGGAGGGCTGCTGCAGATGGAATTTTATTTTCACTTGCTTGTTTTTGGATACTGTCCCCTGTATCTTTGTACTAACTCATACCCCTTGCCTTAGGAAAGTGCAATCTATAAAAATTTCGTCCTTTGAAAGAAGGCATTTCTCTGTCATAAGACAACCCATGGTGTACCAACGTTGGGTCAGGATGAAACAAGAGATCTGGATCAACACAAGGAGCTTCTCCATAGGAACACAGATTGGATACTGGCTGCGGCTTATGGAGTGGGTTGTTGTTGTTGTTGTTATTTGCCATCGAGTTGGCCCCGACTCATAGTGACCCCTCCTTGGGTTTCCAAGGCAGTATCACTACGGAAGTAGGAATGCCCAACCTTCCTTCCGAGGAGTGGCTGGTGGGTTTGAACCGCCAGCCTTCTGGTTAGCAGTCAAGTGCCTTAGGCACTATGCTACCAGAGCTCCTTATGGAGTGGGAGAAGTAGGCAATATTGACTGGTGTCCCCTTACATTATAGCAGATAGTTTGGGTGGAAAATGAAGATTCTACCAATCTGTCTCCACACTTGCACACAAATACATACTCACCTTTCTGAATTTAGTAGTGACTGGAAAAAAAGAAGAAGAAGAGGAATTTTATAAGGTACAGAAAATAACTATCTCAACATTCATTTGCCAAATAAACAAATTTGCACAATTACTGTGTTCCAGGCATCATGCTAACCCCTGGGATTACTCCCGTGGAATATCTCAGGTAGCATGCCTGCCCTCACAGGTTTACACTCAAGTTTTAGTTGCTATGAGTGGAAGGTTGTTTGTTGTTGTTGTTATGTGCCATCGAGTCGGACCTGACTCATAGCGAGCCTTCCTTGGGTTTCTGAGGCAGTATCACTACGGAAGTAGATTGCCCCATCTTCCTTCCGAGGAGTGGCTGGTGGGTTTGAACTGCCAGCTTCCTGGTTAGCAGTCAAGTGCCTTAGGTACTATGCTACCAGAGCTCCCATGAGTGGAAGGAGGAAGGAAATAAACAAGATAAATGGCAAGTGTGTTAATGCTATGAAATAAATAGACAATGTTGGATAGAGAGTAACTTGGAGGAGGGAGCTACATCAGGTAGAAAGCTTAAAAAAGTCTTTCTGAAAAGGTGACTAAGAGATGAAACCTGAAGAAGTAGAATAAATAGACTAGCCATGCTAAAACATGAGGGTAGATTGTGCTGCAGATTGGGACCAGTGGGTTGAAAGGTCCCAAGATAGTTAAACATTTGGCTTGTTGGAAGAAAAGAAAGGAAGCTGAAGATGACAGAGTGGGTAAAGTGGATGAGGAAGAAAAGTGGTGGAGATCAATTGAAGTGGTTTAAGCTTGGGAGTGATGTCATCTAATTGAACTTTTAGAAAAATTTGGTTGCTATAGAAGGGATTCAGCCACTCCTCAGATAGAAGGTTGGGCAATCCTACTTCCGTAGTGATACTGCCTCGGAAACCCAAGGAGGGGTTGCTATGAGTTGGGGCCGACTCGACGGCACATAACAACAACAACAACAACATAGAAGGGATTGACTATAGAAATGTGAATATGAATATTAGAAAGATTTGTTAAGACTATCTAGTATTTCAGGTAAGATGATGACATCTCGGACACTGTAGCCACCATGCAGATAGAGACAAGTGGATAGATTTGAGATTTGTTTTGGAATACAATAAGTTGTAATTCTCAAGTCAGTTTCTTCCAAGCACCTTTAAATTTTTTTTTTTTTTTTACCTTCTTTTCTACCATCCACCTAAGATTTTTATGGAGATCAATGAAATTGTACCCATCCAGTGCTTTGAACTTCTTGGAGGGAAGCAAAGCATTATTATTATTCTACACTCATATTATACATTTATTAACTTTTAACTCCTGTATTGAGGTAAGTATTTCACTGACAGCTGGGGGTCTTATTTAGTTAACCAGGTGCCCATATTAAAAAAGTTTATATTATTATTGAAATTATTATTACAGAAATATAATAACACTTGTTGAATGCCAATAACAAAGCCTTATTTCATATATCTCCAACAGGCAGCTTGAGTTATAGGGCATAGGTAGGGGTACTAAATGTCCTCTTTTCTTACAAGCCTTAAAGGGATCTGGAATTCTTGGTGGTCTTCCAATCCAATTTATCTGAATGATAACTTTGCCTAGTGGTCAAAACCAAATTTTTGTCCAGAATTTTAAATTAATCTCTGGAGGCAGTGAAGGCCTACTTGATGACAGTGGAAAAGAAAAATCCCAAATTAACTGATCCTTAAGAAGTAATTAAACTCAGTAATTTGGTTACAGGAGGAAGGCAATTTTGAAATAGGGTTATGATTAAATTTGACAAAATATAATAAATGGAGCAAGTATACACAGTAATGTATTTTTCATAAATTGCATGTGGGCAAAGCTTAGAGCTAATATATTCCCTGAGAGCATCCTAATCTACCCCCTGCAACACCTTCCCCTCCAAAATCAGATTGTACCAGGCATACAATTCATACAGTTGTGAACACCACCACTTAATAGATGTTTGAAAAAGTAGTAGTGTCTACATACAGATTAATATGGCTTAAGTGTGGCCACTGCCTGGTTAATATCCAAGGTAACCAGGGTAAAAGAACCCCATAGTATAGACTGCGTGCTTCGCAAGGACACCGTTTTTGCCATTAGTGTTTATGGTGTCAGTGAAGCATACCGTATGGACTTGAAAATAAGAGTGCTTTTTGAAAGTCAGGAAATCAATATAGGTTTGGACGATGCCCATTACCAACAGAATTGATCAAATAATAAATCAAATGAGAAGAGAGTTTTCTCCAGTTGTGTGATAAGTCTGTGAACTCTAGCATCCATATCTTTCAACAGAACCCTAATTTTGTTTGAGATAGCCATGTGCCTAGGTAAAAACACCAGGCTTCCCAGATTCCCTTGCCTCTAGTTTCCCCATGTGATACTGTTCTGGCTAATTAGATATAAGTGGAAATCTCCTGGCTAGGGCTTCCTAGAAAGCTATTGTTCCCCTAATTTAAAAAAGGACAGACTCCAATAGTATGTCTTTTTTCTTATTTTTAACCAATCTGCTTTTGTCTTTTCCTCTTCTTTGTGCCAGAAACATGGATGTGCTGCCTAGAGATGGAGCAGGACAGAAGGCATGAAGCTTGAAGTTGAACGCTAACTCATAAAGCTGTAGAAGCTAGAAAGAGCCCGGTCTCCTGACAGCATTGTTGAGCAGCAACAGCAATCCTGGGTGCCTACTTCCAGATCTGTTGATACATTTTTAAGTCACATTTGGCTGAGCTCTCTGTTAATTATACACAATATGAAACACTCAGGCTGACTTTGAGCTTTTATCTTACTTGCAGCAATGTTCTCTTTTCCTACTATAAATTTCCTGAGGACAGGAACAAAGATTTAGTCATCTCAGTTTTCTCCAGCCTAGCTAAGGGCTAAAGACCTAGGAAATACTGAAGTAATTTTAGATAGTGAAAGGAACACATGAAGTATGGGACTTCATTTACACCAGATTCTTAACCAGGATTATATATCAGATTCACTACATGTATAGATAGGTAGGTAGGTAGGTAGGTAGATGCCATCCAGTTAACTCAAAAATTATATACAACAGAACAAAACACTGCCTGGCCTTATGTCATCCTCACAATTGCTGGCTTGTTCAAGTTCATCATTTCTGTTATTGTTCCAGTCCATCTCTTCAAGGGTCTCTGATGCCCTCAATGGCCTTTTAATGCACCAAACATGATGTCTTACTCTAGCTATTGATCCCTCCTGATGACATGTCCAAAGCAAGTGAGTTGGATAATGTTCTGTTCTGATCCATAAGGTTTTCATTGGCTAATTTTCAGAAGCAGATTTCCAGGCCTTTCTTCCTAGCCTGTTTCAGTCTAGAAGCTCCACCAAAACGTGTCCCCCATGGGTGACTCTGTTGATATTTAAAACATAGCAACACACAAGTCACTATAGTGCTTAGGACATAGTGGTGGTGTGTGTCCAGATGTATATTATTATTAATAATAGTAATAAATAAATACAACCCTGCAAATACATGCAAACATACCCACCTGGGTCCTATCTCTAGACATTCACATTCAGAGGACTGAGAAAAGACCTTGATATCTATACTTTAAAGAAATCTCCACAGGTCAGATTGAAATCCCTTCTTTGTATAATTGCCAGAAAACTTCATGTACTATAAATACCTGTCCACCTCTGTCTCCCAAATTGTTCCTTCCAGAAAAATTTGCCATTCATGTACTTCTTAACCTTCTCACCATATTTGGGACCTTGATGACAAGAATTACCCCCTCCTTCCATTAAAGAAACATGGCTGAATGTAATATCCAGAGATTTTTTGATTCTAGACATTTAGGAGAAACTCAAATTAGAATATGTAAGGGCTAAGTCATGGCCAGCCAGTCTGGAACATTCTTAATGACAGAGCTTCAACTGTGTGCCTAATAATGAGCCATGATCATGGTACTTCTTAAGTAATAATAATAAAAAAAAATACAAGGTAACTAAACAGTAATTATCTCTGGAGGGGTGAGGTGGGAGGGAAGATAGGGACGTATAGTAATGTAGGAACACTATGGGTTTCAGCACTATAGAGTCTATTTCTTAAACTCACTCACTGCTGTAGATTTGATTCTGACTCATAGCAACCCCTCCTTCGGTTTCCGAGGCAGTATCACTACGGAAGTAGATTGCCCAACCTTCCTTCTAAGGAGTGGCTGGTGGGTTTGAACCGCCAGCCTTCTGGTTAGCAGTCGAGCGCCTTAGGCACTACACCACCAGAGCTCTTAAAGTGGGTGGTCAAAAAACAGTTGCTGCTGAGACAATTCCAACTCATGGTGAGCCCATGTATGTCAGAGAACTGTGCTCCACAGGATTTTCAGTCATTGATTTTTCAACAGTAGATTCCCAGACTTTTCTTCTCAGATACTTCTGGGTGGACTCAAACCTCCAGTCTTTTGGTTAACAGGGGAGAATGTTAACTGTTTGTGCCACCAACAGATTCCTAAGTAGGTAGTAGATTCATGGATATGTGTTGTCTTATTCTTTAAACCTTGTATATAAATTAAATATATGCTTGTGGACATGAAATGTTTCCTAACAAAAATTAAAAACACTGAAAAATTCAGGAAAAGGATGTTGTAACTTTGCTTTGATAAAAAAATATAGAAACAAACAAATAACAAAAGCTAGACAAGGAAGAAAAACTGCTTATACAAATTTCCATTAACAGTGAATGATTGCAGTTTTTAACCTAAGCACTTTTCTTTTCCACTACCTTAGTACACAAATTTTCCTGATTAATAAAGTCTTCTATAATAAAACTTTGGAAGTAAGATGGGGCAACCTACTTCCGTAGTGATACTGCCTTGGAAACCCAAGGACGGGTTGCTATGAGTCGGGTCCGACTTGACGGCACATAACAACAACAATAACAACGTAATAAAACTTAAACCCTAGCCATACTAAAGCGCTCATCCCTAAAGTAAGTGGTGTTTTATTCAGAGCAGTAAGGGTATAATTACTTTCCATTGACCCTCAACTTAGGAGAGAAAGGGCAGGCCAGGGTAGACTGCAGATCTATCTTGTTTTATTTAAAAACAAATTCTATTTTTATTTTACCTTCTTAGACCAGGCATAATTTGAAAAACTGCTTAAAAACTTTTTTTTTTTTTTTTTTGCCTTAATGGACCAAAATTTATTCTCTTACACTTTAGGAGGCTAATTGTCTGAATCCAGGATGCTAGCTCTAGGGAAACGGTTTCTTTCTCTGTTGGCTCACAGTTGAGGAGGAAAGTCCTTGTCTCCCTTCGGTATCCATAGGCCCAACATTTTTTGGATATCTCCATATGTCTTGGCATCAAACTTTCCCTTGGTCTAGTAGGTTCCTGGTACAGGGACCCAGGGTCCAAAAGATATACTACACTCCTGGAAAAAGCCACTTACTCTTTTATCCAGCCCTATATCCTCTTTAGAGTAGGAACAGAAGACTGGACATTTACATATGTGCCATCTTAGTTTGCTGGCAGTTCAAACGCACCAGCCACTCCTCAGAAGGAAGATAGGGCAATCTACATCCATAGTGATACTGCCTCGGAAACCCAAGGAGGGGTCACTATGAGTCGGCTCCGACTCGATGGCACATAACAACAACCACAACAGTTTGCTAGTACTGCTGTAATACAAATACTGTAAGTGGGTGGCTTTACGGAACAAAATTTATTTTCTCACAGTTCCAGTGAAGTTGATGGGCCTCTCCTGTAGATTCTGGTGACTGCCATAAATCTTGGTGCTCTGTGGCGTCTGTTTTCCCTTTAGTTTAGGGATGAGCTCTCTAGTGTGACCAGGGTTTAAGTTTTATTACATAAGACTTTATTAATCAGGACAATCTGTGTCTAGTCTGTGCTTTTCATAACTCAAATGATTAAGTTTAAGACCTGTTCTACTCCAGTATGACCTCATTAATGTAACAAAAGACAATTCCCATCTGAAAACAGGGCCATAATCACAGTTATGGGGGTTAGGTTTTCAATATATATTTTTTGGAGATACAATTTAACCCATAACATGTACCTTTCTTTCCTTTCTGAAAAGATGGAAGATGAAGCAAGGCAGTGACAGGCAGCAAGGTTGTAAAGGGTATTCTACTCCTTCATCCAGAGTGTATGGCAAACATTGCTAACTGATCACAGAATTGTTTCCTACTGAGCTAAACCATGGACACAAAATCTTCCACACAGTGCATTAAACAGTCCCTACCAACTTGTTTGAGGCAGACATGGACCTATTTACCATCATTGGTGAAAATTGAAGTCTAGTCCCTGAATAAGTGGGGGAAGATAGACTGCCAGCTACACAATCATACTTCTGCTTTATTCCCTCCTCTTGTGGGTGATTCATAGGGTTTTCTGTTACACATAAAGTTGCTATGTTGAGTCAGCGTTAACTCAATAGCAACTAACAACAACTTGGTGGCATCAGTCATCTGGCTGGTATGTTTTTGGGATGCTACGGATCAAATTCACACAACTTGTCTGACTAACTTCAGACTTTTTTCCAACTTCCTTAATTCATCCAGAATTAAGTTGGTTAGACTTAGCATGCATTAAAAACACTGGACCCTTTCCCCCCATAGATTCAGACTTGTCATCTGAAGTGGGGCTCAGGTGGTTCTGACTGAGGTAGTCTTCTGTCCACACTTTTGAAAACACTGTGTCTGGAGACTCCAAATCCTCTTTAAATTGAAACTTTCATTTTTGATGGCTCTGGGGCTCAGGGGACCACATACATGGTTCAGTGAGGTATCTCTGGCAGTACCCACTACTCCTACCCACTTAGTTCAACCCTGAAATGTGAAGGTTTGTCCTAATTCCTCCTGCCATTAATTCACCTAGCTTATTCCTCCAACACATAGTAGGTTGTCAAAAACTTGAATGGGTAGATGCATGAATCCAATTTTACTTCAGGAAAGAGCTTTCAGGTACCTCCTGAGATATATCTGAGGGTCAAAGGTCTTTCATCTATATTACCTCTTTAAATATCACTGGTGGGGGAAAAAATTACAAAGAACTTTTCAGAGCCCACTCAATAGCCAAGCACTGTCACTTGGAATGTGCTTGGAGAGACTTGATCAAGGAGAATATCCATGATGAATAATTGGGAAGAACCTGGCTGTCAACTGACTCAGGGCCTCAAACACTGTCTGACAACATCCTCTGGGGCACAAGCTGCCCACTATGCATAAAAGAACAAAGGTTGAAACACATGTTTTACGTGACAGTTGTCCAGTTGAACGACTGGCTACAAGTCAAATTAAAAATAGGACTTTATAAAATAGATCACATTTGTTCAGCGACAGTTATTCACCTGTCTTTGCATCACCCAAGGTCAATGCTGCCAGCTGCTTTTTATATAGGGAAAGAATTGGCTGCTGTTTCCCATTATGTCTTTTTAAATTTTAATGCTGTATTCTCAGCAAAACCTCATCCCACATAACTGTGTAGGACACCAGCCTGACATACTTTGGATTGGGATGTAAGCTGTCCTCTACTACCAGGCCCATCTTCTCCAGAGACTGGTGAATTGTGCGCATTCATAGAGGATGTGCTTCTAAATAATGCCAGATTAAAATCTGCTCAATTTTCAACTTGATTCAGTTCAGTGCACATTTATTGTGCACCTGCAATTACTCAGCTTTGTGCAAGGACCTTAAGGTACTATGGTAAATAAGCCAAAGGTGGCCTGGCTAAACAGAGCTTTTATTCAAGTGCAGGTGTTCTTAACTTCTTCTGTTCCATGGATCCCTTTGAAAGTTTAGTAAAGCCTATGGGTGCCCTCTCAGAGTTGTTACTTTTAAATGAATTAAGTACATAGGGTTATAAAGAAAAGCGATGATATTGGAATTTTCTAAATAATTAAAAAAATGCTACATAATGATATGTATTTCTTTATTAGTGCATTGAATAACAAGATCTTGTGGCATCCCCAATAACTTCCATCATTTAGAAATAATGATGAGCAAAGGTAATATTTTAAGATATCAGCAAAAGATATTGATATGAAGTATCTGTGATCTACTGTTGACACTATCATAGCTACTGCTAATATTATTTATCATGTGTTATTGCCTACACTCATACTGGGAAAAAATGCTGAATTTCAGTTTGAGGTTAGTGGGAAAAAAGGGTGTAAATTTTCTCCCTAACCAAGTTTGCAGACTCTGCCCCCCCACCCGAATTTCTATCACTGAATCTCTTTGGGATTTGTTCAATCAGGTTAAGAATTCCTGGTAATGTAATAGACAGTAAATTTGTTAATTGTACTATACTGTGTCTCTAGGATACAGTAGTGGTTCCGTGTGGTAGTATTCCATTCATGAGACCCAGGTTTGATTCCAGGCCAAGGCTCCTCATGTGCAGCGACCACCTGTCTGTCAGTGGGGGCTTTTGTCTTGCTATGCTGAACAGGTTTCAGAGGCACTTCCAGACTAAGACAGAGTAGGAAAAAAGGTCTGGCAATCAACTTCTAAAAATCAGCCAATGAAAACACTATGGAACATAAGGTTTTGATCTATATCTTATCATAGAGACGGTTTAAGACCAGGCAGCGTTTTATTCTATTATGTATAGGGTTGTCGTGAGTCAGGGGCTAACTTGATGGCAGCTAACAGCAACAACTTCTACACCTATTTATCTTTTTAGAAATAAAATACAGTAAAACCTACAAGAGCTGGAACTCAGTAACACTACTTGTTCTTCTAGGTCTCACAAGTTTTCCACCTTTGACAGGACGCAGTCTTACCACATTTTTTTTTCCTCCCCTCCCTTCCCACCCCTGGTAACCAACAAAGAAAATTTCCTCCAGTAGATAAACCTTTCCTTAACTTTTACAATAACAGACTAATACAATATTTGTCCTTTTGTGACTGACTTATTTCACTCAGCATAATGTCCTCCAAGTTCATCCACGTTATGCGGTGTTTTGCAGATTCTACATTATTCTTTAGCGTTGCATAGTATTCCATTGTGTGTATGTACCATAGTTTGGTTATCCATTCCTCAGTTGATGGACATCTAGGTTGTTTCCATGTTTTGGCTATTGTAAATAGTACTGTGATGAACATCAGCGTGCATCTATCTGTCCTTGTTATGGCTCTCACTTCTTTAGGGTATATACCAAGTAATGTCTTACCACATTTTTATAGCTCCTTTTAGTGGAAGGGAACTCTGGTGGTGTAATGCCTAAGAAATTTGACTGCTAACCAGAAGGCTGGTGGTTCAAGGCCACCAGCCACTTCTTGGAAGGAAGACTGGGCAATCTACTTCCGGAGAGATACTGCCTCAGAAACCCAAGGAGGTGTTGCTATGAGTCGGATTTGGCTCCACGGCAGTGAGTTTGGTTTTCAGTAGAAAATATTTGAGTTTTCCTTCTCTGACAGGTTTCTGGTTTACACAGGTTCCAGCTTTTCCAGGTTTTACTGTATACTATATGGCAAGTGTTGTGATAGAAGAAGTACAGGTGTTATGATGATACCTACAACTCAACATAAAGAGAACAAAAATCCTCACAATTGGAACAATAAGCAGCATCATGACAAATGCAGAAAAGATTGAAGTTGTCAAAAATTCCATATTACTTGGTTCCACAATTAACATCAATGGAAGCAGCAGCCAAGAAATCAGATGATGTATTGCACTGGCCAAATCTGCTGCAAAAGACCCATTTAAAGTGCTGAAGAGCAAAGATGTTTCTTTGAAGACTAAAGTACACCTAATCCTCATATGCATGTGTAAGCTGGACAGTGAATAAAGAAGAACAAAGAACAGTTGATGCTTTTGAGTTGCAGTGTTGGTGAAGAATACTGAAAGTACCATGGATTTCCATAAGAACAAATCTGTCCTGGAAGAATTGTAGCTGAAATGTTCCCTGGAAGTGAGAATGACCAGATTTTGTCTCACCTATTTTGCTCATGTTGTCAGAAGGGGCCATTCCTTGGAGAAAGATAGTATACTTGGTGGAGTGGAGGGTCAGTGAAAAACGAGAAGGCCCTTAATGAGATGGACTGACACAGTGGCTGCAACAATAGGCTCAGGTATAGCAAAGATTGTGAGGATGGCACAGAACCAGGCAGTGTTTTGTTCTATTGTACACAGAGACACTATGAATTGAAGCTGACTTGATGGCACCCAACAACAACAATCTAGCCATAAGCAGAGGAAGACTGGGACATGTGGATGAAAAAAATGTAGGTTGGCACATAACAGATAAGTAAGATTACACTAAGGTGTAATAGTATAGACAGATCAGAATTTCTGGGAGAATTTCATAACCTAAAGCTCCATATTAATCTTGTTCAATATAAACACTGCCATATTCTACTACTTGTAGCCATATTCACATAAGAATCCTGCCCCTGCCACCACAATCCTTAGATCATGAGACTAAAGAAGGGACACTGCAAAAGAAATAACGCTAATATAAATTTACTGCTTAGATGGCATTTCCTGATAACAGACCATTTTTGAGATGTCTTCTAGCTCACTACCTGTGGTCAGTGTTAACCAGTTTTGGAGCCTGTGCATCCCTGTCCTCCTCTACTGCCTGGTGAACTAAGATGGAGGATCCTATATGAGACCAAGACTCAAACCGAGAGCAAACAGCAGAATACACCTATGCAGAAGAAGTAGTGGCATCCATGTTGGAACACGCAGACTCCATCTTAGAAAGAGACTGCACATGCACCTAGTCTGAAGGAAGTTGAAGTCTATCTTAGGAATTTATCACAGCCTTGCTCTGCTTCCTGACTTTCACAAAAGGGTCAGGATTTTATGAATACTTGCCTGCATAAGGTCTTTTGAAATCACGTATCCTGTGGCCTTAAAAACTACTATAAAAACCCCTAGCCTGTAAGACTCAGGGAGACACACATGGCATTGTTTCTGGCCCCATGTGTCTGCATCTTTCAAAGTTACTGTCCTCTTATTAAATTTCTGAGGTACAGCTGACTTTCTAGACATTATTCCGGAACTTGGCTTGCAACAAAGGGAAGAGGTGTAAGGAGAGCAAAGTAAGAACTATTTCTGATAAAAGAAATCATATGCGCAAATTCCTTAAAGCAAAATAAAGTATGTATAGAGGGATGAGAGAAAATTGCGAAGCTGGACTGTAGAATGGTGAGGGGGTGTGGTAAGGAAGTATTAAGAGCTTAGAGTTCGGTGATAAAGACACTAAACCAAAAACCAAACTCACTACTATTGAGTCAATTCCAATTCATAGTGACCCCCTTTGGGTTTCTGATCTGGTAAATCTTTACAGAAATAGATTGCCCAGTCTTCCTTCCATGGAGCAGGTGGTGGGTTCCAACTGCCAACCTTCTGGTTAGCAGTCAAATGCCTTAGGTACTATGCCACCAGAACTCCTTGATAAAGATACCACAAATCTTAATTATCTAGTGCTGCAATAATAGAAATAACATAAGCAGATGGCTTTAACAAACAAATTTATTTTCTCACAGTTTTGGAGGCTATACATCTGAATTAAGAGCGCTGGCTGTAGAGGAAGGCTTCGTCTCTGTTGGCTGTAGAACAAAGTCCTTGTCTCTTTAACTTTTGCTTCCACATTACTTGTAGGCTCCCATGTACCATGTATCTTGGTATCTCTCTTACCCCATCTCTTTTATATCAAAAGAGAATGACTAAAGATACACCCTACACTAATCCTGCTTCATTAATATAACCAAGACAACCCAGTCTCAAGTGAGATTATAAACACAAGCATAGAGGCATAGGATTTACAGCACATATTTTTTGGGGACATAATTCAATCCATAAACATAGGTAATAAAGGACTGTAGTCTATGCTTAGGAGTTTAGCCTGTATCTTATTAAGACCAATGGGAAACCACCATTGGCTTCTTAGAAGTACATTAATTTTGAAGATTGCTTTGACCACCATGTTGAAAGTATATCATAGGGTGGCTGGAGCAGCAGAGAATTCAATTGGAAGGCTGCTGTGCTAACCTGGCAAGTGATTTGATGTGGGGTGTGTAGGAGATGAGTGAGTGAGCAGGAACTCTTGTGTATGATGGTGCCATTTACTGAAACTGGGAATTGAGGTGAGGGAGAAATAGAAAATTAGGTTTTGAAAATGGTGAATTTCATGTGCCTGTGAGAAATTCAAGTGGTTATAATCAGAATGTACTTTAGATACCTATATAGACTCCAAACAATAGAAATAAAATCTGGGCTGGAGATGTAAGTTGAAATAAGATATTTTGTTGTTGTTGAATACCAAAGATACTAAAACTGATGAAGAACTATATTGAATCTCATATTACATTTTTTATTTTTAAAAGCTACCATTTAATGATATTTATCAGGCTTAATGTTATAATGAGCCAGCCTGTGGTTTGGGGCAGCTTTAGGGAGGCACCTAAAGCTTGGAACAGCCACCATCACTTTGTTGTCCTGTGGTGGCTTGTGTGTTGCTATAAGGCTTGAGCCTATGCCACCGGTGTTTCAAATGCCAGCAGGGTTACCCATGGTAGATAGGTTTCAGCAGAGCTTCCAGACTAAGACAGACTTGGAAGAAGGAAGAGGCCATCCACTTCTCAAAGAATGGGCCAGGGAAAACCTTATGAATAGCAATGAAACACTATCTGATATACTACTGGAAGACTTTATGAATAGCCCTGAAACACTGTACAATATAGTGCAGAAGATAAGCCCCTCAAGTTGGAAGGCACTCAAAATATGACTAGAGAAGAGCTGCCTCCTCAGAGTAGAGACGACCTTAATGATATGGATGGAGTAAAGCTTTCAGGACCTCCATTTGCTGATGCGGCATGACTCAAAATGAGAAGAAATAGCTGCAAACATTCATTACACATTGGAACATGGAACGTATAAAGTATCAATCTAAGAAAATTAGAGGTTGTCAAAAATGAAATGGAATACATACAGATCAATATCCTAGGCATTAGTGAGCTGAAATGGACTGATTTTGACCATTCTGAATCAGACAATCCTATGATCTACTATGCTGAGAATGAGAAATTGAAGAGGAATGGTGTGGCAATCACCATCACAAAGAATGTTTCAAGATCTATCCTGCAGTACAATGTGGTCAGTGATAGCCTAATATCTATACACCTACAAGGAAGACTAGTTACTACTACTATTATTCAAATTTATGCACCAACCACCAAAGCCAAAGATGAGGAATTTTAAGATTTTTACCAACTTCTGTCATCTGAAATTGACAGAACATGCAATCAAGATGTGCTGATTATCACTGGTGACTGGAATACAAAAGTTGTAATCAAAGAAGAACTACTGGTAGTTGAAAAATACAGCCTTGGTGATGGAATTGATGGTGGATATCACATGACAGAATTCGGTAAGACCAATGACTTATTCATTGCAAATACCTTTTTTCAACAACACAAACAGCGGTTATAAATATGGACTTTGCCAGACGGAGTACATGTGAATCACATTGCCTACATCTGTGGCAAGAGGTAATGGAGAAGCTCAATATCTTCAGCCAAACCAAGGCTAGGAGCTGATTGTGGAACAGACCATCAACTGCTCATGTACAAGTCCAAGCTGAAGTTGAAGACAATTAAAACAAGTCCACAAGAGCTCAAATATGACATTGATTATATCCCTTCTGAATTTAGAGACCATCTAATGAATAAATTTGATTCATTAAACACCAATGACTGAAAACCACAGGAATTGTGGGATGACATCAAGAACATCATCCATGATGTTCTTGTTTAAAGGTCATTAAAAAGACAGGAAAGGAAAAAAAGACCAAAATGGATGTTAGAAGAGACTGAAACTTGCCTTTGAATGGAGAGTAGCTAAAGAAAATGGAAGAATCAACAAGATAAAAGAGCCGAAAAGAAGATTTCAAAGAGCAGCTTGAGAAGACAAAGTCAATTATTATAATGAAATGTGCAAAGACCTGAAGTTAGAAAACCAAAAGGGAAGAGAATGCTCAGCATTTCTCAAGCTGAAAAAAACTGAAAAACAAATTTTAAGCCTCAAGTTGCAATACTGAAAGATTCTATGGGTAAAATATTAAATGATGCAGGAAACATCAAAAGAAGATGGAAGGAATACAGTGAGTCACTGTACCAAAAATAATTCATCAATGTTCATCCATTTCTGAAGGTCACATATGATCAAGAACCAATGGTAATGAAGAAAGAATTTGAGCCTTCACTGAGGGAAGTGGTGACAAACAAGACTCCAGAAATTCATGGAATACCCATTGAAACGTTTCAACAAATGGATGCCGTGCTGGAGGCACTCATTTGGCTATGCCAAGATATTTGGAAGACAGCTACCTGGCCAACTCACTGGAAGAGATCCATATTTGTACCCATTCCCAAAAAAGGTGATCCCAAAGAATGTGGAAATTATCGACCAATATCACTAATATCACACGCAAGTAAAATCTTACCGAAGACAACTCAAAAATGGTTGCAGCATATATTGACAGAGAACTTCCAAAAATGCAAGCTGGATTAAGAAGAGGATGTGGAACAAGGGATATCATTGCTGATGTCAGATGGATCTTGTCTCAAAGCAAAGAATACCAGAAACATGTTTACTTGTATTTTATTGACTATTTAAAAGCAGTTGATTGTGTGGATCATAACAAATTATGGATAACATTGAGAAGAATGGCAATTCCAGAACACTTATTTGTACTCATGAGGAACCTGTAAATAGACCAGGAGGCTGTCCTTCAAACAGAACAAGGGGACACTGCATGGTTTAAAATCAAGAAGGGAGTGTGTCAAGGTTGTATCCTTTTACCATGATTACTGAGTCTGTACACTGAGCAAATAATCTGAGAACCTGGATTACATGAAGAAAACTGTGGCATCAGGATTGGAGGAAAACTCATTAACAACCTGTGATACACAGATGACACATCATTGCTTGCTGAATGTGAGATGACTTGAAGTACTTACTGAGGAAGATTAAAGACTACATCAGCAGTATGGATTACACCTCAATATAAAGAAAACAACAATCCTCACAACTGGACTAATAAACAGCATCGTGACAAATGGAGAAAAGATTGAAGTTGTCAGACTTCATATTACTTGGTTCTATAATCAACACCAATGAAAGCAGCAGTCAAGACATCAGATGATGTATTGCACTGGGCAAATGTGCTGCAAAAGACCTCTTACAAATGGTGAAGAGCAAAGATGTTTCCTTGAAGACTAAGGTATGCCTTATCTAAGCCATGGTATTTCCAATCACCTCTTATGCATGTGAGAGCTGGACAATGAATAAGGAAGACTGAAGAATTGATGCTTTTGAATTGTGGTGCTGGCAAAGAATACTGAGAGTACCATGCACTGCTAAAAGAACTAACAAATCTGTATTGGAAGTAGTGCGGCTTGAATGCTCCTTGGAAGCGAGAATGGCCAGACTTCGTCTCACCTACTTTGGTCATGTTGTCAGAAGGAATCATTACCTGGAGAAGTATATCATGCTTGGTAAAGTAGAAGGTCAGCAAAAAAAAAGGGGGAGGGCCTCAACAAGATGGATTGACACAGTGGCTGTGACGATGGGCTCAGGTATAGCAAGGATCATGAGGCTGGCGCAGGACTGGGTAGTGTTTCATTCTGCTATACACTGGGTTGCTATGAGTTGGAGAATACTTGATGGCACCTAACAACAGCAACAACAATAATGTTATATAATTCATATCTATTCTCATTCTTCAAAGGATTATATGATCTAGATGTATTTGTGCTAACTTTCTAGATAAGGAAATCAACACAATGAGAGCTTAGACAATTTGTAGGTCATATAATAAGTAAGTCACCACCTACCAGTCAGTTTGTCATACTGTGGTGGCTTGTGTGTTGCTGTGATGCTGAAAGCTATGCCACCAGTGTTTCAAACACCAGCTAGGTCACCCATGGTAAACATGTATCAGTGGAGCTTCCAGGCTAAGACAGACTAGGAGGAAAGATCTAGTGATCTACTTGTGAAAATGAGCCAATGCAAACCTTAAGAATCATTGTTGTTGGTGTTATTTGCCGTCGAGTCGGACCCGATTCATAGCGACCCCTCCTTGGGTTTCCAAGGCATTATCACTACAGAAGTAGATTGCCCAACCTTCCTTCTGAGGAGTGGCTGGTGGGTTTGAACTGCCAGCCTTCTGGTTAGCAGTCAAGTGCCCTAGGCACTACACTATCAGAGCTCCTTTAAGAATCATAGTAGACTGTTATCTGAGATAGTGCTGCAAAATGAACCCCGTACGCTGAACGGTACTACTCAATAGTTGCAACAATGGACTCAAACTTGCCAAATAACATGAAGATGGCACAGGACTTGGCAATGTTTAGTTCTGTTATATATAAGGTCAGCATGAATTGGAAGTGACTTAATGACAACCACTACCACCAACACAGAGACTAAGAGACAGTACCAGGTTTTAAATCAGTCCTATCTGATACTAAAACCCATGCTCCTAAATACTTTATTTTAGAGATTCAGTGGTTAATCGCCCCCTTGAGAAGAAATATGGTAACATTCCATTTAAAGAAAACATATCTCCAACTTTCCTTTTCTTCCAAGAAAGTTAATCAATTTCTCCAAATTTTTCCTGTATATTTTTGAGGGTATGGATTACATCTAATAAAATATTTTTATCTATTTCATTGTATTATGTAGTGTGTACTCACTGTGTAGTATGTACTCCATATTTATTAAATGAGTGGAAATATAAGTTTCACCTGAGCTCGATTAAAGAAGAAGAATATGCATGGAAACTTTATGAATTAGAATTAAGGTAGCTGCAAAAGACAAACTCATCAACTTGACTCAAAGTAGCTTATGGGAAGAAAATAAAAACAAAAAACAAGGATTATTTCCTGAATGATTAGAAAATTCTCATCTTCAGGATGGCTGGAGACAAGTATTGTTCAAATGACATCACCCGACTTGGTCTTTTCTGCATTGGGTTAGGTTGTTACAAGCCTACCTCAGTAGCACCACTTCTTTATGCCAGTGAATCCAGTATAATTCTTCGAATGGCATCTCTTAGGTCTGGCTTGGATCACTCATTTTGAGCAGATCTCCATGGCCAAAATGAAGGACAGTGATCCCCAGTTGGTCTGAGTCTTATGTCCACCATTCAAGAAAGGAATCAGGACTTTGTGGGAAAAGATGAAAGCCATCTCTACCCGAAACCATATGATGCTAGGAAAGGAAAGGGGTGGGTCCCCAAGAACAAATCCAGCCTCTGCTAATAGTGAAGGGAGGAATGTGTGCTGGGCAGGCAAAAACAACAGATGTCCACTACATTTGGGCACGGCAAAATAAGATTCTGGTTTGTCACAAAGAATGCAGTTTTCATATAAATATCTTTGTGGCAAGAGATAAGAATATTTCAACAACAGTAAGTTCTAAAGTTAACTATTCCATCACCAGGTATCATTCTACAAGAGTCACTTTGTGATTTTAATTGGAATAAAATAACATAACCAAAACAGAAGATTTTAAGGGCACCTAAGGAGCTGGTAGCGTAGTGTCTAAGGCACTTGACTGCTAACCAGAAGGCTGGCGGTTCAAACCCCCAACCACTCCTAGGAAGGAAGATGGGGCAATCTACTTCCATAGTGATACTGCCTCGGAAACCCAAGGAGGGGTTGCTATGAGTTGGGGCCGACTCGAAGGCACATAACAACAACAACAACAACAACAACAACTTGCAAAAAATGAAAGCAATCATTGCCTGGACTATTGACAGGAATTTCTAAAGCCATAAACTTCACAATTTAAAAATACCATCCCTGACACCGGTGTACTTTCTGTGCAAAGAAAAGTGATTTAATCTTTGAGCAGAATAATAAGCTAGCCCTTATAATTTGAAATGTATTTAGCTCCCGAGTTTCAATTGTATCAGTTACAACACTGAAGGACACCTGTATGGTTTGGTGCTAGTAATTCTTTATACTTTTTGGTGTATTCTCATAGACATCAATGACATACATTTATGTAAATGTAACATTTAACAAAATAAGAACAAAATTTCATCCGCTGAAGATGAACTATAGCATTCTCAAGATGTCTGACAGTGTTGGTTTTATCTAGAAGTAAGGTGAAAGCAAGGGAAAGAAAAACTAGCTATCTAATCATGATCGTTAGGCAAATATATTGTCATCATTTGCAATGTATTCTTGTGGTGCCAGTAATAGAATGGCCTAGGTTGATAGATGTCTAGACATTTCTTAAAGAATAATGTATTTCACAACAACACATAGCAAAACTAGAGGATAGCTTTTCTTTTCATCTTTTGTTCCTCTCCCTCTTTAGTTCTTTGCACCTTTGCTGTTGATAACCACCCTGCAGTTGGCCCCTGACTCATGGCTACTCCATGTACAATGGAATTATTTGGTTTGTACCATTCTCATGATTGGCTGCAGATTACACTGTGTGATCCATAGAGATTTCATAGGCTAATGTTCACAAGTAGATTGCCAGGCCTTTCTTCCTACTTTATCTTAATCTGGAAGCTCTGCTGAAAACTGCTCAGCATCATAAGTACATGCAAGTCCTAGAGCGCCATTAATTATAGGAGGGACAGTAGGACATTGTCCCAGGAAACTGATCACCATAAACAGTTCAACATCTGGAGAGGGCAAAGTAGGATGCACCTAATACTCATCAAAAACTTACTATGTGCAAGGCATTTTGTAATTTTTAAAAAACTTTTTATTCTGAGATAATTTTAGATTTACAGAAGAGCTGCAAAGATAATGCAGTTTCTATATACCATTCACCCACTTTCCCCTTAAGTTATCAATATTAGGAATCAATTTGTCAATATTAGGAAATTAATCTTGGAACAATACAATTAACTTTTTACTTGGTAACGTTCTTTTAAATATATGGTGGGAACTCTGGTAGTGTAGTGTCTAACCCAAGGAGGGGTCGCTATGAGTCGGACCTGATTTGACATCAGTGAGTTTGGTTTTGTTTTTTAAATACATACGTATACTACTCACTTAATGACTATCTTGTTATCTGACATTTTGCATTTACAACAATAGTGTATTTTGGGCAGTAATAAGGAGGTGAAGCAAGAGGTGGAAGAGGAGAAGAGCAAGGTTCCTGAGAGGGCCTAAGGCCCTAGGGGCTGCCAGGTTAGGTAGTATTACCCAGGTCAGGCAGCAGAGCCCAGCCTACCTGCTTCGAGAGTCCATCGGGCGGCATGCAGGAACTAGGCGCAGTGGGGCTGTGGGGAAACAGTGGTGGAAACCAAGCCGCAGGGGTCAGGCAGTTGGGTGGGAAGTTACTTTTTCCAAAGATACTTTTCTGCCACTTCCGCAGCCTCTATTGGGCCTAGGTGGCTGGGCTACACCTGCCCCCAGGTCTGGGATCTACCTGCCATGGAGATCTGTCTCTGAGGGTGGTGAAGAGGGAAAGTAGAGAGGTGAGGCAACCACCGCCACCTCCCATTGCTGCACAGGAGGTGGAGCAGTGGACACCAGTGCTAAAGCTCGCATAATGCCGATTTTCTGCATAACAACCTGTTCTTTGGACCGTAACCATTTCATATGTGAGGAGTGGGAACATGTAGTTTAATCTGTACGGCTATCATACAATTAAATAGCTACCGAGAATTTATTAAGATTCTCAGTGGCAGTATCTTTGACATCTAATTCCATAATTTCATTATCTCTATACTTCTATTTGCTTATGAATCAAAAATTAAAAATTATAGTTAGGATATTTTTGCTTAAGTATCTTTAACAATGAAAGCATTTTATGTTGTTGTTAGGTCATCGAGTCATCTCTGACTCACAGTGACCCTATGCACAGCAGAACTGCTCAGTCCTGCGTCAGCTCCATGATCCTGGCTACACTTGAGCCCATTGCCACTGCCACTGGTCCATCTCTTTCAGGTCCTTCCCCTCTTTCATGGACCCTCCACCTTACCAAGCATGACATCCTTTTCCAGGGACTGATCCCTTCGGACAAAATGACCAAAGTACATGAGATGAAGTCTGGCCATTCTCGCCTCCAAGGAGCATTCTGGCTACACTTCCTTCAGGACAGACCTGTTAGTTCTTTTAGCAGTCCATGGTACTTTCAGCATTCTTCACCAACACCACAGCTCAAAAGCATCAATTCTTCTTCAGTCTTCTTTATTCATTGTCCAGCTCTCATGTGCATATGAGGTGATTGAAAATAGCATGGCTTGTGTCAGGTGCACCTTAGTCCTCAAGGAGACATCTTTGCTCTTCAGCACTTGAAAGAGGTCCTTTGCAACCAACTTACCCAGTGCTATACTGATGTCCTGACTGCTGCTTCCATTGGTGTCAATTGTAGAACCAAGCAATGTGAAGTCTTTAACAACTTCAATCTTTTCTCCATTTATCATGATGCTGCTTATAGGTCCAGCTGTGAGGATTTTTGTTTTCTTTATATTGAGATGTAATCCATACTATAGACTGTTTTCTCCAATCATCATCAGTAAATGCTTCAAGCCATCCTCACGTTCAGCAAGCAAATTTGTGTCATCAGTGTATCGCAGGTTGTTAATGATTCTTCCTCCAATCCTGATGCCACATTCTTTTTCATATAGCAGCTTCTTGGATTATTTGCTCAGAATACAGATTGAATAAGTATGGTGAAAGGATACAGCCCTGATGCACTACCTTCTTGATTTTAAACCATGCAATGTTCTCTTCTTCTGTTTGAATGACAGCTCCTGGTCAATGTACATGTTCCTCATGAGCACAATTAAGTGTTCTGGAATTCCCATTCTTCTCAATGTTATCCACAATTTGTTATGATCCACACAATCAAATGATTTGCATAGTCAGTAAAACACAAGTAAACATCTTTCTGGTATTCCTTGCTTTGAGCCAAGAGCCATCTGACATCAGCTATGGTATGCCTCATTCCATTTCCTCTTCTGAATCCAGTTTGCATTTCTGGAAGCTCTGTCAATATACTGCTGCAACCATTTTTGAATTATCTTCAGTAAGATTT
>NW_006921736.1:6674989-6740022 GCF_000298275.1 Orycteropus afer afer | reverse complement strand
AGATACCTAAAGATAATTCTTTTGAATTCCTTATCAGAGAGTTCCAATGCTGCTTCTTCCTCAGGGATGTGTTCTGGGACTGTATCCTGCTCCCTTGTTTCTACAACTTTATCCTGCTTCTTTGTGTGAACTGTGATGGTCTGTTGTTTCCAAGGCATCATGGTGTTGTTGTATTTAGATCTCTGTTAACTTTTCAGTCTTGTAGGTCCCGAGTGTCCTTATGGTTGCTGGAAAGCAGAATGTGTTCTTAAGCTCCAGGAATCTGCGAGAGCACTGTCTCTTTAAATATCCAAAATAGTCAAGCTGCTTTTTAAACCTTCAAAATGGCGGCGCTCTCCACACCGGCAAAAGTTCACAGTTCAGCCCACCTTTCTCTTCACTTTCTCCGTTTGTTCCCCAGCCACTGTGCACAGTCCTGCATGCAGTCCCTGGCTAGCAGGGTGATATTTAGGTTAATTCTTAGGTCCTACCACCACTCGGGAATCTCCAAGCTGTCTGTGCCATCAGGATCGCTCAGGATTGCTGCCAGACCTCAGCTCCATATGTCTCCTTTTTTGGTATTTTCACACAAATTCTTCTGCTAGTTGGGGTTTAGTTCACTTCTATATCCTTCCCTTCAAGGCTCAGGGGTCCAAGATTGTCTTCTGTGTTTGTGTTAATTGGTTTCCCTTTTCTTTGTTGAGGAGGGTCTGTGCAGTCTTTCTGCCTAGTCCACCATCTTGCTGGAACTCCCTTTTGGAGTCTCTTCTCACATCCATTTTTTTTTTTTCTTTCTTATATTTTTAATGACCTTTTGCTTTCTTCATGGATGATGTTCTTGATGTTATCCCACAATTCTTCTGGTTTTTGGTCATTGGTGTTCAATACATCAAATCTATTCTTTAGATGGTCTCCAAATTCAGGAGGGATATATTGAAGGTCATATTTTGGCTCTCATGTACTTGTTTTAATTGTCTTTAATTTCAAGTTGAACTTGCATATGAGCAGTTGATGGACTATTCCATAATCAGCTCCTGGCCTGGTTTTGGCTGAAGATATTGAGCTTTTCCATTACCTCTTTCCACAGATGTAGTCAATCTGACTCCTGTGTAATCCATTTGGTGAAATCCACATGTATAGCTGCCATCTGTGTTGTTGAAAAAAGGTATTTGCAATGAATACATCATTGATCTTGTAAAATTCTATCATGCAATCCCCAGCATTATTTCTGTCACCAAAGCCAAATTTTCCAACTATGGTGATTCTTCTTTGTTTCCAACTTTTGCATTCCAGTCACCAGTGATAATTAACACATCTTGATTGAATGTTTGGTCTATTTCAGACTGCAGAAGTTGATAAAAATCTTCAGTTTCCTTAAATTTGGCTTTGGTGTTTGGTATGTAAATTTGAATAATAGTAGTATTAATGAGTCTTCCTTGTAGGCATATGGATATTATCCTATCACTGACAGCATTGTACTTCAGGACAGATCTTGAAACATTCTTTGTGATGATGAATGCCACACCATTCTCTTCAAATTGTCATTCCTGGAATAGTAGATCATATGGTTGTCTGAATCAAAATGGCCAAAACTGGTCCATTTCAGCTCACTAATGCCTAGGATATCAATCTTTATGCATTCTATCTCATTTTTGACAACTTCCAATTATCCTAGATCATACTTTGTACAATCTGTTGTTGTTGTTGTTGTTTGCCGTCGAGTCAGACCCGACTCATAGCGACCCCTCCTTGCATTTCCGAGGCAGTATCACTACAGAAGTAGATTGCCCCATCTTCCTTCTGAGGAGTGGCTGGTGGGTTTGAACCGTCAGCCTTCTGGTTAGCAGTCAAGCGCTTTAGGCACTATGCTACCAGAGCTCCTTTGTACAGTCTATGTTCCAATTATTGATGGATGTTTGCAGCTGTTTGTCCTCTATTTGAGTTGTGCCACATTACCATATGGAACTCCTGAAAGATTTACTTTATCCATATCATTAAGGATGGTTCTATTCTGATGAAGCAGCTCTTTCCTACCCCTATTTTGAGTGCCTTCTAACCCAAGGGGCTTGTCTTCCTGCATTGTGTTCAACAATGTTTCCAGGCTACTCATAAAATTGCCCAGTAATGTATCAGATGGTGTTTCTCTGCTATTTATAAGGTTTTTCCTGGCCAATCATTTGAGAACTGTTTGGCCTCTTCCTTCTTCCTAGTCTGTCTTAGTCTGTAAGCTATGTTGAAACCTGTGTACCATGTGCAACCCTGCTGGTGTTTGAAACACTGGTGGCACAGCCTCAAGCCTCATAACAATGTGCAAGTCCCACAGGATGACAAACTGACAGACAAGTTTGTCTCCCTTAGCTGTTAGAAACCTCTCCACTCTCCCCTTACCTAATTCTTACCTAGATCTTGCTGCTTTGTGATCCCTGGCCCTCCTTTCCTTTCCTGGCTCTGGGGGTGGGGTGGGGTGGGTGTGGGTCCTGCCTCTGCCCATTACCTGATCCTGCCACTTTTGTGGTCCCTGGCGCTCCCTCCCTTTCCTGGAAGTACAGAATAATGCTATAAAGAAACTAACAATATTTGTTTAATTCAAAATACAGAAGTTTCTTTTCCAAGATTCTCAACAAACAAACACACAGGAAGTTTCTGAGAAGACTTTGTAGTGATTTGCAGCCTCACACACATCTCTTTTACCTTTTTCATAGCCATGTGATTGTCTTTTGGGGAATTATCTTTTTCCCTTTGCAGATGTTCTTGGTGGCAGTATAATTTCTTCTGATAGCTTCACTTGCAGAAGGTGAGAGATCATCATCTCCTTCCCTCAACCCCAAGAGATGCCAAGTGGAGTTAAAAGACCCAAGTTCAGCCAATTATTTACTATTTACCAGAACTTTAGATCCTGAACAGGTAACACAAGGATGAAAAGATTGGCTAGAAGTCAGCAGCCTCTAGCCAGACATTTCTATTGTTGTTAGGTGACAAGGAGTTGATTCCAACTCATGTTGTGTTCTCTCAAGTTGTGTACTCATAGCAACCCTATATGACAGAGTACAACTGCCTCATAGGGTTTCCTAAGCTGTTATCTATATGGGAGCAGATCACCAGATCTTTTTTCCTGAAGAGCCATTGGTAGGTTTGAATATCAACCTTTCAGAGCACTTCACTGTTGCACCACCAGGGCTACTTATACCATCCCTATAACAATAGTTCCTACTATTCATTCCTCTCCTCTTGCCTGTTCCTAAGCTGAGTTTTCTAGCTATCTCTCAATTCTGTAAGTCTTTACCTCAAAATTCTTTGCAATAAATTCCCTTTGACTTAGGCTAACAAAATTGGTTTCTGTTGCTTGCAACCAAGTATCCTAGCATTACTAATTCCTTACATGTTTAGAATTCTTTAGCGAGCTTCAAAACACTTTCTTATCCATTTCTTCCTTTTCTATTTACAACTCTGAACATTACCATTTAACGTTATGGGCCTGGAACCCAGTACTGTCATATGGTTTCATTTATCACACTGAATTTTTGCTGTCTCACTTCTCTCCTAGATGACTTTGCATGCAGGCAGGGATTCAATTACCAGCAACCAGCACCATGTTGGACACATAGCTGGCACTCAGTCAATGGAAAGGAAAGAAATGCATGCTTAGTGAAACATCTGTCCTACAAAATATACCCCTTTGCACCATTCAGGAGGAGTCACATTTTCACCTTTGTGATAGCTAGTTTACCTTCCAGTTAAGAGCTAACTTTTGTGTCCAAACCCAAAGTAGCTAAAACAGATTCTAGTTCACTAAATATTGAAAAGATCCCTTTAAAAATGCCAAAAACTTTGTCATAATACAGGTTGGAAAGTGTTTACGAACTCTGAATTAAAAAAGAACCTATATTATTATGTGGCTTAGGATGTTATAGAAAGAAACCACTTCCATAGGATTTGCTAAATCTTCTGATAGATCTGTACTAGGGGAAAAAAGACCTCAGATTCAAATATGTTCTATAGAGACCCTTTTATTAAACCTTAGACAGGACAAAGACAAAACAAAGACAATCTTCCAGGATGAGAGAAACCATTAGCACGTTCACAGTACACAAAGCTGACTCGAGTCCTAGTCACAGTCATGGTGTTCACTATATTTAATAAGAGTACAAAAGAAATCATCATGAAGTCATGATCAGTGGCAGGTCAACTCCTCAATGTTGCAGGTGGGATTACAGAAATGGGGAAAGGACCATGATTAGGATATGTATATAATTGAAGATTAAAATGGGTCACAGGATTGGGTTCTGGGACTTTTCCATCTGGATAGTACTGATCAGATAGTACTCATGACCATGCAGCCTGAGTCAGAGCAACAAGGACAATACTAGGACCCTAACCTGTAAATTAAATTAGATAAAGACACATCAGGCAAATTCCCTAGTTCTTTTGCATGAGGCTAGTGTACTTTCAAGCCCTCTCTTCCTGAGGGAAAACTGCCTTTCCCTAGGTTTCTCCTGGACTCGTCTATGCATAGCCACATGGCTGGTTTAATGGTCAGAAAGAACTGAAACGGCATCCAAACTTATGTCAAGACTCAAAATGGAGGTAAGGCTCCCACTACAGACTGCAGCCTTCCATAAACCAAGTCCTTTAGAATTTAGGCTCCAACACAGAGATATCATCAAAACTTTTAAGGGACATGTTATTTTTCTCTCTAGTTAAGAGGTATTCGGAATCATGGACTTCTACATAGGTAAGAAGTATAGCCAACCAAAGACATAACAACACTGTTTAGTGAACGAGGGTGATGTTTACAACAGGGCTGAACGTGACAGCTTTCAAAGCATTATATGTTTTTCTAGGCATATACATGCATAGCTCTGACAGCATGTCAGTTATAATTTTTGTAATAAAGTGGATGTAATTGATTAGAATTCAAACTAGAATAAATCGGGCACATGCTTCGGCCCAAAGTACTAATTTGTCTATTGCTGACAGTTTTTTATGTGTCTTAAGTAGAAATAAAGACATTATAATTGAATAAACGTTTTCCCTTTGCTAACCATGCCCTCTCAGGGTTAACAGCAAGCAAATGGAATAATGTGGAATCTTTGCAAAAGTGACCACAAATAAGACAACCATGGGGAAGAGGTGGGTTTCAGCTTTCCCGGTTGCCTGCCATAGAGGTTTTGCTCATGTGTGATTGATTGCACTGGTGAGTAATACCAGTTGGCAGACATTAGTAACACTTTGTCTTACTTTTGGTACAGTTGTTAGCTTTTCTATGTTTAGCATGTTTTCATATTTTAATAAGAATTCTGAAGCTGTGTGTGTGTGTGTGTGTATATATATATACACACACACACACACACACATATATTCAGCATTAGCCTGAAACTTGACACTTTTGATTCTGGGGTAATTTATAGCTTCATCTGTATTTGACATAACTACAAGATGTTTTCAACATATGGAATTATGCTTGCAAAATTTAACCTTATTACATTCCTTTTCCAGCCCCTGTGCATTTTTTCTACCCATTTTTGTTTGCATTTTCAACATTTTGATTATACATTGTTACTGGGGTTGGCATGGTTTTGTGGGAGGCATGAAGGACTGGTGTGGAGGTGCAGTGGGGATGGGGAACCAGAGGCTATGTGGGCTTGTTTTTTGTTTTCTTGACAATTGATCGGGAGGCTCCATTTCATTTTTGAATCAAGATGGATGAGGTACCAGCCTGAAATCCTTTGTAATTTTGCCAACAAAATGAGTACCAAGAATGTTTTTACCCTTGCACTGAAGCATCCGATGAGGTGTTGCAAACATGTAGGCTCTTTCAGGATTTTGTGTGGTGCACTTGCTCCCTTCTGGGAGTTGGAACATGTCCACCAGGAGAACCATGTGAAAGGCATGAGCCTCTGACAATGGTGTGATGGAAATTTAAATAGGCAAGGACCAGAGCCAAGTTTGTGGAGTATTGTTTTAGTCTGACTTTAGCTCAAGCCAATGAGTGGCTTGGCTTTTATATTTCAAGGCAAAAGTTGAAAGTGGCTTAGGGTTGTCTTTAAAGTCCTGGGGGTTTGTAGATAATCAATAGTGCACCACCATCTTTATTAAAGATAGTTCTAAGGAGTGGCCTCACCCAGGAAATGGCACCATATACTCTAAGAAAGAAGGTTCTGAGTGGTTTTAGTTCACAATGACAAACTACAACTAAAATTATTTGGAGGATAACCTAGTCTGTATTGGCTTCTTTTGGTTTATTGCAACAGAAAAGCCCATTTTAAATGCTTTATTATGTACCTTCTAAGGAGTTTAGTTAACATTGCCCCTGGGCCCATAAGCAGAGGAACTTAGAGGTTTTTCTTACACAAAAGAGAGGAGAGCATGCTCATGAAGCAGGTTTCCCAAGGTCACGGCCACTTCTAATTACAATTCTAATGAAATATCAGGAGATCCTCCCAGGAGATCATTACTTGGTAATTTTTCAACAATAGCTATACCATTTTCTCCCCTATTTGGAAAATACAGAAGAATGGTCCATCAGTGTCCCGACCATAGGATTCATTTTCATACTTGATATTTCTGAATTCCTGATTAGCTCTCTGACAAGGAACACATTTATATACAGTATGAAATATGAGCATTATCTGAGCCTTCGTCTTAATTTAAAATTTGTGTTCTATAGTATTTATGTAGATCTTTTCTGAAACCCTTCAAGTATTCAGACAAATAATACACCATTAAAAGAGTTTATCTTGAAATATCTATCTGAGCATTGTAAATAGCATGTTATAGATCACACATTTATTTAAACAAATGAAATACAACATCAAAAGCTATCACTGAAAAACTAGGCCAATATGGGCATTAAAAATATAGCACCATATATCTTGGGCAAGAAAGTTCTGCAGTTCCCACGTGCGATGATGGGGAATATTTAGACTCTCTAGCAAAGATTACATGTTTCTTGATTCATCTCACAGCGCAAGTCTACTTCATTTGCAAAGTGATAACCTATTACCATAACTAAACCGCCTATTGCATGGAGGCTCAGAAATGAAATAAAAAGATCAGCCAGTTATCTTATTTACATATATTGAATTGCAGTAATACAGCCCGATCTCGGCCTCTCATTTGATTCTAATTAAAGCGTAGCAGAGAAACTGCAATCCACACAAGAGCTTATTTTAATAGTCAGCGCTGGCAAAGTCCCAATATCACAATGTAGCAATTAACAGCACGGCTGTATTTGCTATTCATGGTTTGATGTAAAAACTTGTTTATTAAGATGGGCTGGAGGCGCTGGTGTGCAATAGACCTGCATGTAATTAGATTCCAATTATTTGTCTGTTTCTGATATTGTAAACTGGCACTTAGCACATCAGTTAAATTGACACACGGCGCTGCATGGTTTACTCGGTAATTAAAACATGTTCTGTTAATTAGATGATGACCACTTTATTTCAGGGCTCTTGTGTTTGGGTTTTCTAGTGTGCTCTGTTTGTATCATGAGCCACCAGACGCTCCTCTAATGAGTCCTTGTTTTGTTTCAATTACCACCTGCTGTTCAAAAGCAAAGCTTGTTTTAACTAAACAAAATTAATGCTTGTCTCTTCCTTTGTAAGAACTTAAATGTTAGACAAATTAATACGCTTATTATCGAAGTGCTAAGCTCTGGTTTTAAAGACTGCTAAGGCAATTAGAAGAAAGTTATAAAATGTTGTAGAGTGAGGTATAAATATTGTTTAGCGTATTAAGAGGCATTACAAACAATGAAATATTTGCTGCAGTTGAAGGGAGCATGGGGATTTAGCATCCCCGCACCCAAATTAAATTAGCTCTTTTAGCTCTTGCAATTCGCAAAGGGATTCAGAAACTAAAGATACTAGGGACTTTCTAAGGGAAGGCAATGGATGAAGTTGGACATGAAGCTGTGTGGTGTGGCTATAAATAAAGCCACACATGATATGGGACCATCCTGGGTGGTTTCCTAAAGTATCTGGTTGCTGTATTTTCTCTTACATGGTCTATATGTTGTTTCCATATTAAAGAACCAATAGCAGCTGTTGCTTAAAACTTTACTGCAAACACTAGGAGGAAAGCCCCTTTGCATTTTGTGTAGTTGAAGTCCAACTAACAAAGCTTCTTATTCCACGGTCACCTCCACATCAGCAATCCACCCATTGACCACCAGAACACCATTAGTCTTGACATTTCCACAGCCTTTCCCATCTCAATGGCTTCTCATTACACACCATGACATCATCACCACTCCTCCCCACCCAGAGTTGAGAAATGCGGTCATGCAAAGGTTGGGAGCAAAGGATGACTACTTATTTCCCAAAATACCTCATCATTAGATTGGGGAAGTCATTAACAAAGTTAATTAAGTGATGCCAGTCAAGTTGGCTACTGACATCACTTAAGAAGTTAATCTAAACAATCAGGTCTTTTAGAATGGCACACAAAACCTCCAGTTCATTCCATTCCATTGGTGCCAAACCAGCCAAATCAATAGCTGTGGGTGAGGGTGGAGTGCGGAGGGGGTGCATTCTAGATTAGACAGTCCTGAAGGAAACTTCAGGATTATTGGATATACTTTTTCATGAAATGCAATTTGTAATTATTCAGGGTTCATGGCAACGTGTAGTACTGTTGAAATCTGGTATTTTTAGGAAAATGCACAAACCATTTGGGAAAGGTACATTCACAATGGAAAGTTTCTTGAAAAGGTATTTTAATTCTGAGGCAAATCATGTTTTCCTGTCATAAGACTTGGTTGTAGTTCCATGGGTGTTCTTTTAGAGTTTGAAATACCAGTTTACGCAGGAGAGTCAATGACAGTGATGTCACAACATGGAATACAAACCTGAGTGTGTGCTCTTTAGCCCCCAAGATCACAGCCCCATCAATGCAGTGATACACCTGTGTACAAAACAAAATGCTGCGCTTCTTCCTGGAACTTGAATTAAAAAAAAAAAAAAAAAAAATCACAGTAGCAGATTTCTATACCTTAGGGTACATTTCCAAAGCAATGGGCGGCAAGTGAACTGCAAGACTTCTATTGATATTAATGGCAGTCGTGGAGCTAAATTACTGAGCACTGCTTGGCAAACTTATTCCTTAATGCTGCAGCTGCCTTAAATTAATATTTTACAAAGACCTAAAGTAATTAGACTGTGTCTTACTAAATGCCCCATTTACTCATTAGATATTTCAAAATGCATCTTTTGCTGCAGGCCCGTTGGGGCACATTAACTACTCTAAAATATATAAATGACTTCAGTGGGACCTTTTTCAAAATGCTGGTGCAGGAGAGGGGGTCAGATGCCCTATCAGTGACCAATTAACATTGTCCCATTAAGGAATACACTGTTGGGACTCAAGGGACATGACTTGATCATGGCTATTGAGATTCAGGAAGCATATTTTACTACTATGTCTCTTGTATAAAAATTAAATGTAAACCTTAATTTCTATCCTGTGATAGACATTTGCTGTTTTGTCCTCCCAGGGTCTAGTCACCTCTCTCCAATTTTTTTATTTGCACTCTTCTCTTTGCCCATCCACTCTGGGAAAGCTGACTCAACTCCCAGCTTTGTGGTGACATGACCAAGTTTATCAAGGTTAGGCCACTTTTGTGTGACTACAGTGATAGAGAAAATAGTCCAATCACTGAAGCCAATGATGTTTATTCAATAGTTGAAGGAAGAGATGTTTTCTTTTTTGCTGGAGAGAGGTAACTGAAGAGTTGCTGACAAACATTTTGACTACAACTTTTCAGAAAAGAGGCAAACCAGTGAAAGCAGATAGATCTTGGTCAAATCATATGTGACCTGAATCAAGCCATGCCTGAAGTCAGTAATACTGCTGGATTTATGTAAACCATTATCTCTAAAATTTGAACTCTTTTTTTTTTTTTTGCCTAAGTCCATTAAAGGTGGGTTATTTTCACTCACTAGTGAAACACTTCTGAATCAATCTGAGTTTTCACACCACACAGTCATACTGTTTTATTCATTTGGGTCCTGAAGCTCAAGAGAAGAATCCTAAAGTGTAGATTCTTCACCTGGGTCTCAAGGATGGATTTCTGAAGATCAATTCCTGTCATCACAGCAACATTTTATGCTATGTACATTTTTCTGGGAAGACAGTGATGTCTTTTATCTCATTGTCAAAATGTCCCCCATATCAAGAAAGTTTAAGAATTCCTGTTAATGATAACAAGGGTTCTGGAAGAATGACAGAGCGAGGGACAACTCACATGAGTGAGAATTTTGTATGAAATCATCTGCCTGGTAAGTGTCAATTTTAGGGCCCCTAGCTGAGCTCAAAATTTCAAGAAAAGATGTAGGGGTTCTTTGAAGAAACCTGTTTAGCAAAATAACTAGAGATTTATAGAAATTGGAATTGATTGTCTTTGAGGCAAACAGTGCAAACTGAGACTGTTTACAAATGAATGAAGTGGTGCTTTTAACAAAAGTCTTAATGAATGGCTTGTTTCAGTCTGTGTATGTGTGTAATATACTATATATATAGTTTTCCCCCACATAATACCACACCAAAGCATCAGCAGAAAGCAGCAGATATTCAGATATTTATGGTCCAGGTTGCACCTGAAGGAGATTATAGTCTCAACTTCAAATGCACATAGAAAAGGGGCTTGCTGCAAGTTTCTGTACTCAGGGAGTAAAATCAGAACAAGACTGAAAACAGTCGTCATGCTATAATCATGGAAGCCAAGTCGGCTACGTCATATTCCCATCTCTTTGAGATGTTCATCAACATCTGTTCCAATTAATCTACATGAAAATAATCAAACCAAAACTAACCCCACATCCATCGATTTGATTCTGACTCTTAGCTATCCCACTGGGTTTCCAAGGCTGTAAATCTTTACAGAGTAGATTGCCCAGTTTTGCTTCCATGGAGTGGCTGGTGGGTTTGAACTACCACCTTCTGGTTAGCAGTCAGATGCTTTAGGCACTGTGCTACCAGAGCTCCCATATATGAAAAACAGGTCCCTGCTAGTCAATGTTGACATTCCAAAAAAAAAAAAAAAAAAAGCAAAGCAAAACAAAACTAAATTTGAAAATAAAACCAAAAATAATACATCCCTCAAACTTTGCTCTTTGATGTCGAATTGATTGTGACTCATGGTGACACCATATGTAAACAGTAGAAGGGGTTTTCAAGGCTGTGACCTTCCAGAAGCAACTCACCAGGCCTTTCCTCTGAGGTGGCCCTGGTTGGGTTCAAACTGCCCATCTTCCAGGTAGTAGATGAGCACCATTTGCAATACCCAGGGACTTATTACCCAAACTTATCATCCACAAATCCTTTGAAATTCTGCATACTTCCTCAAAGTGGTCAAAAGCATGGGCTCTGGAGTCAGATTGTGGATTCAAATCCTGGCTCTACCACTTAATAGCTATATGGGTGTTAATTTACATTTCTGTATCGTGGATTTATCATCTAAAAAGTTGTAATGAAGTGCATTATATGAAATGGGGTGACATTCAATATAACTACAAAAAGAACAATTTTATTGTAAGGTTCAAATTTGTACTTACCTCAGGTGGTTGATACAAGGGTTAAATAAATTGACATGTGAAGAGTTTAGAGCATTGTCTGGCACATAGTAAGCACTCAATAAAACTTAACTGTTATTGTTTTTGTCCTTATTATTTCATCCTAGCCCCCACTTGCCTGCATTTGACAGAAATCTGCCCCTCTTAGCCTCTAACAAAACCAATCCAAATTCACTGCCAACAAGTCAATTCTGACTCACAGTGAACCCTATAGGGTTTCCAAGGCTGTAAATCTTTATGGGAGTAGATTGTTCCATCTTCCTTCCACGGAGTGGCTAGTGGGTTTGAACTGCCAACCTTCTGGTTACCAGTCAAATGCCTTAAGCACTGTACCACCAGATACCCCCCACCCCCAATCTTCCATTCCTGAACTAAAGCTCCCTTTCTCACCTATATTCTCCAGGCCATTCTTTATGTACCTTACTTACCCAACTGTATAATCTCTCATCAAAGCAATTTAAAAATAAATAAATAAAATTTAGCCACAGAATTCATTCTTCAAAGGAAATGTTATTTGAAGATCAATCTATAAACTAGATAAAAGGGAATTACTCTTGAAAAGAAAGTGGGAACTCACAAGCTTACTAACTTCTTCACTAACTGTGCACTCCCACCCCTCTCTCACACACAAACAATGGTCCTGGAAACCCTTCTTTGAACTCTCTAAGGGTCCAGAAAAGACTGCCTGGAAACTGTTCCTCTGTCATAAATAAGCTTATGTGGGAAGAAGTGGTCTTTGGCCCCTTCTCCCCACCTCCTATTTATTATGTGCCTCCCAACACTTCCTTCCTATATCCCAATCAGACCAAAGAAGGAGGAATTACCACTCTGGACAGAATCTAGCATATTGATTGAACCATATTTACTAGTACTACTGATAGTTCCCAACACCTGGCTGTCAGTTTGTTGTACTGTAGTGGCTTGTGTGTTGCTAATGCTGAAAGCTATGCTCAAGTATTCCAAATACCAGCAGAGTCACCCATGGTGGACAGGTTTCAAAGGAGCTTCTAGACTCAGACAGACTAAGAAGAAAAATGTGAAAATCTACTTTGAAAAACACCCAATAACAACCTTATGGATCACAATAGAATATTGTTAATATATGCTGGAAGATGAGCCCCCTATTTTGGAGGGCATTCAAAACACACAATGGCTGCAACAATAGGCTTGAGCATACAAACAACTGTGAAGATCGGACAGGACTGGGCAATGACTGGTTCTGTTGTACATGACATCACCATGAGTTGGAGATGACTCAAAAGCAACGAAAACAATTCATACTACTGGTTTTGTAATAAGGCTGTGTTTTTTAACACACAGGCCTGTGCTGATACATACTGGATATTCCTTAGGATTTCCCTTACAATTGGCCATCCCAAGAGAGAAAGATCCCAAGATGGAGATCAGTTATGCAGAGGTGAGGCCTTGGCCATACCTTGAAACTAAACTATATGGTTTTTATGCAGCTTTACCAAAAGCCTCCATTTAGGGTACTTAGTAAGAAGTCCACCTAATATAAAAATGGAAATGTATTTGGCTATTGTTTCTTCTATATAAACCTCCTACAGGAAGTTCTGAGCAGGAAGGATGATTATAGGACTGAGTTGAGACATTCCTAGGAGGCCTAGCCAAATAATATCAATTTTCTCTAAAAAAAAATCTTTCCTTTCTTTGCTTCCAGTAGAAATTTGTATTTTTCCAGGGAATATTACATCCATTGCAGGCTTCTCTTATGCAGGAAGCTAATTTTCCAGTATTTTCATGGACCTTGTATCTACAAGCTACATTAGAGCTATCTTTAGGGGTCAGTTTTTTCTAGCTTATGACTTGTCATAATCTTGTCACCTTATTTGAAAAGACCCAACATGTTTCAAGGTCTTCCTTCCCTCTCAGTTTTGATCTGCTCTTTTCTCCTCAACACATTCACCCTGTTCTCACTCCAAAACTCCTGTTTATTGATGTGAGACAAATCAAGTTACAGATTTATCTCACCTGTTCCTCCTAACCATGCCCTCATATCATTGGATATCCTTGCCAAACAAAAATGGTACATAATACTAAACACAGATAGTTCTCTCTTTGAAGGAAATTTGGTAGCTAACTCTTAAATTTGTATTTTCTGTTTCTCTAATATATTCCTATTATCCAATTACCTTATACTACTTCATTCTCCACACAAGTGGCAAACTAAACTTCCTAAAAACAAACAAAGGAATACCCTCACCATGTTGTTGTTGTTGTTATGTGCCATGGAGTTGGACCCGACTCAAAGCGAGCCCTCCTTGGGTTTCCAAGGCAGTATCACTACGGAAGTAGATTGCCCCATCTTCCTTCTGAGGAGTGGCTGGTGGGTTTGAACTGCCAGACTTCTGGTTAGCAGTCAAGTGCCTTAGGCATTATGCTACCTCATTTCCATTTGTCCCATGCATGCAAAAATGAAAAATAAAATGAAACAATATAAAATATAGAAATCAAAATCCTTAGTTTGGAGGTGCTTACTAGTTTATGTGAAGAAATTTGGAAGACAGTTACCTGGCCAACTGACTGGAAGAGATCCATATTTGTGCCCTTTCAAAAGAAAGATGATCCTACAGATTGTGGAAAGTATCAAACAATATCATTACTATCACACGCAAGTAAAAATTTGCTGAAGATAATTCAAAAATAGTTACAGCAGTATATTGACAGGGAACTTCTGGAAATGCAAGCTGGATTCAGAAGAGGATGTGAAATAAAGTATATCATTGCTGAAGTCAGAAGGATCTTGGCTGGAAGTAAAGAATACCAGAGAGATGTGTACCTGTGTTTTGTTGAATATACAAAGGCATTCAACTCTGTAGATCATAACCAATTATGGATAACATGGTGAAGAATGGGAATTCTAGAACACTTAATTGTGCTCCTGAGGAATCTGTACATAGACCAAGAGGCTGTCATTCAAGCAGAACAAGGGGATACTGTATAGTTTAAAATCAAGAAGGGTATGCATCAGTGTTGTATCCTTTCACCATACTCATTCAATCTGTATGCTGAGGAAATAGCCTGAATAGTCAGACCGTATGAAGAAGACTGTGGCATCAGGATTGGAGGAAGACTCATTAACAACCTGTGATATACAGATGACACAGCCTTGCTTTCTGAAAGTGTAGATGACTTTGATCTTACTGATGGAGATCAAAGACTGCAGTCTTCAGTATATATTATACCTCAACATAAAAAAATCCTCACAACAGGACCAATAAGCAACATCACGATAAATGGGGAAAAGATTCAAGTTGTCAAAGATTTCATTTTACTTGGATCCACATCAATGTCCATGGAAGTTGCAGTCAAGAAATCAAATGTAGTATTACATGGGGCAAATCTGTTGCAAAAGATCTCTTTGAAGTGTTAAGAAGCAGATACGTCACTCTGAAGACTAAGGTGTGCCTAATCCAAATCATGGTGTTTCCAATTGCCTCATATGTATGTGAAAGCTGGACAAGGAATAAGGAAAACCAAGAAGAGTTGATGCCTTTGAATTGTGAGAATACCATGGACTTCCAGAAGAACTAACAAATATGTCCTGGAAGAAACACAGCCAGAATTCTCCTTGAAAACAAGAACGGCCAGACTTTATCCCACCTACTTTGGTTGTTGTCTGAAGGGACCTTTCCCTGGAGAAGAACATCATGCCTCATAAATTAGAGAGTCAGTGAAAAAGGGGAAGGCCCTCAATGAGATGGATTGACATAGTGGCTGCAACAGTTGGCTCAAGCACAGCAAGGATTGTAAAGATGATGCAGACAGGGGAGTGTTTTGTTCTGTTGTTCACAGGGTCTCTAGGAGTTGGAGCTTATATGATGGCACCTAACAACAACAACCATTTGGTAAACAAAGACACCCTAACTCTGATCCCCACCATACTATTTTTTTTTTTTTTTAAAGACATTCTTCCCATGCTTCCTACCCCCTGCTATATTGAAATTTTCACTTTTCCTTAGTGGTCCTCCCACTGTTTTAGTCTTACAGAAATCCTTACATCTACCTAGAACACTTTTATTCTCTTAGTCACTTGCATATTTGTTCTAATCCCAGGTAAAGCTATTTGTCCTATTTGCTATGTTTATAAAGACTTTGCCCACATTTGTATCTTGAAGCTTCTATTTTTTGGTCTATTTATGTATCTCCTTAAACTGGCCCATCATTTCCTAAAACATGTTCCTGAGAATAGTGGCCCCAGACAAAGTCTCTTGGGAAAAAGAAAAAAGGGGATTCTAAAACGATAGACAGGCCTATAAGAAGAATTATAACACTAGGGAACTATGCACCCCTTAAAGAATCAACCACATGAGATCAAAAGGATGGCATTTGCCCAGGGATAAAGTTCAAATGGTAGGAAGGGATGGGGAAGAAGGAAAATGGGAATGGTAAACACAGGGAAGAAGTGGGAAGATTGCTGTTACTATGTGGAAATTGCAATCAATGTCATGAAGCAAAATGTGTATGAACTGTTGAATGGAAAACTAATTTGCTCTGTAAACATTCACCCAAGTCACAACAAAAAGTTTTTTTTTTAAAGTAGGTTTCTGGTTTTAAAAATGTGTAGGATTTGTATATTATGTTCTTTTGCAATGTGTATGTTAAAGGTTGTAAAAACCATTTTCAGAAAAAAGAATGAAACCTATTTAACTAGGTATAATCTTACAATATTTGACTATTTGGTTCCAAGTGTGTTTCTGTTTGTGCTTATACTAGTTGGAGTTTTGCTGAAATTCTTGGATGTATGAGTTGATGTTTTTTCACTAAATATGAAAAAATTTCCGTATAATTTCTTCAAATGTTTTTCTGCTCAATTCTCTACTTTCCTGTCAGGATTCCAATTACTTAATTAGATGATTTCATGGTAACCCTCAGTTGACTGATGCTTTGCATGGATTTAATTTCTTCAATCTTTTTATCCACCTGGGATTCAGTTTGAATACTTTCTATTGAAATGTTTTTATTAGTTTTTTCTTATTACTGTCCAATCTGCTTCTAAGCCCGTCCCATGAACTTTGTGTGTGTGTGTAATTTTTTTTTTTTTTTGGTTGTAGAATTTCCACTTGGTTCTTTGGAAAGTTTTCATTTCTCACTTGAAATACTCTATTATATCCATCTTTTCCTCAAATCATTTAATACAATTAAAAGAATTGTTTACAGTCTTTGCTTTCTAATTTCAATAACTGAATCATCTGTTGATCTGATTCTATTGACTCTGTTTTCTTTTGATTATGGGCTCCATGTTATTCTTTATGTTCATATCTCATATTTTTTGTCATATTTCATAATTTTTCATTTTATTACAGATATTATATAAAAGAACAGTGGAATCTGATTATATATATTTTATTCCCGGAGTTTATAAATCCTTTCCTCTATTTGTGGTTAGATTGAAAGGTTCCTAGAGTTGAGTTGCACTAGGGCAGTGCTGCAGCTGTATTTAGATTGAGTTTTCCTATGAACAGTCCAACTCCCAATCTCTTGTACCTCCAGTGCCAACTTTTTCTTTTCTTTCTTTCATTTTTTTTTTTTTTTTTAAAGTCAGTATTTGAGCTAAGAGAGTGCTGGGCTAAAATTTCAGATATTTTTGGTTCACTTTTGGATTCAACTCTAGCAGAGATCTAAATCCAACACCACAAGAATGTACAGAATGACACAATTTTTCCTTTTTAGATTTTCCTGTGTTCTCCTTTTTTAGTAAAATTTGGTAGGAGTGGGGAAGTAGGGAGGGTAAATTTTTGGGTTGAACAACTTGGTTTTGCTCTTCTAGATTCTAATCTTCTCTGGCAGCTCACTTAGAATTGATTTTACTGTGAGACATCTTCTTTCTTACATTCATACCTATTCCCTGCCTCCATCCCTTATAGGTGATGATGTACAAAATACACTTTACTGTATTCTGTGATCGCTCCAGGGAGTGACAACATTTTCCCTAATATTTATCTTTGTATTCCTAGATATCTTGGCCCATAATAAGTGTGGCACTGCTTATATTTGCAGGGTATTGTGATTTTAATATGCTAATACCCAAGATAATCCTTTTGTGACCTATGGGACACATATCACCTACCATTTTCAGTCTCTCATATTTCTTTGGAAGCTGCTGCTCTAACTGTAGTATATGCTCCTGTCTTTCACGGACCTGTAAAACTGGATGAATGTGAAGAAATAGGCCTCACTCCACCAATGCTACCACCAGAGTCACTTGGAACATATATGTCCCACATACTTGTATCAAAATGCATATTACCTCAGAATATTTATTTTCCCTTGATTTCACATGCCTTCTGTTACTGAAAATATATGATATCAATAAAAAAATTCATAGCAGAAAATAAATTGGTCACAAATGGGTCAAAGAGTTGCTAGACATTCTCACAAAACCCCCCAAAATTCATTGTCATTGAGTCGATTCTGACTCATATTGACCCCCATTGGATTTCCAAGGTGGTCAATGTTTATGGAAGTATACTGCACCATCTTCCTTCCACAGAGTGGCTGGTGGCTGGTGGCTTTGAACCACCAACCTTCTGGTTAGCAGTCAAATGCCTTAGGTACTACGCCACCAGAGTTCCTTAGATGTTCTCAAATAACTTTACAATTAGAAGTAGAGTTTACTATAACTTCCACTAAAATAGCCAACTATGATGGTGGGTGATTGAACTGTCACACACTAATGATTACCTCTAAAGATCAACTTCATAATAGACCTCAACAAACCTACTGATGACTACATGGCAAAGACTTTTGAGGTTTTAAAATAAATGGTTAAAATAAACTAACAAATGCAATGTCAGTTTAAGGCAGCAGTTTTCACCTTCTATCTGCAAGTCTCTTTGAAATTACAGTATGGATAGAAAAACTCCATTATGCTTCTGGAAAGTCTAAGTACCTAAAGGAACTGAGGCATCTCTGGTGGCTAGAAAGCAGATAGAATGAAATAGTTGTGAAAAAGGAGCAGGGAAGACCACAACCCAACTGAAGAAGGGGACAGAGTTTTCTGGGGTCCTTTGCATCTATAAGTAGAACAGTGAGAACAGGCCAAATAGTGATCATGAAAGAAATTAAAGGTCCAGCTCAGAACATCTGGAATAGTAGGCATGCTGTCCCCTGTACACATCAGCTGACATTGGCATTTATCTCCTTTAAAGCCCAAAGGACTGCTCCCTACACAGACAGGATGGTTTCCTAAGTAAGGCTCTGGGTAAATGGTGAGGCTAAGAACTAAGGTGAGCAGAGCTAAGGTGACATCAGATTTCTACCAGTAAATAAGGAATGAGGGGGGGGGGAGAGGAAAAATAGTTCTTTTCAGTAATATAGTACACTGAAGCCTTCTACCCCCAAAGTGAAGCCTTAAAGGAACAATTTACTGTATGGTGTAAAATTAGAGTTCATAAGATGAAAAGTACCAAGAAGAAAGCTGTACTTTTTCTCCTTCTTTCCTAGTAGAGAATAAAAGAGGAATGTTCCATTCTCCAAACCAAATATTGAGGGCTCCAAGAGACCTTTTTGTAGAGAACATGGGTATCTATAAGAAACACGACTGGTATTTATTCTGTACTTGGACACTTGCTTGTACACTGCCCTAACCAATCGATCCTTTGTACTGAGTATGAGAAAATGGATTGGAGAGACATGACAGGTGAAGAGAGTAGTAGTAGTGAATCAACATACACTTGCTACACTCAATGTGATAAGAACATTTGAGCTCTCTGTGGGTCAACTGAACATGGCTTGTGCAATCTTACCAATACTTCATCCTAGAAAGCTGCCTGCCAAGAAGCTGGAGGTGGGAACTTTAGGGAGAACCTGGGGGAGACTGAGGCATCAGAAGAACTGAAGCTACATTGGGGAACACTGAGTCAGGAGGAGCCCAGCAGGGCTTACCATAGAACCCATAGTGTTGTTAAGGGATAGGAAAGGAAACACAAATAGGGCACACTTGGAAGTAATGATGGTACCATTTCATGAATGAAACCATCAGAGTTCAAAGTTCTTAACAAACTGGCTACATAGAAATATCTGTCTCTATAATGCCAGGGACCAGGTCTATTTTTCCTTCTACTCTATTTCTGTTACCTAGCACAGTTTCTGGAATTTAGTGCATCTCAGTGTACTTAATAAACATATCTCATATAAACAAACAAATGAATCATGACATCCCACTTCTCCTGTACCCTCTCATCTTTATTTTGCTTCTAGCACTCATCACATGATACATTATATATTTACTTGGATGTTTGGTTACCCCTTATTTCTCTCATATAATGTAAGCTCTATGAAGGCATGGGCTTTGTTTTGTTTACTGTGTTTCTCTGAGACCTAAAACAGTGCCTGACACCTAGTATGTGCTCAATAAATATTTATGGAATGAGTGCTTCGACTGCATGCCTATCTCAGACACAGAATATGAAAACGTGGAGGGAGGACAACTAAAAAGATATAGTTAACTTGTGCTATGTATTTTGATCGATTGATAGGTAGGCTCTGATTCATGGCAATCCTGTGTACAAGAGAATGAAACATTTCCTGGCCTGGATCAGCTTCATGACTGCTGGTGTGAGTCCATCATTGCAGCTACTGTGCTGATCCAGCTCCCCAAAGATCTTCCTCACACTTACTGGCCTTCTACTTCAACAAACACAATGTCCTCCTCTACTGACTGATCACTCCAGGTATATTCAAAGCAAGGAAGTCAGACAATGTTCTGTTGTGATCCACAGTGTTTTTATTGGCTAATTTGTGGAAAAAGATTGTCTTTCTTCCTAGTTTGCCTGAGTCTGGAAGCTCTGCTGCAATCTGTCTGCTACGGGTGACTCTGCTGGTATTTGAAATAATGGTGGAATAGCTTCTAGCATCACAGCAACACAAAAACCACCAGAGTACTACAAACTGACAGAAAGATGGTGGTGTATTTTAGTAGCACAGATAAAACTGAGGCAGAAGAGAAATCTTATGCTAAGTAATTTTTGAAAAGGAATTGTGAAGTCTTTCTTAAAAAAGAACATGTGTCTCTAAACAGGTACTTTACCTCCATATCTTTAAAAAATTATAAAATTTTAATAATTCATTGTATGCCAATGATAAAAGGAAGAAACAATTATTGATTGATAGAATTGCTAAGAAGTTAGCTGAACACTAAATATTTTTAAAACCAGTTGAATAGACATTTGAAAACTGGCTAAAATGAGGCCTTACCCAGCAATTACTGAATCTGATTAAGGAGATACAGTGAATATTAATCATCTTTGGAGAGATGAATTTTAAAAAAAATTATATACACAACAACCTTATCTTGAAACTAGAGATTGTTTAATCTAACAATATTGTTGTGATATGTATTGTTCAGAATATTTCTTGACTCATAGCCCCTCATCTTGGTCCTAGAAAGGGCACCAAGACATAAGCAAGGTAAGGTATTATATCTTTCTGTAGTTTCTGACTGTTGGAATGATCTAGCTTTAGAGTATTTCTAAACAGGACTGTGGATGGCCCTAAGGGCCACTGGCACTCATAATGTGAACAAAATCAGTCTAGCACTATCTGTTCACTTGATAGAAAATAGTGATGTTATATTCCTGCCTTGTGGCCCAGAGCTTTATGTAACAAATTGGTGTTGGTGTTAGTGCTATCAAGTTGGTCCCTAACTCACAGTGACTCCCTGCACAGGAGAACAAAATGCTATCTGGTCCTGTGCCATCCCCAGGACTCATTTCAGAGTGGACCACTGTGATCCCTAGGGCTTTGAATGGTTGCTTTTTGGAAGTATTTTGCCAGACCTTACTTCCATGTAACAAGTATCTTCCCCATTAAAGTAATCAAGAGTATAGTGAGCTCATGATCTACCTCTTCCCTTTCCTTGTCATTGTCTAACTGAACTGCAGTCAATCTGAACAAAACGAATCTCATCCTGCTAGTCAAAAGGTGGGATCAGGGCAGGAGCATGAGTTGCTTATGGCACTGTACTTCTTTCAGTCAGAGATGGTGGGGTAAGTGGAAGCAACTTCCTTGAGATTTTGCTTGATATCTCACAGATTCTTAGCAATAAACCTCAAGGCAAAGCTGGGACTTCAGGAACACCTATTTTAATAACCACACTTCCTAAAAACATGCGCTCTGACGTCAACAAGGTGTTGTTTCACCACGCAGGAAGTTAACCAGAAAAAGAATCTGCAAGTGGTAATTTCTACAGTAATAGATTTTGATGAATATTTTTTTTCAAAATGTTCTGCTGATGCTTGACATTATAATGAATCATGCCAGATTACATCAATCATGGTGTGTCACTTAAAAAATAACCCCCAAACCGTAGCATGACTGTTAAAGATGGAGTATAAAGGGCCATAGTTAGGAGATAATCCATTTTTAGAAGGAAAAAAGACTACAAATACTGCCCAATTACCAAATTAAGAAAGGCTTTAAAATTCCAACCAAAAGGTAGACACTCAAGAATAGTTTCATACTTAATTTTAAAAAGTGAGATCTATACTACAGAAAAATTATCATATAGAAACAACTACTATTTTAAACCATATATATTACAAAGTTACAAACTCTGATTGGGACCATTCTAAAAAACTTTCAATTCTTTCCATCTTGAGCACAATTATAAGCTTATTAACCAGGTGTTGTTGTTGTTGTTAGGTGCTGTTGAGTTGGTTCTGAGTCACAGTGACCCCATGCACAACACAATGAAACACTGCCCAGTCATGTGCATCATCACAATCCTTGCTACGCTTGGGTCCATCATTGCAGCCACTGTATCAATCCATCTTGTTGAGAGCCTTCCCTTTTTTTTGCTGATCCTCCACTTTACCCAGCATGATATCCTTCTCCATAGAATGATCCTCCTGACAATATGGCCAAAGCAGGTGAGGGGAAGTCTGACCATAAACACTTCCAAGGAGCATCCTAGCTGCATTTCTTCCAGGACCGATTTGTTGGTTCTTCTGGAAGTCCATGGTATTTTCAGTATTATTTGCCACCACCATAATTCAAAGGCTTCAACTCCCTTCAGTTTTCCGTGTTCATTGTCCATCTTTCACATTTATGTAAGATGACTGCAAATACTATGGATTGGATTAGGCACACATTAGTCTTCAAAGTTTACTCTTAAACACTTCTGTGTTAGACTGGGTTCTCTAGAGAAACAAAATCAGTAAAGCTTATATATATATACATATATATATATATATAGAGAGAGAGAGAGAGAGAGAGAGTGAGAAATTTATCTTAGGAAAATGGCTCACACACTTATAGAAGCTGGCAAGTCCAAAGTTCTTGGATCAAACATCAAGCTGGAGGCTTTTCCCGACTCTCGCAGCTGTAAGGGCTGAGGAGCTCAAGGCTGGCAGGCAGTACACTGGCTGTTGACTCCAACGAATGACAAATCCAAGATCTCCAGGCCGAATGGTGGATTGTTGGCTCACAGACAGTTGTAGGCAGCACAACAAAATCCCAATCCACAGAAGAATGTCTCTTTTCCCAGGATGTCCATAGATATACTGGAAGCAGGCCACACCCCTAGAGAAACTCCCTTTCAACAGATTGCCTGCTCAAAACATAATCATCTGATCCCATCATGGGAATAACCACATCACAATAGCTTAAACCACACAGAATTGTGGTCCAGCCAAGTTGACACACAACTCCAACTATCACAACTTCAAAGAAGTCTTTTGCAACAGGTTTGCCCAGTGCAATATGACATCAAATTTCTTGATTGCTGCTTCCATGGGAAGTGATTGTGGATCCAAGTAGAATCCATTTTTTTGTGATGTTGCTTATTGGTCCAGTTGTGAGGATGTTTGTTTTCTTTATGTTGAAGTATAATCCCATACTGAAGAATGAGGGCTTTAATCTTCATCAGTAAGTGCTTCAAGTCATCTTCACTTTCAGCAAGCAAGGTTGTGTCATCTGCATACTGCAGGTTGTTAATGAGGCTTTCTCCAATCCTGATTATGCATTCTTTCTTCTTCATACAGTTCAGCTTCTCGGATTATTTGCTCAGCATACAGATTGAATAAGTATGGTGAAAGGATGCACACCCTTCCTGATTTTAAACCACGCAGTATCCCCTTGTTCTGTTTGAACGGCAGCCTCCTGGTCTATGTACAGGTTCCTCATGAGCACAATTAAGTGTTCTGGAATTCCCATTCTTCTCAATGTTACCCATAATTTGTTATAATCCACACAGTCCAATGCCTTTGCATTGTCAATAAAATACAAGTAAACATCTTTCTGGTATTCTTTGCTTTTAGGAAAGTTCCATATGATATATCTCATTCCACATCCTCTTTTGAATCCAGCTTGTATTTCTGGAAGTTGCCTGTCAATACACTGCTGTAACCATTTAAAAATTATCTTCAGCAAAGTTTTATTTGCATGTGATATTAGTGATATTGTTTGATAATTTCCATAATCTGTTGGACCACCTTTTTTGGAATGGGCACAAATGTCTTCTAGTCAGTTGGCCAGGTAGCTCTCTTCCAAATTACTTGGCATACATGAGTCAGTGCCTCCAGCAGTGCATCTATTTGTTGAAACATCTCAATGGGTATTCTGCCAATTCCCGGAGCCTTGTTTTTCTCCAATTCCTTTAGTCCAGCTTCTACTTCTATCAATAACACTAGTTCTTGATCATACACAACCTCCTGAAATAGTTGAATATTGACTTTTTTTTTTTTCACAATGACTCTGTGCATTTGTACTCTTTCCATCGTCTTTTGATGTTTCCTGCATCATTCAGTATTTTGTCCATAGAATCTTTCAATAGTTCAACTCAGAACTTGAATTTTTTCTTCAGCTCTTTCAGGTTGAGAAATGCTGAGTGTGTTCTTTCCTTTTGGTTTTCTAACTCCAGGTCTTTGCACATTTCATTATAATAATTGACTCTGTCTTCTCAAGCTGCTCTTTGAAATCTGTTCAGCTCTTCTATCTTGTCATTTCTTCCATTTGCTTTAGCTACTCTCTGCTCAAGGTCAAGTTTCAGAGTCTCTTCTGAACTCCAGTCTGGTCTTTTTTTTTTTTTTTTCTTTCTGTCTTTTCAATAACTTTTTGCTTTCTTCATGTATGGTGTTCTTGATGTCATATCACAATGCCTCTGGTTTTCTGTCACTGGTGTTCAATGTATCAAATCTAGTCTTCAGATAGTCTCGCTGAATTCAGGTGGGATATAATTAAGGTCATATTTTCACTCTTGTGGACTTATTTTAATTTTCTTTAGCTTCAACTTGAACTTGCATATGAGTAATTGGTGGTCTGTTCCACAGTCAGCTCCAGGCTTTGTTTTGATTGAAGATATTGAGCTTCTTTATCATCTCTTCCCACAGATGTAGTTGATCTGCTTCCTGTGTATTCCATTTGGCAAGGTCCACATGTATAGCTACAGTTTATGTTGTTGACAAAGGTATTTGCAATGTGTGATAGTTGAAGCTGTGTGTCAACTTGGCTGGACCACAGTTCTGTGTGGTTGTTCCCATGATGGGATTGGATGACTGTGTTTTGAGTGTCCAATCTGCCCAAGGGGAGTTTGCCTAGGGGTGTGGCCTGCTTCCAGGATATCCAGGAACATCCTGGGAAGAGAGACACTCTTGGAGGAATTGGGACCCTGGTGTGCTGACTACAACCTTCCGTGAGTGAGCAGCCCACCGCTTGGACTGGAGATCTTGGATTTGTCTTTCGTTGGAGTCAACAACCAGCGTACTGCCTGCCAGCCTTGAATTTCTTGGCCCCCTGTGCTTGCGGAAGCTAAGGCTGCCACCAGCCCGATGTTTCCTCCAGGGACTTTGGACTTGCCGGCTTCTATACATTTGTGAGCCATTTTCCTAATTTTCTCTCTCTCTATCTCTCTCTCTCTCTCTCTCTCTCTCTATATATATATATATATACGCTTTGCTGGTTTTTGTGTTTCTCTAGAGAACCCAATCTAACACACAATGAATTAGTCGTTGGTCTTTCAAACTTTCTCACATGATCCTGGCATTATTTCTATCAGGAAGGCTATATTTTCCAACTACCAATTATTTTTCTTTTTTTCCAACTTTTGCATTCCAATCACCAGTAATAATCAAAACATCTTGATTGTGCTTAGTCAATTTCAGATTGCAGAATTGGTAAAAATCTTCAATTTCTACATTTTTGGTTTTAGTGGTTGGTGCATAAATTTGAATAATAGTAGTACTAACTTGTCTTCCATGTCAGCGTATGGATATTATCTTACCACTGACAGCATTGTCCTTCATAATAGATATTGAAACATTCTTTGTGATGATGAAAGTGACATGATTCCTCATTGTCATTCTTAGCACAGTAGAGCAGATGATAGTCTGATTAAAAATGGCCAATACCAGTCCATTTCAGCACACTAATGCTTAGGATATCGATCCTTATGTGTTCCATTTCATTTTTGATGAGTTCCAATTTTCCTACATTCATACTTTATACATTCCACATTCTGATTATTAATGGATGTTTGCACTATGGTGCATACACACAATGGAATACTATGCAACACTAAAGAATAATGTAGAATATACAAAACACTGCATAACGTGGATGAACTTGGAGGACATTGTACTGAGTGAAATAAGTCAATCACAGAAGGACAAATATTGTATTAGTTCACTAATGTAAATAGTCAAAGTAAGGTTTATATATGGAAGGAAAATTTCTTTGTTGGTTACCAGGGATGGGAGGGGAGGGAAGGGAACAATGCAAAAATAAAAAATAAAATTAAATAAAAATAATGGATGTTTGCAGCTGTTTCTTCCCATTTTTAGTCATGCCCCATCAGCAAATGGAGGTCGTGAAGGCTTTACTCCATGTATGTCGTTAAGATCGACTCTGCTTTGAAGAGGCACCTCTTCCCCAGTCATATTTTGAGTGCCTTTCAACCTGAGGAGCTTATCTTCTGGCACTACATCAGACAATGTTCCAAGGTTTTTACTGGCCACGTTTTTCAGAAGTGGAAGGCCTAATCCTTCTTCCCAGTATGTCTTTGTCTGGAAGTGCCACTGAAATCTGTCCACCATACACGACCCTGCAGGCATTTGAAACACTGGTGGAATAGCCTCCAGCCTCAAAGCAATATGCAAGCCACCACAGTATGACAAAAGTGACAGACCAATGGTGGTTAACCAGGTGAGGCATGTAGAAACATTTTGACATAGAAATTAGCTGACACCAAAGTAATCTACCTGGAGTAGGATACAGATGGGCATAAGGAAGAGGAAATTATCCAGGTTTGTATAACAACTTTCACATTCCTAGGAAAGAACAGGGTTAGTTGGACCCACTTAAATAATATTTCTGCAGGATGTCCATGCTCTCAGAATCAAGAAGCATTTCCCCCACATCCTCCCTTCAATTGTTATTTAATCCTATTTCCTCTTGTTTTGTCCCTAGTATGAACAAAATGGCATTTCCTATACTATATTTTTTGATATGCAAAGATTGAACTTTTGCTTTTCTAAACTGTTGTTTTCAAACTCTTCTAGCCCAAGAACTCCCACATCAAGTAAAATGTTAATATATAAAGCAAATGAAAATTGCTTAGGTTGAAGGGACTGTAGGTCATCCTCAGATTCTTCTTATCAGGAATGTGTGTCACTGACCCTATCAAGTGTACAAAGAATACCTAGAGAGTTGTATAACAACTACTGTTTCATTTCTTTTCTTTAGGATATGTACCTGGAAGTGGGATTGCTGGATCAATGGTATTTCTATTTCCAACTTTTTAAGGAAGTGCCATATCATTTTCCACAGTAGTTGTACCATTTTACAGTCCCACCAGCAGTATATGAAAGTTCTAATCTCTCCACACCCTCACTAGCTTTTGTTGTTTTCTGTCTTGTTGAACTTTGCTATTAGTGCTGGGGTGAGAGGATATCTCATTGTCTTGATTTGCATTGTATCAGCTTGATGGTAGTGAGTTTTGGGTTGGGAACAGCTAATGTATGTGAGCATTTCTTCACGTGTTTCTTGGCCACTTGAGTATCTTTTTTGGTGAAGTGTCTATTCATGTCCTCTGCCCATTTTTAAATTGGAATGTTTGTCTTTTTGATATTGAGGTGTTGAAGTTTTCTATAAATTTTAGAGTTAAGTCTCTTGTTGGATATATCATTGCCAAATATTCTTTCCCACTCTGTAGTTTCTCTTTTTACTCTTTTGGAGAAGTCTTTTGATGTGTACAAAGATTTAATTTTTAGAAGGTCCCAGTTATCTAGTTATCTTCTGTTGTTTGTGCATTTTTGGTTAAATTAGGACCCCTGTTTTTTTCTTTGATGATCGTTATAGCTTTAGGATTTACATTTAGGTCCTTGATTCATCTTGAGCTGGTTTTTGTGTATGGTGTGAGGTATGGATCTTGTTTCATTTTTCTGCAAATAGATATCCAGTTTTGCCAGTACCATTTGTTAAAGAGATTCTCTCTTCCTCATTTAACAAGATTTGACCCTTCGTCAAAGATCAGCTGTCCATAGGTGGATGGATCTATTTCTGGATTCTCAATTTAGTTCCACTGGTCTATGTTTTCCAAATATTTTTCTGTGCTGAGTTCACTTTGTTATTGGGTTTTCTTTCTCTTTTATTCATTGTTGTTGATTTTGTGTTTAGTAAGTCCTTGTGATTCTCTTCTTTTCTTTTTTTGGTTAGAAGGCTTATCAATTTTCTTCACGGTTGCACTGTAGTAAGTTTTTATCTTCCTAAATGTGGAACAAAAAAACCAAAGACCAAACTCACTGCCACTGAGTTAATTTTGACTCACAGTGAGCCCTATTGGGTTCCCAAGGCTGTAAATCTTCATGGAAGTAGATTGCCTTATCTTCCTCCTGTGGAATAGCTGGTAGGTTTGAACATTCTGTTCTATATTGACATCATCCTGGCTTCCTTTCCATTTGGAAGTTCTCTAATTATATCATTTATTCCCCCATTTGCTTTGTAGTTGTTTCAGTTACTGATTGATTCCTTTGGCTCTCTATTTTCCATTTTGTAAGCTTATTTTGGTTCTGAGAATCATTTTTCTGGGTTGGTTTCTGGGTAGTTGTGTCATGTATCTTAATCTTAAATTGTTGTCTTTTTTGGTAGGGTTGGTCTGGTTTTACAAATTCTCTTAATTTCTATTTGTCTGGGGATGTCCTAGTTTCACCATCATATTTGAGGGACAGTTTTTTTTTTTTTTTTTTAATATAATTCTTGGCTGGCAATTCTTTTCCTTTAAGGTTTTGTGTATGTCATCTCATTGCCTTCTTGCCTGCATGATTTCTGCTGGAAATTAGAACTTAGTCTTATCGGTTACCCTTTGTAAGTAACATTTTGTTTTTCCAAACTGCTCTCAAGATTATGCTACATCTTGGTGACTTTCTCTTGGGTTATATCATGTATGGAATTCATTGAGCTTCTTGGATGGATATCTTTTCATCTTTCATGATATTGGGAACATCTTCTGCTGCCAAGCCTTCAACATTTTCCTCTCCACCCCCCACCTCTTGCTCTGGAATTCCAATCAGATGTATGTTATTTCTTTTGATATCATCCTCGTAACTCTTAACTAAAGTTAAGTAACTCTTAACTTTTAACTCTTAACTTTTCTTCATTTCTCTTCATTCTTTGTTCTGGTTTTCCTCATGCAAGCTACTGTAAAGGAATCTGGTGTCTAGCTGGGAAATGTGTTCTTTGAGTAGCTCAATTCTACTCTTTTGTCCTCTCAATGTGTTATCTCTCTCTAATTTCAGTGTTCATCTTCTGGATTTCTAATTGCTGTTTTTGTATGATTTCTAATTGTCTATTATTTTGTAATTTTCCTCTTATATTATTTTCCTGAATTCTTCAAGGGTATTGTCTGTCTATTCCCTGCTTTTGTTTATGGTTTCCTTGAGCTTTTGGAAGGATGGATATATATCTTTTGAATTCCTTGCCAGGTAATTCGTTTACCTGTTCTTCCTTTGAGAGATTTCCAAGTTCTTTATTTTGGTCACTTGCTTCTGCTATCTTGTCCTGTTTCTTTGTTTGAATTGAAGTTCTCTGTTGTCTCTGAGAATTTTTTATTTTATTTTAATAAATTAATTAATTAATATTGTGATTTGGGTGAAAATTTACAGAGCCAATTCACTTTCCATACAGCAGATCACATATGCTTTGTCTCATGACATTGACCACAATTCATCACAATGCAATATCTCCCCTCCTACTTCCTTCCGATAGTTATGTCTTCCCTGTGTCCATCCCTCCATGCACTCCTGCCCCTTGAGCTGTCTTCCTGTTCATAAGCAGCCCTTCTTTCTCCGATGCTTGTTCTCTCCAAGGAGTGTATCTACCTCAGGTAAATGTTCAACTCATATGCCTGTCTGTTGTTTGGCTGGAAGCTCAGGCATGGGTTCAATTCCAGACCTGAAGGGCAGCTAGGGGCCATAGTCTCAGGTCTCTGAGAAATCTTAGAGTTGTTTTTATTTGCTGATTGTGTGTTGGTTTGTTTCATCCTCATTTTTTATTTTGCTTTGTTTCGATATCCAGATGTGTGGAGCAGGTGTGCTTCTTTGGTTGTTAGCTTGGTAGCACTGGGGCATTTCCCAACTGCCTCCAGGTTGGTGAACTAATTGGTGGGAATCTGGGTACAGGTCTCTGTTTGTCATGAAGAGGAGCTGTGGGTGGGATTGGCAGGTGTTGTCCACCATCTTTTGTTCATCTAATAGTGCAGGAGCTGTTGAGGGTGCTTTCCCATTGGGTGAGGTGGTCAGCGCAGTAGATATGGCTGACTATTGGAGAATAAATGTCCTCCTCCCACTGGAAGGGACAGGAAAAAAAAAAAAAAAAAACCAAGAAGAGGAGAATATAAAAAATTAAAGTAATAAATAAATAAGGGCGGCAAATGAGGAAAAAGATTGGTAAAGACAAAAGAAGAAGAGGAAGAAGAAATAGAAAGGAAGAAAAACTATGAAAAAGAAAAGCAAAGACGTGATAAAGATAAGGAGAAAAAGCAAAGGAAAATGGACCTTTGTAGTTATAGTCAGTTGGCAGCCCTGGGAGCAGGTGGTTATGAAGTAATCCACTGATCCACTGGAGCATATGCTTGCACATGCAGGAGATGCCTGGCACAAGCAGGCTCCTCTAAGAGACGGGGCTGCAGAGGTATACCTCTTGTGTTCAGTGTGAAAAAGATCCATCAGTGAGTCAGCACAGGGCAGGCGATCTTCAGCCCCTGGCTCTGTCTGATAGAGGAAAATTGTTGAGGGTGGCTGCTGTGGAGGTGGCCTGGTATCCAAGTGGGTAGGGTCAGGGCTTCTTCGCCACCAGCTTGGTGGGGGTGGGAAGATTATTTACACTAAGGCACTGGGAAGGTGTGTGTTTGTTAGGGCGGAGAACGTAGTTCTCCAGTTGTGATTCACTGGCATGGGTCTGGCACTCCTCTGAGTGCACAGAGCTGTTTCTCTAGCTCTTGCCCAGATTTAATCCAATGAGAGGATACCCTGTGTCTAGCTTCTCCAACTTCCCCAACACAGGCTTTTTCCTTGTGTAGGTCCTCAGCCCAAAAGACTAATGTCTACTAGTGAGTTGCTTCATTCCTTTTATCTGGCTCCCTCCATGTTCCGTGGCTGCCTGTGCCACTGGGAGTCTGACCCATTTTGCTACACTTTCCTTTTCCAGCTCTAGCACATATTATGTTCCACCACATCTGTCTGCACTGTCTCTATCACCATGTGAATTCTGTGTAATTGATGTGTGCTAGTCCCATATGATGCCTCTGTGATTTAAAATGGCCATGCAGCATCAGGTCCCAGCTTTTCTCTCTCCCCGGTCACTGTCCTCACTCCATCTCCCTTTCCAATCAGTGCTTAATCTTTATCCTTTCATTTGATGCTCAGAGTTCTAGGATCATTATTTGTACCTATTTCACTCGTTTTTTCCAAGTCTCTGTTCTAGAGGGATTGGGCAGACTGTGTTAACAGGATGCCATCTTGTCTGTGTCTTGTGCTGAAATTCTGATTCAAGAATGCCATTGAGGAAAAATCTAATTAGCTTAACCTGACTGGTCTACTCCATATTTTACCTATGGTTGTTAATACACCTGGGAGATAGATGTCTCCATCTGTTTCCAAAAGTTTATGGTTAAAAAAAAAAAGGAAAAAAAAAAAAAAAAAAAAAAAACTTGGGACATGGATGTCTCCATCTGTTTCCAAAAGTTTATGGTTAGTTGGAAAAATTTTTGGAAGTTTATTAAAAATTCTTTTTTTATGTTTCTAAAACTCTGAGCTGATATATCAAATTCTTGGATTTTATACCAGAAGAATGAAGAAATCAATCTTAAATGGAATACAACCAGAAAATTCCTTAGAAGCAAGGATGACAAAACTTTGGCTTTTTTACTTTGGAAATGTTCTTTAGAAGAGCAATCACTAGAAAAGATTATCACATTTGGTAAATCTGAGGGTCAATGAAAACAAAGGAAACCCTCAATGAAATGGATTGAGAAAACAGACCAGCAATGGACACAAATATAGCAATGATCATGATGATGGTGAGGGACTTGGTGATTTTTCATTGTGTTATACATGAGGTTACTATGAAGCAGAGGTGACTGGATAGCAACTAACAACAACATGCATGGTTGCAACCATCTAGTTATCTGCAGGTGGGGAATAGGAAAAGAGAAAGGAATCAATTTGTGTTAATTTGGCACACAGGGGAAAAAAAAGTCTGTATGTGCAGTGAGGGAGTATTAAACAATAGTGAAGGGTGAATGTGGAATGTGCCTGAAATTCAAAACCCCATTTCTAAGTCTCAGTTTTTCATCTGTAAAATAGGAATATTGATAGTGTCAATCTTCCAGAGTTATTGTGAGGAGAATACGACATAGCACACATAAGACAGTTCACACAGACAGCTCACTCACAGCACACACTTACGTGCCAGCCACGTATTATACCCTGTATGGGAAAACAGTATGTCTACTATGGTTTTTACATGACATTTGAAGATTTTTAATGTTTAAGAATATAAACACACATTTTATTTATAGTCTTTTTAGATTAAGAAAACTCAGTCTTAATCACAGACCTCTATGAGAGGATCAAAATACAATATAAAAACACGTGATGATATTCTCATTCATAACTTGTAGAAATATAGGCAGAGAGGCAAGATAGTTTGACTGCAAGCCATGGTTATGAAAATGTCTGATTCTTCATACCTCTCCTTTTAACTATTAGGAAATATTTACTCTGCAAAAGAGTTCTCCCTTGTTATTGGGTCTCTTGTAGCTTTGACCTTTGGGCATTGGCCGGCAAATATTTTGGATTGTCTTCAAATGACTGGGACAAATTCTGGCTTGAAATTGAAAGTTAGAGAAACCAGAAATCCTTCATGGTGAATATGTGGCCTGGGGCCCTTGTAAAACTTCTCAAAGAACATCACAAACAGTTTACCACCTGCTCTCACTTGCCTGCTTCATGAAAAGTGGTGGTGTGTTGGTGGGTGGGGGATGATGATTTACAAAGAACTGCTTCCACTACCCAAGTCTTGCAACATGTGAAACCAAGTCACATGGGAAGGAGACAGAACGTGGACTGCTTTGAGGATGGTTGGCCATTGCCAAGGAAACGGCTCCCTTGGTAACGGTGCTCAGTATAGCTGTCTAGTTGCATTTCTAAGACTCACATAGTCACTACCGTGGAAAATGTATTTTAAAACACAAACTCATAGGAAAAGACAAATACAACATAAACACATAATAATGGAGTGGATACGGAATTCCTTGCCTTCATGGCAAAGTTGTTAGGATGGAGTTACTGTATTTAGCAGAACATGTTTAGGGGTGTTAGCTCATAAATGACACCTCAAATGTCCCTAGTTTAAGCCAGACATAAAACAAAACAAATCTAAGCCAGATAATCATTGGGTTTATTATTCACAATACACATGGATTTTAACACTTCACAAAAGTATTTGTAAGGCCTTTATTTCAAACATTGAACACTCCTGAGTACAGTTAAGTTAAGTTTGTATAACTTTATCTTAAAAAGAAATGTGGGCAAGAGTGATGGAGATAAAGTTAAAGGCCAGTGGGAGAGAATTAGAAAATCTACAAGAATTTTAAAAAAGCAACTGTGAAGTAAAAATCTAGGATGGTAGAAAATCATGATTTTATGTAGGAAAAATTGATTTATGCAAGCTCTTCAGGAATATAATAACAACATAAGTAAGAAATAGCTATATTGGGTTACTATTTGTTTTGATAAGTTACAGAGAGACAGAGAGAGAGTGAGTTAAATTTAAAACTTCAAAACATTTAAGTAGAGATGGAAACCAAGATTTTAATATATACTACCTACATGAGTTTATGGAAAATTTGCTATTTCTATGAAAATAATTTTTGAATTACAATTACCACTGTGAATTACAATGAGCACAGTGAATTAGACCTTCATTGAAAATCATAATATCAAGAATTTATGGCAATAAAGGAGGGGGCAAATTTCAAATGAGTGTCTTTTACAACTAAACATGTATATTAATATCAAAGACTAAAGAGAAAGAAAATATATGTAATGTTAGTTGTATTTTGTATTCTGCTATCACTAGACAATATGAGAGAATTGTTTTAAGCAGTTAGGTTATACTTTCAGATGTATCTTAATAAATGGTACACTTTCGATGTAATTTTAACATCTTAATGGGAAGCATCTTGACAATGCTTCTTGTGACAGAACAATCATCATCTGTGCATGTTCATGAAAACATGCCAAATGTTCATAGATGTGACATTGACCAGTCTCCAACTCTGAGCGACCCCACATACAACAGAAATAAACACTACCTGGTCCTGTGCCATTCTCACATTTGTTGCCATGTTTGAGGCCATTGTTGCAGCCATTATGTCAATCTATCTCCTTGAGAGTCTTCCTCTTTTTTGCTGCTGGTGGTTCAAACCCACCAGCCACTCCTCAGAAGGAAGGCTGGGCAATCTACTTCTGTAGACCCAAGGAGGGGTCACCATGAGTCGGGACTGACTTGATAGCAGTGAGTAGTAGTAGTAGTCATCTACCTTTCCAAGCATGGTGTCTGTTTCCAGGGATTGTTCCTTATTGATAACATGTCCATAGTATGTGAGATGAAGTCTCACCATTCTTACTTTCAAGAAGCACTCTTGCTATTCTTCCAAGACAGATTTGTTTGTTCTGGAAGTCTGTGGTATATTCAATATTCTTCACCAACACCATAATTCAAAGGCATCAATTCTTGTTGTTGTTATGTGCCATCAAGTCGGACTGACTCATAGCGACCCCTCCTTGGGTTTCTGAGGTGGTATCACTATGGAAGTAGATTGCCCCATCTTCCTTCTGAGGAGTGGTTGGTGAGTTTGAACCACTAGCCTTCTGGTTAACAGTCAAGTGCCTTAGGCACTATGCTACCAGAGCTCCTCAATTCTTCTTAAAAACCAAAAACAAACCCACTGCTGTCGAGTTCTATCTGACTCATGGCGACCCCTCCTTGGGTTTCCGAGGCGGTATCACTACAGAAATAGGTCTTCCTTATTTCTTGTCCAGCTTTCACCTGAATATGAGGCAGCTAAAAATACCAGGGCTTCGGTCAGGCGAATCTTAGTGCTCAAAGTCACATATTTGTTTTCTCACACTTTCAAGAGGTCTTTTGCAGCAGATTTGTCCAATGCAATACTGATTTGATTTCTTGACTGCTGCTTCCATGGGTGTTGATTGTGGATCCAAGTAAAATGAAATCCTTGACAACTTTAATGTTTTCTGTCTTTATCATGATGCTGCTTAATGGTACAGTTGTGAGGATTTTAGTTTTCTTTATGTTGAGGTGTAATCCCTACCAAAGCTGTAGTCTTTGATCTTTATCAGTGAGTACTTTAGATCTTCTTCACTTTCAGCAAGCAAGTTGTGTCATCTGCATATGGTAGGTTGTTAATGAGTCTTCCTCCAATTCAGATGCCCCATTCTTCTTCATATAGTCCAGTTTCCTGGCTTATTTTCTCAGCACACAGATTGAGTAGGTATCGTGGAAGGATACAACCCTCTTTCACACCTTTCCTGATTTTAAACCATGCAGTATCCCCTTGTTCTGTTTAAATGACTATCTCTTGGTCCATGTGTGGGTGCCTCATGAACACATTTAAGTGTTCTGGAATTCCCATTCTTCATTATGTTATTCATAATTTGTTATGATCCACAGAGTTGAATGCCTTTGAATAGTCAATAAAACACAGGTAAACATCTTTCTGATTTTCTCTGCTTTCAGCCAAGATCCATCTGACATCAGCCTCTTTCCACATCCTCTCTTGAAAGTGGTTTGAATTTGTAGCAGTTCCCTGTTGATGTACTGCTACATTCATCCTTGTATTATTGTCAGCAGAACTTTACTTGCAAGTGGTATCAATGATATTATTTGATAATTTCTGCATTCTGTTGGTTAACCTTTCTTTGGGCACAAATATGGATTTCTTCCAGTTGATTGGTCAGGTAGCTGTCTTGCAGATTTTTGGCATAGATGAGTGAGTGCCTCTTGCGTTAAATCTTTTTGTTGAAACATTTTACTTGGTATTCCATCAATAGCTGGAGCCTTGTTTTTCACCACTCTTGTCAGCGCAGGTTGGACTTCTTCCTTTCATAGCATCATTTCTTGATCATATGCAACCTGCTGAAATAGTTGAATGCTGACCAATTCTATTTGGTACAGTGACTGTGTATTCCTTCTATCTTCTTTTGATGCTTCTTGTGTTGTTTAATATTTTGCCCATAAAATCATTCAACATTGCAACTCAAGGCTTGAATTTAATCTTCAGTTCTCTCAGCTTGAGAAATGCCAAGCATGTTCTTTCCTTTTGGTTTTATATTCCAGGTCTCTGCACATTTCATTATAATACTTTATTTTGATTTCTTCTGAAATTTTTTTGACTACCCCTTGACTACCCTTTGAAATTTTCTGCTCAGCAATTTTGCATTATCATTTCTTCCATTTGCTTTAGCAACTCTCTGTCCAAGAGCAAATTTGAGAGTCTCTTCTGACATCTACTTTGGTCTTTTTTCTTTCTTTTTTTAAAAATGACCTTCTGCTTTCTTCATGTATGATGTCCTTGATGACATCCCACAACTCTCTTCTGGTCTTTGGTCATTAGTGTTCAATTCTTTTCAAAATCTTTTCTTGAGATAGTCTCTAAATTCATGAAAATTTGCTTTATGAGTGGAGACAACAGTAGATTATTCTCTTAGGAATGCTAAAGCTCAGGATGGCACAGGGATAGTATATGGGAAAACCTAACCATCAACTGCATCAAAAATGAATTCAAAAGAGTTGGACTATAAATACGAGGAAATTTTAGGAATACTTCAACCAGTTTATTTTACTTTTTATGTTTGCACTGTGTGAAATATGATAAAAATCTGCATCTAAGTCTAAAACTGCTCTTTTGACAAGTACAGAATAAAATGTCTAGGTGATAAGACAGCACTATGTTATCACTTAAGCAGCACTGCTTTGACTTTTCTTAGTGATAAATAAAAAATGTTACACTTGATAATGCCTTAGATTTGATGATGTGGATGTAAGCTTAGGTGTTACCTGTTATTTTCTAAGAAGTGAGAGACTGAGATGGAAATCCTGACCAAGAAGGAAACCACCCACCACTCTTCCCCCTCAAGAAAAAAAAAAAAAAAGGAAATAGTATAAGAGGTATTCAATGAATTGCTCAATAGTAAAGACAAAAGCACAGAGTTGATAAGCACTTCTCTATGGCAAAAGATGCCACGATTAAGCCGTTGATCCAATTGATTTCATAGATGACCTTGTGTTTAATGTTAGCCTGCCTTTGTCACTCAGTCTGAAATCTAATTTAATGTCTGCTTTGTACATCAAAGAGCAAAACAGACCATGCCATCTATTTTCTCAAAGGAAGGGAAAGCAGAACTTAAATTAAAAGAGAGAAATATTGCCAAATAACAAGGCTGATGTAGATGCATTAGGCAGAGAAGCACTAAATTTGGCAGTTCTATAGAACAACTTGATTTTTACTCAGATAAATTTTTCTTCAAGAATATCTTCAATGTCAAGCCTAAAAAGTTGTCTTTACAATACTGCCAGTCAGTTATTATACATATTCTCTTTCAACTGATTTATCTACCTGAGTCTTTTTGTGTTGGTTTATTGAAAAGTCAACCTTGCATACACTGTGTTTTCCTGATCGATCTGACAAAATCATAGGGAACATTAAAGGCGAAGCTTCTGCTTCCATAGTTACATCACTCCATTTAAGATTCCACTGCAATTCAGAAGCAGATAATACTAATTCCAACTTTTCAGTGTAAATTCCATTTTGTGGAAAGCTATTTTCATTTTGGCACATTAACTAGTACAATATAAAAATGAAAAATCCTAAAGTGAATATGAAAATCTGTACACCCTCCAGCTGATTCTTCAAAGTTCATTTTCAAAATGTACTTGTGTTTTGAGAGTCTCTGGAGTAGGAAAACTGTATTTACCAAACCATGTAGCACATTCCTAGACAGACACAATACCACTAAATCAGTCCCTTTAATGTTGGCACTTGCCTTACTGGGAAAGTTGTGGTTTTGAGCACTGTTCTCCTTTCTTCATTGCTAATAAAATTGTTGGGAGTATCCAGTGGTTGCCAGAAAAATTTTAGCTATCTTACTTTCTTGTAGCAGAAATGAAACTATGTGCAGCACGGGAAGGTCACATCTTCCAGGCTGCCTTGCATTAGTGGGCTCATGTAACTATGTTCTGCCCAGCAGAATGTGGAAAGAAGTGATATATCCACTTCCAGTCCTCACCCTTCTCTCTCTTTGCCTGTTGGACAGTAGATGTTAAGGATTCAGGAGGGATGCTGAGACTTAATGGCGCCCGAGTCTATGTATGACTGTGGAGCAGAGCAACCCACCACTCCCAATCTACATTTTTCTATGTCATGAGTGAAACACAAACTTTCGTCATGTTAAACTACTGAAATGCTGGGACTGTTTGTTACAGTAGCTAAAGTTTCTTAACGTGATCAGTAAATATAGTATAATAATTAGAGAAATTCCCAACCCTGTTTCTTGGGAACTCCACCAAATTCAATGTAATATAATAAGTACAGCATAGCATAATATAATACAATATGCTTCCCTGTTATTCATAAAGTTTTCAATGGCCATTTTTTCAGAGGCAGACATGGCCACGTCCTTCTTCCCAGTCTGTCTTAGTCTGGAAGCTCTGCTGAAACCTGTCCACCATGAATGACCCTGCTAGTATTGAAATACTGGTGGCATAGCTTCCAGCTTCAAAGCTACATGCAAGCCACCACAGCATGACAAAATGATGTAATACAGTATAGCATAACATAATAGAAATATAATATGAATATAATATACATGGTCACAACCAAACATAATAAAAATATATCTGGACATTTATTCCTTCACTTCACAAATACTTTTGAGTGTTCATTATGCAAGCACTAGAGCTCTGTGGTACAGTGGATAAAACATATGTCTGCTAACCATAAGGTCAGTAGTTTGAATCCAGTAGTCTCTCTGTGGGAGAAAGATGAGTCAGTCTGCTTGCATAAAGATTTATAGCCTTGGAAACCCTACGTGGCAGTTCTACTCAAGAATCAACTCAATGGGAATGAGTTTGTTTTTGGTTTTATTATCCAAGCATTGGGATAGTTTCAGGATGAACAATAATGAGACAAACAGATATGGTTCTTGTCCTCATGGAGCTTATAGCCCAGGAGTAATCAATGCATAATACATACAAATGTAAAATTATAACCATGGCCAATTTCCAACAGAGAATTATGAGCCTATAAACACAAAAATAGAAATATCTGCCATTAAGGAGGCACTTTTGAGGAAGAATTCCAAGCTGAGGGGACAGATAGGCAATTACCATGTGGAAATAATATGGCAGAACAAAAAAAAATGAAAGAGGGTCAGAGTTGATGGGGGGTGGGAGGGGAGAGAGAGAGAGAAAGAGAGAGAGAGAGAGAAGTGTCCACCTGCCTCAGAATGTCTCTCAGTTCCCAGCTGATATCTTGAATCTTTCATACAAATTTTTTTTTTTTTTCCTCCTCTAACACTGATAGAGAGGCTAATGATGAAACAAACATCTTGAGATGTTCCCTGTCCTTCTCTGGGCCTCAATCTTCTTTCTTGCTCTTGTGATTGGAGTCGTGGAGCCAAACAATCATATCTTCCCAACCACATAAACACTAGGGCAGGTTTCTACTGGCCTTCTCTCCTTCATGCTTGGGAAAAGAGCTGGACGCTCAGTGTTACACTGCCTTTTGTTTGTAAACAAACTTCACCTTTCCAGAAGCAATACACATAGAATAAATAACTGCCCTGTTTTAATATGCTTCTAAAAAAATGCATTTTCCCTGTAAGAAATGATGATTGACTCCTTCTTTCTAAGGTATAATTGTAGAGCTTCAAAGTCAGCCTTTTCATTTGGTCACATTAACTTTTGAGTCATTTGACTAGTCAGTTTAGGGAGCAACAATTCTCTTAAAACTCTTATAATTACATTTGGACAAGTTTGCGCGTAGGACCACAAGTCCATCAGCTTATTATAACCACGGCACATTTCACACACCATCTTCATTATCTTGTGCTAAAGAAGAGATCACACACTCTTCTGTGGGTAATTTTAGATTGGCCACTGACACACTCTGCAGTGTTTATAAAGAAAACAAAACTTGGATGTTGGCCCTTTTAATTATAACTGGCAGAATCGCTACACCCAAAAATCACATAATCTCTTCACCATATTATATCTTTGAAGACATCTGCTTGCAAAGCAGTAACAAGGAATTTGAAATCTAAAAACAAACTTTGGACTAGATTGATTGGTTTGGCGAGCCATGCTTATGAAGAACTGACGTATTCTGAAGGATATATTCCTGAACTTCATGAAAAGTTTAAAATAGGCTATAATAGGGCTACATAAAATTGTCCTTGGTCTGAACATGCAGATCAGAGACCAAGTTTCTATTATTGTTAAGGAAAACCCACTGGTCCAATAGCAGACACTATAAATTTCTCATTATTTTTACATTTTTGTTACAGTTTCCAAATAAACATCTAGCCAGTTAAACATTTTGATAAACTCTGTACTGTTACCTGAGAAATGATCAGCACTTAAGTTGCTATGTATGTTCCAAGTGCTTTATCTAATATTTTGAAGACAGTTAAGAACCCTGAAAATTCCACCAAAGAGTAAAACCAGATCTATGTAATTATCTTGACTACTACTCATTAGCTCTCTTCATATAGATTTGAGACATGATCTGAGACCATTTTGAATAATTGTGCTGTGGTCATAGTCGCTTACCTTTGGGCAGATTATTTTACAGCTCTGGGAGCTCCTAAATGTGTGCATGCATCCTGAATGATAAAATGGAACAATTAATGATCATCTGAGCTCTGCACGTGAGTGAGAATCTTTCATTTCATAAGTGACTTGTGCACGCGTATTTGAATTAAGAATATAAAAAATTCAATGCAACAGTCTGAATTTGTTGCCAAAATGAAATTGCCTACATCTTCTGTAGTCCTGAAATGCATAAGGTCCCACCCTCCTTCCATGTCTCCAGCCAAAGGGTCTGTTTTTCCTTTCCTAACACTGTGTTTTCTGGAATCCAGGATTAGTTGTTAAACAGTAACATGACTTCAGAGGGCTGCTTGAAAAGTGAAAGCAATCACACTGGCTACATCAGTTCAACAAAGATGCCCAACAACTTTTAGCCTTTTAGAATCTCCAATTGAACAAATATTTACTGCTCATTAAGTAGGTTTAAGACTCTTAATCCAAAATTGCTTTGCTTGTGGTAATACGTTGAATATTGGTTTATATTTTAGATAAAGGGTTTTTTCTCCAGTGTTAAAATGTTGTTGTTACATGCCCTCGAGTCAGACCCAACTCATAGCGACCCCTCCTTGGGTTTTCAAGGCGGTGTCATCACTAGGGAAGTAGACTGCCCAACCTTCCTTAAATAGCACTTATACATAGGTACTAACAAACCAAACGGAATGCACTGCTGTTGAGTCAATTTCAACTCTAGCGATCCTACAGTCAGAATAGAAATGCGTCATAGGGTTTCCAAGGCTGTAAATCTTTACAGAAGCCAACTGCCACATCTTTCTCAAGTGGAGTGGCTGGTGGGTTTGAATTGCTGACCTTTTGGTGAGGAACTGAGCACTTTAACTACTGTACTACCAGAGCTCCTTTATAAATAAGCACATAACTTAAAAAGTGCCACAAATGTTGACATTTGTCATTCTAACACTAATTTTATTAGTCCAGAGTATTATTTTCCAAATGTTTTTCCAAGAAGCATGGAATAACTGCTGTTACCCCAGAGTACTGTACTATTAACTGTTAACGGCAGGGGAGTTTCCAGGCTCCAATATTTCAGCTGCATGCTTGGACATAAGTTATTTCACTCTTCTACCCTTTTCTTGCAAATACACAAGCTGAGAAAGTTAATAACTTTAATGCAAATTAAAAACTTCTTAATGTCTTCCAATATAAAAGACAGACTCAGGAAACATTATTAGAACTAGCAAACCACTTGGATGATAGAAAGCGTGAAAATAAAAAAAATGATCAATGCACTAAGAATGATTTATTTTCATAGAGCTAGTTCAGCATTTCCATTTTGAATATTTATGGTGCAATTATTCAACATGTTTTCTTTCGTTGGTAGGTCATATCAGGGATACTTTGGCTGAAGAAAATCAGAACAGACTAGAGATAATGCAAGGAAAAAAAATGCCTGAGGATGTCATTCTAGAACATTCTGTTTATTAGCGAGTGAGGCAAGAAAATTTTAAACTAGGTACGTCTGTGTAAAGCCTTGGGTTCTTGGGACTTTCACAGAACACCGTGGGACAAAATACTAGCAAGGGCTTCTAATTAGAGGAGTTATGTAGCTTGTGCTAAATCTTATTTTCTCTAGAGCATGTGGCTTTATGCCCACAGATACACGTCCCAGTTATAAGTACTGAGTGATTTCATACAAGGCTGTTTTGCAGGACTAGTTTTCCAGGGCCAAGTAAAATGTTAATCGTTAGGAGAGGATAAATATATGTACAAGCACTGCAAAATAATTTGTCTCAAAGTCTGCTATTCCACAAAGTTCCTCCCTGGTTCAGAGAAATCCAGAAAAGACTGTAATGCCTGCAACCACTCTTTCAAATGTGAAGAAAGCAAGCACAGTTGAGCTTTGATTCTCGTAGGAAATGTAAAGATGTAATTTCTGCAGTGAGTAATGTACAAACAAAATTATGTTTATTATTATTTTATTTATGGCATTTAATTATAGACGAAGATGGGTAGTCAGATAGCAAAAGAGCCGTAAACAAGGGAAAGGCCCTACTGTTCTTTTAAAATGAATTCTCTAAAACAATTGGGAAGAATATTAACAGAATGGCCAACTAAAGACAGACTCTGTGGGCATAAGTGTTCACTTGGGGTTCGTCAAATAATGGACCGCTGGCCTATTTTATAAGCCATTTCTCTGCAGTAACTTGACATTTGATAGGATTTCCTTTGGATTTTGATCTGAGTCTCTGCTGTGCAGGAGAAGATTGTCATCTTTTGATTTAAAGATAACAGAACTAAGCATGTGAAACTGTTCTGTAAAGAGTCAGCCTCTGACTCATAACTAAACAGCAAAAAAGATTTTGTCTACAGTTTGCTTTCTTACCTCACTGTTGTAACTGAAACGATCAAATGACTAGTTTCCATTATAAACACCATGTATTTGTTTTATAAAATAGCTTGACATTCTTCAGAGATGAAATGTAATAGTATTATAAAACTCTGAAGCGATTTTTTTCCCCTTAAGACTCAGAATTTGCTGCTTCTAATTTCAGCTCACAAGTTTCACCCAAAAAGGATGAAGCAATTTTGCTTAAGCATTACATTGAACAATTAAAAAACAAAACAAACAAAAACAAACAAACCTGAACAGGTTAGAGACAGATAAAACCAAATTGATGAGGCAATGGAATTGTTTATGGGAGGACAAACAAAACACTGAGACACTGACAATGCAATTGACCATTCAAAATATAGTTAATAAGTTCCCAAACATGCAAGTTCTAATTTAAAAATTAAGCCTTCCAATTGCCAATTTCAAAAAATGTAATGAGTTTAGAGTGGCCTTTTTATTATGCATGGTTTTATGTCTTTGGATTTCAAAATTACCTAGCATGCATTTTCAACTTTGCTACAATTTCTGGGCTGTTTTCATTTCTATTTAAAAAAGGCTAAACAGTAAGATGTGCCACTGCTTTGCATTCTAATTGCACGTAACTGATTTGCACGGCAGAACAAAAAACTCATTTTCAGATTAAGAATCGTGCACCAAGAAATAATTATTGTTCTACTAGAAAAAAATATTTGCCCACCTTCCTCCCTCATTTATGTGAACTGTTTACCACGTTTTTCCCCCAGGTTGCTATCTTTTATAGACCACCAAGCATTGCTCTTTAGGGACTAAAATAATGGAAATGGAAACAAGGAATATACAACTGTTTTGACTACATTCTTTTGCTTGCAACATAACACTTGCCTTTTATTATTTTATCTTCAACAATCAAGGGGCGACTAAATGGTTGCAGGTGGTGATGAAAATAAAAGCCATCCATCATTATTTATTAAGCATGAAAAAGATACACAATAATGTAATTTAATCTCAGAGCAGACAATTATTTCCACATATTGATAATACAATGTGAAAACTGTCATGAATTCTAATATGATATTTTGGTTTTATTGGTGTACCACGGCCAGCATGACAAATAATGAAATTGCATCAAAAAGGAAAAAAAGGTAATTATGTGCATATGTCAATATCATGAGTCGAAAACATATCACCAAATTTTTAAGACTTATTCATTACAACTTCGCCAATTCAGAAGTTTGAAATGGAAAAAAGTATGTTTCAGTTTTCATTATTTAAAACAAAATCTATTATATTCACACCACAATCTGTAACCTGAGAAAACATTACTACTTAAGTATTTTATTATATAAAGTTTTGAAGTCCAGCCATTCTGTTGAAGTATTTGTAAGAAGTATATACACACCATAGGGTCAAATTTCTAGCCTGATTTTTGGTTCACGTAAATCTCATATAACTCTGCAGAGGAATACTCTTCAATCTCTACTTTGAGTAGTATGCACATAATTATTAAATGTAGCAAATAACTTGCCTTTTAGCCAAATAATGCAAGAAATGGTTGAAAATAAAACTCTTTAGTAGGAAAAATCCTGGCTGGTGAAATAGTTGGGGGTGGGGGGAAGCAAAGGCTGGTTTTCAGTTATGTTAAATAATTTCTATTTCCATGTGGTTGCTAAACCCTTTCTTCAAACAGGCCTTGGTGGTTGAAAATATGATGAAAAAGAAACAAACTAGTATTTGATCTCTGTAGTTGGGAATGAAAAACATCTTATAGTTTATATCTGAATAGGTTCTGTTCTCTGCGAGGAGTGATCATGATCAGAGACTTTCTTTCCTAGTTGGAAATAAATGAGATGATAGTTAAAGTATTTGTTCTATGGTGGACACACACACATTCTTTCTATAGCACCTGCACAACAGCATGCTCTACTTTCTCTTATTTACAGTTCACATATACATTAGAGATACAAACATAAGTTTATTGGATAAAATAAATGACCACCTCTTAGAAAAATGCATTTTAAAATTATTAAGGAAAGAAAATATTTTAGATTTGGTTTTGGATAGTGGACAGGACCTGGAAGAAAAAGTATTCTTGAGTGATCACAACAGTGTGACCATTCTGGGCTAGGAGAGAAAATTTATATATCATGTGGTTACTCAATCTTATAAAGGGAACCTAGGAACAAGTGTAGGCACTGCTTAGGAAAAACAAATGAAAGGAATGATTTTAAAAGTCAGTAAGCCACAGGAAATCTGGAGACTGTTTAAAAACACCTTATTGGAAGCCCAGCAAAAGTATGTGCCAGAGATCAAAGGGACACTTGGAAATGTGGCCCAACTAAGGAAACCGGGGAGATCCACAAACTGTGGCAGGTCAGGTGTGAACAAGAATGCAGGCAAGCCAAAAGAGAATTCAAGAGTACCTTGCAAGTGACTCCAAAACCAACAAAAATGTTCTTCAAAATATACCCATGGCAGGAAACCAAGTAGAGAACTAATGGGGTGATCAAGGGACCCACTCTGGCCAGAAGATATATTCTTCTTGTACAGTAGAAACTCTTCTGACTTTCTTAAATACCATTCATTCATTCACTCACTGAATCAACCCTCCATCCATCCATCCATCCATCCATCCATCCATCCATTCCCTTTGATAACCTATTCATTCAACAAAAAATTTACAGAATGACTACAATGAGCCAGACTCTAAGTCCACCACTGAAAATATAGCAAAACATAAAATAGTCATTTATTTATTCATTTACCAAATACATGAATTCCTACTATGTGACAACCCTGGTCTAATTCTTTGAAATACATCAGTGAGCAAAAGAGACATATCCCTAATCTAATAATACATTTTACATTCTAGCAGGAAGTAACAATAGAGGTGAGGAACATATAGATAGCCAATCAACCACAAAATCAGCTATTTAGTATAATAAGTGAAGAACAAGTTCAGATAACTGTTGAGTGCCTGATAGGAGATCTATCTGAGGCAAAAAAATAGCACACTATTCAAGGACCTGAGGGAATGAAGAGCAGATAGAATAGCAGGTGATGAGGCTGGTAAGATGGACGTGGGCCCCACCATTTGGGGCTTGCTAGGTCATGTGACAAACACTAGACTTTATATTAAGAGCAATGGGAAGCCACTGAATAATGATAAGAAAGAATGATCCTCCTAAAAATTTTGATACTCTTCTGTTCAAATCCCTGCATTGGCTCCATATTTCAATCAGAGTAAAATCTAAAGCCACTACAATGATATACAATCTCTCTGTATTCTTTCCTCTCTTACCTCTCCCCTGATCACACTGGCCTCCTTGTGCTCAGAAACTCCAAATGGCTAACCCTTACCTTCCAGAAGTCCTTATTGGAATCCTACTTTCATCTTACTTCCACCTACCAGCCACTCCTCATCTTCCACGTCCATCTTACCAGCCTCATCACCTGCTATTCTATCTGCTATTTGTCTAAGGTGCATATCTTGACTGTTATGGATTGAATTGTGTTCCCCCAAAATATGTTTTGTAAATCCTAACCCCTATACCTATGGTAACAATCCCATTTGGGAATGGACATTTTTTGTTATGTTAATGAGGCATGATTAATATAGGGGGTATTTTAATCTCTTTTGAGATATAAAAGGAATTAAACAAGCAAGTAAGCAAGAAGAGATGGGGGAAGACAGACACCAAGCCAAACAGAGATCATCAAGGAACAAAGGAGCAAGGATTTCCCACAGAGCCAACAGAGAGAGAAAGCCTTCTTCTACAGCCAATACCCTAAACTTGGATTTCCAGCCTCCCGACCTGTGAGAAAACACATTTCCATTTATTGAAGACACTCATGGTATTTCTGTTATAGAAAGACTAGATAACTAAGACACTACCAGTTTTAATAGTCTAACTTTCCTGCCATCTCTATTTTTACCTCAATTTACTTTTTGCCCTCTTATCATTCATTACCTTCTAATGTATGGCATGGGTCCATGTATTTATTATTTTAGAAGCTCTGGTGGCACAGTGCCTAAGGCATTTGACTGCTAGCCAGAAGACTGGTGGTTCAAACCTACCAGCCACTCCTCGGAAGGAGGATTAAGAAATCTACTTCCTTAGTGATACCTCCTTGGAAACCCAGGGAGGGGTCACTATGAGTTGGATCTGACTCTACAGCAGTCAGTTTGGTTTGGTTGGTTTATTAGAATGTATTCTTCATGGGAGGGAGCTCTGGTAGTATAGTGGCTAAAGCACTTGACTGCTAACCAGAAGGCTGGCAGTTCAAACCTACCAGCCACTCCTCAGAAGGAAGGTTGGGCAATCTACTTCCATAGCGTTACTGCCTCAGAAACCCAAGGAGGGGTCACTATGAGTAGGGTCAGACTCGAAGGCAAATAACAACAACAACATTCTCCATGGGAGCAGAATTTTTGCCCATTATTTTCACATTTATCCTAGTCATCTAGAAGAATCCTTAGGTTGTAATACTCAATAACTGCTTGATGAATGAATTAATGAATGTAATAGGATAACATGGTCATATTGACATTTTAAGAAGATTACTGGCTAAATTTAAAAAGAGTTGAGGAGACTAATTACAGATGTAGAAAAGCAAGTCAGGTGACTATTTAGACTAGAGTAATGATACTGGAGTTGGAAGAAAGTAAACTTATTTGAGGGATTATATTTTTAGGTAGAATCATCAGAGTCTGGATTAGATTCATGCAGTAGTGTCTGGAGTTGGCTCATAGGCTGGCAAGAGTTGATGGTTAAATTTTCAGGAACTTTGCAAGTTGGTGTTATACTCAGACACTATTAACACTGAATTATATAAGCTTACAATTAAATCAATTAAAACAAAGGTAAAACCCACTGCTGTCGAGTCAGATCCGACTCATAGCAACCCCTCCTTGGGTTTCTGAGGCAGCATCACTACAGAAGTAGATTGCCCAACCTTCCTTCCAAGGAGTGGCTGGTGGGTTTGAACCACCAGCCCTCTGGTTAGCAGTCAAATGGCTTAGGCAGTACACCACCGGAGCTCCTAAAACAAAGGTAATAAATATTACATCCTAATTATTTTACTACATCTTTCTATTATCCACATTCTTGAGGTTATTTATTCTATTATATTTGTGTGATGAAATACTATATAATGGGGTATTTATGCACAAATCTTTTTTATTATGTTTTTAGTGAAAATTTACAGAGCAAATTAGGTTTCCTTTAACAAGTTCTACAGATATTGTTCGATGACATTGGTTACATTTTTCACAATTATCAACATTCTCATCATTTCCATTCTGGTTGTTTCATTCCCATTAATCTAGCTTCCCTGTTCCTCTTCTCATTTTTGCTTTAGGGTAAATGTAGCTTGTTTGCACAAATCTTTCTAATTTTACATTCAATGATACCATGTTAGTATCTTGAAATCAGCCATAGTAAGACTATTTATTCCCTGGGTAACTGTCAAATGCTATAACCAAGGACTTGATTTACTGTATTGTTGATTTTCTAGACTTAAGAAAGTGATGGTAAAAATGCTAATAACTCAGATTAAACTTAAAATTGATCATATCTGTAGATGTCACTTTATTAACATAACAAGAAATTGAAGTAATAGTCTTCTAGTATTTGAAAAGGCTTATTTTTGCCTTTTATGAAAAAGAATCAGGGATTTTGCTTCTAGGAAGATGAGTAGACATAGTTTTCTCTATTCTCACTAAGCATAACAAAAAACAGAAAAGAAGTTATTCATGTCATTGGCAAAAGAGTGAAATTCTGACAAATGTCTTCATTGCTTCACGTCTGTCTTATTTTTTACCGTAAAGAAAACTATCAACCAACATACATGTCAGAAATACACTCATTTGTTAGCTGCATCCATAAGTTATCTATGGATCCCAAAGCATGGCGAAAACAATGAAAGAATTCTGTGAGAATCATTTTTCTATGAGGAATTTACAGTGAAGAATATTGTATATTTTATTTTTATTTAGAGTGTGCTATCATCTTTTATATCAGTAAAATGCAATATATATTTAAATATTTAAGCATACATTTTATTTATTGGAGAACCAGTTATTAAGTGATATACCTCTGGGTACATGAGTCAAAAGAGAAGGAACTGTCAAACACATTTCCAGTTTTGGTCTTGTTTTGCTACCTAAACAATGGTACCCACTCTCTTAGACAGGAAACATTAGGCAAGGACTGGGTTTGTGGGTTGGGAGTAGAAAGACAGTGTTATGGGTTACACTGGATAACAATGAGTTGGAAGAAACAAACCATGAATCAGATGGCCAGTTAGATATATATAGTTACGGAGCTCAGAAGAGATATCTGAACTAGAGGCATCATTTATGTGGTATCTGTAATAAATAGCTAGTAACTGAAGCCAACGATCCAGAAAAGCCAGTAGGCACAGATTAAAACAAAGTCCCAAATGAAAGCCAAGAATGCAGCAGTCTAGGAAGACAGTAAACTTCTCGAAATAATTGTTCTACACCAACCAAACACCACAAAATAAACTGTGGCCCCATCCTACACGTCAGCAAACACTGAGTGGGGAGCTAAGCCTATCATCCTTGGGAAACTGTAATGAAGCTCTTCAACACCTTTTACTGGAGTAGTGTCAGAGATGGCAGAGTAGGGAGCTAGATTTCATCGCTGATGAGCAAAAAGATAATCTTCCCTTCTCTTTTCATCTTTCCCTCCTCCACAATGGTGTTAATGGAGACCATGTGGGGAACCTGGCCTTCCACCTCTGTCCAGTAATAATGAGGTTCCCCACTCCCAATCAGTGACGTCAACAGAAGTTTAGTGAGGAAATTCTACCTTCTTCTAACAGTCATGAGACAGTACCTTCTCACTTTTCCTGTTGAAGAGATACCAGAGAAAGTCAGCTAAATTAAAACAGAAGGTTAAAATATTTCAACAAGCTCACAATAAATGGAACAAATAAACCATGCTTGCAATAAATGAAGAAAAGAGAAAGCATCAAAAAAAGAATATATCATCAAAGAAATAGAAGAGATAAAGAAAAACCAAATGGAAATTTTAGAACTGAAAAATACAAAAGCCAAAATCTTCAGTGATGGATATAACAGCAGAATAGAAACTGTGAACTGTAAGATAATATCAGAGTCTGCTGGCACTGCAATTTTACCAGGGACCTGTGGTACTATCACAAAAAATATAACATTTATGTTTTCGGAGTCTTGGACAGAAAAGTGAAAGAGGATGGGGCTGAAAAACTATTTTACAAGTGCCAAAAGAAAATAATTGAAATGTAGAATCCTATACCAGTAAATCAAAACTGACTTGATGGCAGTGGGCTTGGTTTTTTTTGGTTTTATACCAGTGAAAATATATTTCAGGAATGAAGAGGAGATCAAAACTGTATCAGATGAAGGAAAACAAAGGGAATTTTTGTTGCTAGCAGACTGCCTTTAAAAGAACGGCTGAAGGAAATGTTCTAAACAGAAAGGAAATGATAAAAGAAGGAAATTTGGAATACTAGGAAGGAAGAAATAACATGATAAGCAAGATATAGGTAAATATAATAGATTTACATTCTCCTCTTGAGTTTTCTAAGTTACGTTTGATTGGTAAAGCAAAAATTATAACACTATATGATTTGGTTCTAATCATATATAGAGGAAATATTTAAGACAATTGTATAGAGAAACAAAAATGAGATTTAAAAAATGTTCTAGTAACCCACAGAAAGGCAGGAAAGAGGAAACATAGATGAAAAGCAGATAGAAAAAAGAAAACAGCAGATTTAAGCCCTAATATAGCAATAATTAATTTAATTATATTTAAAAGACAGATTGACAGAATCAATTTGAAAAGAAATTTACTTCAAATATAATTATATAGGCAGATTTAAAGTAAAATTGGGAAAATACATTACACAAACATTAACCAAAGGAAAGCAGGAGTGAATATAAAAGTATCAGGTAAAGTAGATTTCAGCTCAAAGAATTTTACCAGGAGCAGAAAGAAATGTCACATCATGACAAAAGGGTCAATCTAGCAAGATCTATGAAGTAAATACCCACTGCCCTGGAGTTCATTCTGATTCACAGTGACCCTCATTGGGTTTCCAAGGCAGTAAATCTTTAAGGAAGTAGAGTGCCTCATCTTCCTTCCACAGAGCAGCTGATAGGTTTGGACCGCTAACCTTCTAGTTATCAGTCAAATACCTTAGGCACTGTGCTACCCAAGCTCCCTATAAACTAAATAGAGCTGAAAAATATGTGAAGCAAAAACTGATAGAACTGAAAAGAGAAGTAGACAAATCCAAAATCATGATTGGAGACTTCAATATCTCTCTTGTAACAATCAATGAAACAACTAAGTAGACAATCAGTAAGGGTACAGCAGAACTGAACATCATCCGCCAACAAGACTCATTGATATTTGCAGATCATTCCATTGAACAACAGAAGAATGCATGTTCTTTTCAGGTGTCTCTCTAAAATATACCAAGGTAGACCATATTCTAGACTATAAAACATATCTTAAGAAATTTAAATGGACTGGAATCACACAGATAGTCTTCTTTTTTCATAAAGGAATCAAGCTAGAAGTCAATAACAGAAACAAAAGAGGAAATCATCTCCAAATACTTGGGAAACAAACAAAGAAATAAACACATATCTAAATAATCTGTCAAAGAAGAAGTAGCAAGGAAAGTAAAAAAAATGCATTGAATTGAATGAAAATAAAAATACATGATAGCAAAATTTGTGAGCTAATAGTTAAAAAAGTATCAAAGGGAAATTCATAGCATCAAAATCTTTACAATATAAAAGAGAAAACTCTCAAATCGATAATCTAAGTACCTAGAAAATGAAGAGAAAAATAAACCAAAGGCAAGGAAGAGGAAAGAAATAATAAAGAGAAGAGCAGAAATCAATTAATTTGAAAACAGAAAAACAATTTAAAAATTAACTAAACAAAGATCTAGTTCTTAGAAGAGATCAATAAAATTGACAAATTTCCAGCAAAACAAAGAAATCATAGAAAAGGGAAGACATACATTTCCAAAATCAGAAATGAAACAATATATCACTTCAGACTCTATAGACATCAAAAGTATAATGAGAGAACACTGGGGAAAACTCTATACACATACTATGTGTATAGAGTTGACAAGTTAGAATAATTAATTAATTCCTCAAAAAACATAAAATACCACAATTCACCCATAAAGAACTAGATAATTTGGATGATTCTGTAAGTGTTAAGGAAATTGAATGTATAATTGAAAAATTCCCAAAACGAAATCTCCAGGCCTGGTTGTTAAAGAAATATTTAAAGAAGTTTTAACACCAGCTCCCCATACTCTTTTCCAGACAACAGAAGAGGAAGAAATACTTCTCAATTCATTTTATGAAGCTACATACTACTCTGCCAAAACCAAAAGAGCACACACACACACACAGGGAAAGAAAGAAAATAAAAATTAAAGAAGAATATCTTTCATGAATAAAGGTGTGTAAATCTTTATCAGAATATTAGGAAATGACAGTTGAAGACATTAGGAATAGTCCTACATGGCCTTGATGACATCAGAAGGGCTTTTTCCTGGTGTTACATTGTTTAATGACTTTTCAATAAAGAGACTTAGATTACTACAAAATACAGATAAATTTGCTGCTGTACTCCCTGCAAGAGCTCCCAGCCTCTAAAAATCAGCATGAGAATAGAAAACTGAAGGGCCCAGTAGGGTCAGGAAGTGCTGGCACTACAGCATGGGCAACAGAAACAGGTAGATTAGAGCCTTGAATACTTAAATTAGAGGCCTCATTCCAATGAACCTGAGTCAAGAGGGTGGGGAAGCCTGGCTCCCTTCCTCTTTTTGGTCTGTCCTTCCTTCTTGCCTCCTTTCTCTAGGAGCCCTGGTACCTGATACTTCCAGATTAGGTCACTGTGGGGCTTTGCTTTGCTGTAGGGGAAGAGTGTGTCACAGACCTGCAGTACTATCCAGTGAAATACCAGTGGAATTTTATTCCTATTTTGAAAAAATTAGAATGGAAAATTTCACAAATATGTCCTTGTTTTAGAAACCTCAAACAATAGTGTTCCCTCTTTTCACTTCCTCAAAGAAGCTGAGGTAGGCAAACAGATGTTAAAACATCTCAACGAGTATTCTGTAAATTCCTGGAGCCTTGTTTTTTGCCACTTCCTTCAGTGCAGCCTTGACTTGTTCCTTCAATATCATTGGTTCTTGATCATATGCTACCTCCTGAAATGGATGAACATTGACCAATTGTTTTTGGTACAATGACCCTGTGCATCCCTTCCATCCTCTTTTGATGTTTCTTGCATCATTCAATACTTTGGCCATATAAACTTTCAATATTGCAACTTGAGCCTTAAATTTTTTCTTCAGTTCTTTCAGCTTGAGAAATGCTGAGCATATTCTTCCCTTTTGGTTTTCTAACTCCAGATATTTGCACATTTCATTATTAATAATTAACTTTGTCTTGAGCTGCTCTTTGAAGTCAGTTCAGCTCTTTCATCTTGTCATTTCTTCCATTTGCTTTAGCCATTCTTTGTTCAAGGGCAAGTTTCATCTTTTCTGACATCCTTTTTGGTATTTTCTTCCTTTCCTGTCTTTTTAAGGATCTTTTACTTTCTTCATGGATGATGTTCTTGATGTCATCCCACAATTCTTCTGGTTTCTGGTCACTGGTGTTCAATGCATCAAATCTATTCTTTAAATGGTCTCTATATCCAGGAGGGATATATTCAAGGTCATATTTTGCTTCACATGGACTTAATTGTCTTCAACTTCACCTTGAACTTGCATATGAGTAGCTGATGGTCCATTCCACAACCAGGTACTGACCTTGTTTTGGCTGAAGATATTGAGCTTCTCCATTGCCTCTTGCCACAGACGTAGTCAATCTGATTCTTGTGTGCTTTATCTGGTGAAGTCCACATGTACAGCTGCCATTTGCGTTGTTGAAAAAAGGTATTTGCAATGAATAAGTCGTTGGTCTTGCAAAATTCTATCCTGTGATTTCAGCATTATTTGTATCACCAAGGCCAAATTTTCCAACTACTGGTGATTCTTCTTTGTTCCCAACTTTTACATTCCAGTCACCAGTGATAATCAGCACATCTTGATTGCATGTTCAGTCAGTTTCAGACTGTAGTAATTGGTCAAAATCTTCAATTCCCTCATCTTTGGCTGTGGTTGGTGTGTAAATTTGAATAATAGTAATATCGACTGGCCTTCCTTGTAGGTGTATTGATATTATCCTATCATTGACAGCATTGTACTTCAGGATAGATCTTGAAACATTCTTTGTGATGATGAGGATGCCATTTCTCTTCAACTTGTCATTCCCAGCATAGTAGATCATGTGGTTATCTGATTCAAAAAGGCCAAAACCAGTCAATTTTAGCTCACTAGTGCCTAGGATATCAATCTTTATGTGTTTCATTTCATTTCTGACAACTTCCAGTTTTCCTGGATTCATACTTCATACTTCCTATATCCCAATTATTAATGGATATTTGCAGCTGTTTCCTCTCATTTTGAGTCATGCCACGTCAGCAAATTGAGGTCCCAAAAGCTCTACTTCATCCATATCATTAAGATCAGTCTTACTATGTGATTTACTATGATGATGCAGCACTTTCTCAGTCATATTTTGAGTGCCATCCGACCTGAGGGGCTCATCTTCCTACACTGTATTTGATAATGTCTCAGGGCTATTCATAAAGTTGTCTAGTAATATATCAAACAGTGTTTCACTACTATTCATAAAGTTTTTCTTGGCCACTTTTTGAGAAGTGGGTGGCCTCTTCCTTCTTCCAAGTCTATCTCAGTTTGGAAGTTCCACTGAAACCCATCCACCATGGGCAAACTTGCTGGCATTTGAAATACCAGTGGCACAGTCTCTGGGCTCACAGCAATGTGCAAGCCACCACAGTATGACAAACTGACAGACAAGTTTGTGTCCTCTACCTGTTCCAAACCCCTCTGCTCACTTCTTGGCCTTCCCACTTACCTGTATCCAGCTGTGATTCCCTGGCTTCCTTCTTCCTGCCTGGGGGCTCTCTCCCCCCTTACCTGTATACCCAATCTTCACTAATCTACTACCTCGTTATCTGACATTCCATATTTAGGACAATAGTGAAAAATCTACTATTGTGACTATTTTGTGCATTGACAGCATACATCTGGCAGTATTAAATGTCATGATGCAAGGTGAGAGTAATGCTGTCTGTGATGGTTAAGGTTATCTGTCAATTTGGCTGGGCCATGCCTGTCAGTAGTTTGGCAGTTATGCAAAGATGTAATTTAGCAGTTATGTAATGATGTGGTCATCCTCCATTTTTGCATAATGCCAATTTTCACATAACAATCTGATCTTTGTAACCTAACCATGTTGGTAAGTGAGGAGTGGGTGTTATTACCGTAAGACACAAGAAGCCCTTTGGTGCAATGCTTAAAGCATTTAGCTGCTAACAGAAGGAGTGATGGGTCAAATCTACCAGTAGCTCTGTAGGACAAAGATGTAGTAACCTGCTTCCATAGTTTTGTGCCTTGGAAACCCTATATGGTAGTTGTACTCTGTCCTATTGAGCCAGAATAGATCTGGTGGCAACATGTTTGGGTTCCACCATATGACCCACCTATTGCACTCCTGGGCATTTATTCCTGAGAAATAAGGACATATGTTCACAGAAAAACCTGTACACAAATGTTTACAGGACCTTTATTCACAATAGCCCAAAACTAGAAGTAACCCAGATATCCTTCAATGGGTGAATGATTAAATAAACTGTGGTACATCCGTACCATAACATACTGCTCAGCAGTATGAATTATGCTGAGTGAAAATGCCACTCCTAAAAGATTACATACTACATGGTTACATTTATACAACATGAAAAATGAAAATCATTGAAAAAATTATAAACGTGGCAGAACAGATTAGTGATTTCTAGTAAAGGTGGGGTTGGGAGTAGTGGGTGTGGGTATAAAAGAGCAATATAATGAGGGATCATTGTGGTGATGGGATTGCTCTGTATATTGAATGTGTCGATTATCAATATCCTCTTTGTGATATTGTACTGTAGTTTTACAAGGTGTTAACTCTGGTACTTGAGGTCTCTTACAAGTACATGTGAATTTATAATTAACTCAAAATAAAAAGTAAACTACATTTCTCTGACTCCCTTGCCACATAGATTTCAGTTTATAGCAGAGGTCAATGAACATTTTCTATAAAGGGCCCAATAGTTAAGTATTTTTTATTTTGCCAGCCTATGATCTCTTGTACCAACTATCAACTCTGTTGTTGTAGTGTGAATGCAATCATAGACAATATGTAAACAGATATGGCTGTATTACAATAAATCTTTATTTATAAAAATAGGCAGGGGTCTGAATTTGGCCCATGGGTCATAATTTACAACCACTGGCTTAGAGCAACACTGTTCAAAAGAAACATAATATGAGACACAAATGTGAACCACATATGTAAATTCAAATTTCTAACTACAATATTTATTGCAGCAAAATATATATAACAATTTTTTTTTTTTGCCATTTTAATCATTTTTAAGTATACAATTCAGCAACATTCATTACATTCATCAGGGAATGACAACATGACCAAAGCTGAGATGAAGTCTGGCCATTATTATTTCCAAGAAGCAATCTGGCTGCACTTCTTCCAAGACAGATTTGTTAGCTCTTCTGGCAGTCCTTGGTCTTTTCAGTATTCTTCATCAACACCACAACTCAAAAGCATCACTCTTCTTCAGTATTCCTTGTTCATTGTCCAGCTTTCACATGCATAAGAGGCAATTGAAAATACCATGGTTTGGGTTAGGTGCACTTTAGTCTTCAAAGTGACATCTTTGCTCTTCTGCACTTTAAAGAGCCAAAAAACCAAACTCAATGCCACTGAGTCAGATCCGAATCATACTGACCCCTCCTTGGGTTTCTGAGGTGGTATCACTATGGAAATAGTTTGCCCAACCTTCCTTCCAAGGACTGCTTGGTGAGTTTGAACTGCCAGCTTTCTGGTTAGCAGGCAAATGCCTTAGGCACTATGCCACCTGAGCACCCCTTCAGAACTTTAAAGAGGTCTTTTGCAGGAGATGTGCCAGTGCAATATGTCATCTGATTTCTTGACGGCTGCTTCCATGGGCGTTGTTGTGGATTCAAGTAAAATGAAATCTTTGACAACTTCAATCTTTTCTCCATTTATTGTGATGCTGCTTATTGGTACAGTTGTGAAGAATTTCATTTTCTTGATGTTGAGTTGTATCCACACTGCAGACTGTAGTCTTTATTCTTCATCAGTAAGTTCTTCAAGTCATCTTCACTTTAGTGGCTAGCACAGTGGACAGTTTGAATTTCCATGCAAGACTGAAAGGCAGAATTTTCTGGGTATTGGCAGACATCTTCTCAGAGTCCTATAGGCAGCTGAAATCATCAGTGGCAGTCTTCTGAGATGCCTTCATTCCCTGAGTTGTTGAACTCTACCAGTGCCTGACAGTCATAACCTCTATTTCCCCTACCTTCAAATTGTTAATATGCTTTCTAATCCTGTATTAAATTCCTTTCTACTTGAAATATCTCTAGTGTTTCCTGTTTTTCTAACTGATCCTGACTCTTAAGGTTGACAGGGGTATTTATTATTCAGAAAATATCCATTTACTATCTCCCATTTTCTAGTTCTCTTGCAGTTATGTGGTGCCAAATTAGTAGTTCTGGTCTATAAGCTATGAGAATAAGTAATGAATGTCAATTGTTGTCTGGAGCATTTAAGAGTTAATACATGACTTAACTTCTTCTCTGAGGCAACCCTGGCATCATATATTGATATGGTGGAAGTCTCACTCTGCATGAGAGACAGATACCCTGGAAGGCTGCCTAACCCACATAGGCTTTTCTTAAGCAAGAAATATATATTTCTTTGTGTGTTCAGTCATTGAGACTTCAGATTTGTTTGTTGCTATCCCAAAACTAAACTTTAGTGACCAAAACAGAAATTAGTCTTGGAAATAAACACTACAGTATCAAAACTCTAAAATATTTAGCATTGACTTGATAATCCTATGGAAGGAGAAAGTGAACAGATACTTCATGGCCCAGGAATAGAAAACACAATAAAATAAACAGTTAAGTCTTATCTGATGGAAGAATGGGAAGATGATAGAAATGTTTGGGACTTTAGAAAGAAAATCCCAACATATTAAGAAATAAGTAATAATGAAGAAGAGAATATTGGGCTATTCAGACAGCTACTTAAGACTTGGTATCATGTACCCAAGACCTTATCCTATAGGAAATGCAAATGTAATCCTTTAGACACAACCTATGAGATGGTTTGAAGGATAATGAGCATCTTTTCAGACGTAAATCTGATTCTAAAAGTATTTAAAAAAATAGACAGGAAACAGAGATATATAAGAAACCAATGTTCATATAAGAGCCTTATTTAGGAGTCATGATGTGTTTTTTAAAGCTCTTTGTGACCAGTAAAAGAAAATATTTTGGTATATGGAAGAGCTAGAGATACAGATACAGAAGAGCAGGAGCTATAGGTATTGGATCGATGTTGACTCATTCTCGTATTCAACAAGGAGATAACAGAAAGACTTGAGAAAGTCTAGAATAAAGGTGATGATAATCACCACCAAAATTTCAAATCAATTGCTCAATGAAAGATAGATGTACCAAGAACAAACAGGTCAAACATTTTCTCCTCTGAAACAATAGATTGGGGATCACTGATAAAGAAGGTGGCTTGAGGCATCATCCAATGTGTAGATGACACAAAATTGAATGGATAATATTTTTTACGAAATAGGCAAAGTATTAAATTACTGAGTTTTAATTAACTCAGATAAAACATATTTAAAAGTTAACGGTTAACCAAAATATATTTACCCCTCACAGTAAATTAAACAGAAAATAAAGGTCACTTAAATTAACATTTGCTCATATGAAAAAACTCTAATTTTATGTGGACAATATGAAACAAAAAGAAACCAAAACTCACTGCCCTCGAGTCAATCCCGACTCGTAGTGACCCCTCCTTGGTTTTCTGAGGCGGTATCTCTACAGAAGTAGATTGCCCAACCTTCCTTTGGAGGAGTGACTGGTGGGTTTGAACTGTCAGCTTTCTGGCTAGCAGTCAAATGTCTTAGGCACTATGCCAACCAATAATCTGTTGTAAATACACGCGTGTGTAAAAGCAGTCTTAGGCAGAACAGAATTACTGTCCACATTGAAGGCTGTCACAGTTTCTTGCTCACCAGACCACAAGTGAAGCTGTGTGTCCAAGTACAGTATAGTGGCCAGTAGAATGTGAATTTTGATTCCAAGACCTTTCTAACAATAATAGCTTTCTCATAACATAGTTTTCATTTATTTTCTCCCCTTAATGAGGAAACTTATCCCAGTTGATGTCTAGTTGACTCTAACTCATGGCAACCTTATATGTGGTAGAGCAGAATTGTGCTCTATAGTGTTTTCAGTGGCTGATTTTTAAGAAGTTGCTTGCCAGAGCTTTCTTTCCAAGGTCTACATTTCCTTTAAATATATTCCAGTGAAATCCAATTATTTATAAGTCCTATGCAAACACTTTCATCTCTATTCTTTATTATTTAACTCTTCCTAACTTTTTGGCTAGCAGCTATTAACCATTAATGATGGACCCATTCTCTTGTCCCCCCCTCCCCCAACTCATAAAACAGTACATAAATCAGATAAGAACAGAACTGTCCTTAAATCAACCTACTTACATCTGTAACCTTTTTGTTTGTCTTCCCTTCTGGATGAAATTGCTCTAAGGCTTAGAGTCTCAAGTTAAGGCTAACCCCTTCACCTGTTCTTTGGATCCCGTCTTCTTTCTCTGCTCAGTGACAATGATGCTGAAATTATTTCCCTTCTTTCCCACCTCACTAATTCCTTTCTTTCCTTTTTTTTTTTTTTTTGAGTTTTGGTGATGTTTATTGCCATGCCCAAACAAATGTGTTCCAATGTCAACCTTCTTAATCCATATTCCTTAATCCCAAATTCCTGTCCAGCTATAACCCCAAACAAAGGAAAATGTCTTTGGAGTTATTTATAGTCACCCTTCCTTTTGTGCCAATTTTTCCACTAGCATTCACATTGGATTTTTGCCAAGGCTACTATGAGCTTCACATGGAGAAAGTGAATGGTCAGTTTTCTCATGTCTTTTTTTTTTGTATACCTTACTGGTTTCTCTTCATTCTCTTTTCCATGTTCCACCTCCTCAGTTCATTCATTCTTTAAATGTTCCACTCACCCATGGCTCTGTCCTAGACTTCAATTGTGTTCTATCTACACTCCTTCCTAGATGATCTCTAAAGTTCCAAGGCATTAGGAGCTCTGGTAGCATAGTGCCTAAGGCACTTGACTGCTCACCAGAAGACTGGTGGTTCAAACCCACCAGCAACTCCTCAGAAGGAAGGTTGGGCAATCCTACTTCCGTAGTGATACTGCCTCGGAAACCCAAGGAGGGGTCGCTATGAGTCGGGGCCGACTCGACTGCACATAACAACAACATATATATATATATATGAATATAGACTGTTAATAGGAATCTCAAGTTTAACAGGCATAATAAGGACTTTGTTCTCTTTCATAAGCTTGTTTATCCTCTATGCACTGCTGTCGAATTTGATCCGACTCATAGCGATCCTTCCTTGGGTTTCCAAGGCGGTATCACTACAGAAGTAGATTGTCCAACCTTCCTTCCAAGGAGTGGCTTGTGGGTTTGAACCGCCAGGCTTCTAGTTAGCAGTCAAATGCCTTAGGCACTGTGCTCTAGTCATTCTCATTTCAGTAAACAGCACCTTCCCCCTACCTGTTGAAATTAAAAACCTAGGAGTTATACTTGATTCCTCTTTCTATCTCATCCCTTACAAAAATAACTAACAAAATTGGTCCAAAAATTCCTTTAAATATCACAATGAAATCCAGTTGTTTCTAAGTCCTCTGCAAATACTGGCATCTCTAGTCTTACTAAACAGGTTCCCCAACAATTGCTCAGCTAGCAGTTATCTTCATACAATCCCCTTTCTACAGAGTAGCTGAACTGACACTGAAAAAACCCTCAAAAGGCTTACTATTGCATTTATGGAAAAATTAAATAAAAACAAAAACCTGTATGTACCATGATGTAAAAGATGTTAATGGGTCAAATGGATCTCTCTGACCACATGCTTTACCATTCTTTCCTGCTCTCATGTGTTCCAGCCACATTGACCATCTTTATGACTCAAACATGCCCAGTGCTATCCTGATTTGGGGCCTTGGCACATGTTCCCTCTGCCTGCCCTGATCACACCATCTTCTTGTCTTTCATGTCTTACTCAGCCTCACCTCCTCAGAAAGGTCCTGTCTAACTACCATTTAAAACGCACTGTCACCACTCATTCACGCTACTGCGTATTATCCTTATATACTGTCTTTATAGAGTTTTTAGTTTCTGAAATTATCATGTTCATTTTTCCCTCCAGATATTGATTGCCTGAGGGTCTCTCCCAGCCCTCCACTGGAATGTGAGCTGTTACAAGAAGTATTTTACTCTCCACTCATCACCACAATAATTTTCTATAATTAAGAGAAGAACTAATATCTTTATGATATTTACTTGGGTCTGCCATCCTGGATCCCAGTACATCTCTTCATTTAAGTTACTTAAATCACTCATTACAGATTTATGAATTTTAGTTATTTTTTAAAAATACAAATGTCTAAGTTACTTACTCAATTCCAAAATCTTCAAGGGCACCACACTACCAATAGGAAAAATCCAAGCTCTTTAGAGGATATCCAAGACTTCCATGATCTGGCCTATCTGATTTTCAGTTATTTCCAGACTATATCTGTTTATTGTCCATAGTCTCTATCCTATTTCATCGATATAACCAAGTGTGATTGAGTCAGTTCTGACTCATGGTGATCCCTTGAGTGTTATGGTGGAAATGCTCTCCATAGGCTTTTTGGTGGCCAATTTTTGATATTGATAGCTCCTCCTCAATTCCATGGATAGGTGGTAAATGGCCATTCTTAGTTTGTGGAACAATTTGGTTAATTCCAGAAACAACGGGACGCTGGGATGCTAACTAGTTACATGACCCCTAAGCAGTCAGTGTCCTCCAACTTCTTTGAGGGACAAGTGGCACTCAGCCACCTGAGAATGAGCAGTAACTGGTCTATGATACCCTTGGATGTCTGGAGCCGCACATAAACTACAATGACTGACTTAGCGGGGGCCTACCTTCTATCAGCAGGTGCAGATAACCAATTGAACCCCATTCATGATGGGGATCGGGGATTACAATTATTCTTAATGAATAAGACATTCCTGGTAAGTGTGGGTCATCAACTTGCATTGATTATGTCCACTTTTAAGTAGATCACCAGGCCTTTCTTTCAAGATTTTTCCAGGTGTACTTGAGTCTCTAACTTTTCAGTTAGCAGCTGAGTGCTTTAACCATTGGCACTACACAGGGACACATCCATATTCTCCTTCTCATATCCTTTACACTCACTACACTGAAATATTTGTCTTCTTCTTACTTATAGCCCAAGTGACACGTGTTCTATCTTTTTTTCTCTCTTTCATTTTTTTTTTTTTTTTTAAATTGTGATTTGGGTGAAAGTTTAAAGAGCAAACTCACTTTCCATACAGCAGTTCACATATACTTTGTTTCATGACATTGACTACAATTTACCTCAATGCAACAGCTCCCCTCCCATTTCCTCCCAACAGTTATCTCTTCCCTGTATCCTTCCCATCAGGCCCTTCTGCCCCTGAACTGTCTCTCTGTGCATATACAGCCCTACTATTCTCCCATGATTGTTCTCTCCTAGGAGTGTATCTACCTCAGGTAAATGTTCAACTCATATGCTTGCCTTTTGTTTGGCTGGAAGCCACAGGTGTGGTTTCAATTCCAGACCTGAAGAGCAGCTAGGCGACATAGTCTCAGTGGTTTCACCAGGCTCCATCAGACCAGCAAACCTGCTCCCATGATTTTGAGTTCTATTCCACATTGTTCTCCCTTTCTATCCAGGATCTCCTTCATAGATCTCCCTCTGAATGGTTGACAGTGGTAGCTGGGCACCATCTAGTTCTTCTGGTCTCATAGTTGTATAGGCTGCAGACTGCATGGTGTACCAGTGGCTAGGACTAATTGTTTCCATGAATCTTTGGTTTTCTTCATTCTTCTTTGCTCTAGATGAGGAGATAGCCATTGTTGCATCTAGATGGCTGCTTGCAAGCTTTTAAGATACCAGTCGCTACTTGCCAAAGTAGGAAGTAGAAAAATGTTTTGTGTAGTATGTTATGCCAATTGAGCTTGATGTCCCCTGTGACTATAGTCCCGAGCCCACAGGTTCAACTACTTGCTCCCTGTGGGTAGCTGGCTGTGCCCAAGAAGGACTACAACCTTGTCCCTTGTCAGCTCTACTATACACCTGGGAATTCTTACAGAACATACAAATACACTGGTAGAACCATTGTCTGCCAACCCTATATATGGTCTTGGGTACACTCTCTACTGTACAGACATACCTAATAATTCAGCCTGTCCACCCATCTATCCACCTGTATACCCATGTTTGCCTTCACTGACAATTCAGTACTGTATGTGCAAAGGGTTCAACCTTGTTGTCTGCACCTCCACGTACCTCTCTCTTACTCTTCCTTCATGCCACCATGTTGATCACTCACATTTGGTACATTGCCCTTCTCTTCACCCAAATCAATACTTATTTCTACCTATCTAACAGTGTTCCCTCCCCTCCCTTCCCACCCCTGGTAACCAACAAAGAAAATTTCCTTCCATAGATAAACCTTTCCTTGACTTTTTACAATAATGGACTAATACAATATTTGTCCTTCTGTGACTGACTTATTTCACTCAGCATAACGTCCTCCAAACTCATTCACGTTATGCAGTGTTCTGCAGATTCTACATTATTCTTTAGGGTTGCAGAGTATTCCATTGTGTGTATGTATCACAGTTTGGTTATCCATTCCTCAGCTGATGGACACCTAGGTTGTTTCCATCTTTTGGGTATTGTAAACAGTGCTGCGATGAACATGGGTGTGCATATATCTGTTTTTGTCATGGCTCTCACTTCTTTAGAATATATAACTAGTAATGGAATGGCTGGGTCAAATGGTATTTCTAATTCCAACTTTTGAAGGACTCGCCATACTGCTTTCCACAGCGGTTGTACCATTTTACACTCCCATCAGCAGTGTATGAGAGTCCCAGTCTCTCCACATCCTTACCAGCATTTGTTTTCTGTCATGTTGAACTTTCATGTTTGTTGGCCACCTGAATATGCTTTCTGGTGAAGTGTATATTCATGTCTTCTGCCCAATTTTTAATTGGATTATTTGTCTTTTTGCTATTGAGGTGTTGGAGTATTCTATAAATTCTAGAGATAAGTCCCTTGTCAGATGTGTCATTGCCAAATATTTTTTCCCAATCTGTAGGTTCTCTTTGGACTCTTTTGGAGAAGTCTTTGAAAGCACATAAAATTTTAAATTTTAGAAGGTCTCATTCATCTAGTTTCTCTTCTGCTGTTTGTGCATTTTGGGTTGTGCTTGATAGTCTATTTATGCTGTGGACCAGGGACCCTAAATTTCCCCCTAGTTTTCCTTTGAGGAATTTTATAGTTTTAGGTTTCACATTTAAGTCTTTGATCCATCTGGAGTT